>NC_056741.1:55997357-56339857 GCF_019279795.1 Protopterus annectens | reverse complement strand
GTTGTAAAAAAAATTAAACATTTACAATAAATGCATGAGACACAGACAGTGAGCAACAATGCATACATCTTAGTCTAGGTCAAGTAATAAAAACACATAGTACTATCTACATATTGAGAAAGGCAGTAATTCTTTACAGTACAATTATGTGAGGATAGGATATTACATATTTTAAAATGTATATACATATTTGTAAAAGACATTGTTAATACTTTTTTTTTTTTTTTTTTATTAGAGAACAATAGTAGCAGTACAGTCATTAGGTCATTTGATATCCTAGAGAAAGATTGCAGTTTAGAATTCAGGAAATATGATAGTGGAAAGAAAAAAAGTAGATTAGTCTGGATTGGTACAGGAGCAGAGCCAGAAGTTGTTCAGATGTAAAAGAAGTTGTTTTTTTAAAAAGATGAAAGGAGGCTAGAGAGGTAATGTGTGAGGGGAGGTTATTCCATATTTTGCCTACTGAGTTGGAGAAAAGGCAGTTACCTGCTGAATTTGTAATTCTAGTTGTGTTGACCTGTAGCTTTTCGGCGGAGCGCAGCTGTTTCAAGTTATTATAGGGGATCAGGAGGTTACTAAGAGCAGGGGTCTTTAATGGTTGATATAGAATGTTATGTGTTATTAAGAGTTGTTGATATATAAGCTTGTTAGGAAGTTCCAACCAGTGTAAGTGTTTTAAGTTTAGACAGTGGTGAGTTCTATACTGGGATGCTGTGGCAAAACGAGCTATATTGTGGTAGGATGTAGTCAGTTTCCTAAGGTTGCTTTTAGAGAGATTAGTGTAAATAGAGGAAGCATACAGTAGAGTACAGATAAGATGTGATTGTGCTAAGGTGGTCCGTGCTTCTGGTGTAAGGAAGGGTTTAATTCTGTACAGTGAACCAATCTTTTTATTAATTGCTTTTATGGTGTTATTGATGTGGTAATCATAGTTAAGATTATTATCAATAGTAACACCAAGCAGTTTGGTAGTAGAATCGGGGGAGATGACAGACTTGTCACTTGCAGTAACAGTGAAGTTAAGTTGAGAAGATTTGTGGGTAGGTGAGAATAGTAACAGTTTTGTTTTCTTTGGGTTGAGGAGAAGACATCTTTTTGAGAACCACTGTTCGACGGTTGAAAAGGTAGATTGTGTCAGTGACTGGAGTTCGGATTGAGTGGAAGCTGTGCAAATAATGGTAGAATCATCTGCATATTGTATACAGGCTGTGTTTTGGATAGATGATTGGAGATCATTAATAAAGATAGAGAATAAGAGTGGGCCTAGTATAGATCCTTGAGGTACTCCTAAAGAGATAGGCAGTAGAGCAGATAGAGAATTTTTCCAGAGTACTGCTTGTTGTCGGTTTTCAAGATAGGATGAGAACCAGGATAAGGAAGAGGAATCCAAGGCAAGGGATTTTAATATGTGTAGAAGAAGTGTATGGTTGACCATGTCGAAGGCTTTTGACAGGTCTAGGAAAAGAGAAGAGGTTTTCATAATACAACAAAAGCAGCAGATAAGAACCACATGGCCTGCCTTGTATATAATGCATAAGTTGTAGGCCGTGCATAGCTAGCAGCTGTCGCTCTTCACGGTGGCATCGTGCCTCTCCCATGCATTTTTAAATTCAGCTATTATTTTGGCCGTACCATCTTTTTCAGGTATCACTAGTCTTTACTGTCTATTTTTATTTTTTTTAATTTTATTTATTAAATTGATAAAATTGTTAGATACAAGTACCTCTTTTCTGCATAGACTGGGAACCCCTGTCTGGTTAAAAACTCCAGTCACACAGCAAACAAATGGAGATTGAGGGAATCTAACCAAGGATTATTAGATGAAGCCTGTTAGGAGTTCATGGCTTTAACCCTCATTAATACTTCCTGGCATCTTTCTAAGACACCCAACTTGCATCAACATCCACAGAGTGTATCTTTAAGTCTTCTTCTCACTCTGTCTGTCAGTCTTTTTTATGTATTGCTTAAAGTCGTCTGATTTGATTAAACGTTACTCTTTTTCATTTGTATAACCTACTTCTTCTTGGATGTGCACTCCTGCCCTGGGTTTTTGGTTACCAGTTGCACTGTTTTGCACTGAATTTAAGTTGCTGTGTTCCAGGACATTTCTCTAATCCTACTGTTTTTCTGCACCTTTTTTGTACCAGGCTCATTGATTATCTTTCAAACTGTAGGAAACATGCAGACTTTTCTGTATGGATCTTCTGTGAGATCACTAAAAAATCTCTTTAAAAAAAGGACTGACCCCAGTAAAGGCCCCTGTGTTTCTTGACTGGCTACTATCCTTGCATCTGAATGAACTCTTTTTGTTATAACCTCCTCTGTCCCTTATCCCAGTTAGTATGTTTTTACCCATGCTACTACCATGCCACACACTCAAGGCTTCCAATTTGTTGATACCATGCTAAATGTCTCACTGAAGTCTAAGCTGGCCACAAACAAAGCGGCTTTATGGTCCATACAAATGTAGAAATATTCCTTAGGTCAATTTACCAGAGTTAATTGTCTGAATGTCCTGTATCTCATTGCAAAGGTCAGCATGACCGTTTTGTGCTTGTGTGTGTGTGTGTGTGTGTGTGTGTGTGTGTGTGTGTGTGTGTGTGTGTGTGTGTGTGCATGTGTGAGTGCGCATGTGTGTGTGTGTGTGTGTGTGTGTGTGTGTGTGTGTGTGTGTGTGTGTGTGTGTGTGTGTGTGTGTGTGTGTGTGTGTGTGTGTTTTCTGGGTATTCTAGGTTCCCCCCATATCCCAAACACATGTGTAAATGAATTGGTGATTAAATTGTCTATAGGTGCGCGTGTGTGTGTGTGTGTGTGTGTGTGTGTGTGTGTGTGTGTGTGTGTGTGTGTGTGTGTGTGTGTGTGTGTGTGTGTGTGTGTGTGTGTGTGTGTGTGTGTGTGTGTGTGTGTGTGCCCTACTTGCCTAGTGAACTCTGGAGTGGTGGCAGCTGTTCACGGTGTCACTACAGAAGTCAGATGTTACTTGACAGCAGTGGATTGATAGATCTCGTTGCTACTGTGTCACAGCTTCAGGGTCTGGAGCTCAAGCATGCTGTGTACTCACTATCTGTGTGGAGTCTGCATATTTGTTCAATGTCTTGTGGGTTTTCTCTAATAACTCTTGTTCCTTTCTGCATCCCAAAATCATGCTGCCTAATTGTGCACTGTAAACTCTCTATATGTAGTGCACTTATCTTTGCCCTTGAGGCCCTAAAATAGCTGAAAACAATCAAAGATGAACCATTTCATTGCATGATAACTATAGGAATCAATCAGAGGAGGTCAGAAGAGATTGGGAAGAGAAATTAGATAAGCAATTCAGAAAGAAACAATGGGAGGACATATGTATGGCTGCCACATGCGCAACAAAGTCTAGAAGATTTCGGACTTCTGCTTGGAATTATTTGCATAGGTACTTTTATACCCCAAGCAGGTGACTAAGAATTTTTCCCTAGGTAAATGGGAAATGGTGGAGATATAATCAGGAAAACAGAGGTGCCTGGATGCATATTTTCTCAGAGTGTAATGATTGGGCACACTTTAAAAAAAATCCCTACAGAGTACTTTGTCAGGAATACCAGGCGAGCAAATGGATATAACTAAGGAAATTATTATTATTATTTCTTTACCTGGGATATAGGTTTTGAATTGTCTAGACATAGTAAGGCCTTGTTAAGTTTAATTCTGGTGGCTACCAAAAAAGCAATCACTTGAAAATGGAAATCAAAGTCTAAACCAACCATACTTGAAGTATTGGATATTGTAACCGAGATAAAGGAACAGGAAGTGGGATCCTTAGAAAAGGACAGGAGTGCACTGCATGCAGAAAAATGTTTTGGAGGAGAAATGAGGTTTAAGGGAAGGCCACAACTGAACAATTTATGTAATGTTGGTTTGATTATATTCTACAGAACAATATATGTGATGTATAATGTTTGTATACGTGAACTTGTTAATATGGTTTGATTACTTTTTATATAAATGTACGTTGGCATATGTTACAAGTGATAATTCATTAAAGGTATTAAAAAAAGATGGACCATTTCACCTGTCCTATTACCAAATGGATAAACTAAATGGTATAGTATGTACCCTCTGTATTATGTTAAGTAAATCAAGGCAGCTTCTCCTTCTTATTTATTTATTTATGTTACTTTTGTTAACTGGGAAAGTCCGACTGGACACAGGTCCTTTTTCAGCGGAGGCCTGGGGAGAAAAGCTCCAGATACAGTACGGTTAGGATTTAATTACATCTAATACAATCAGCATGCATGTTATGTAACTTATTGCTTTTTGTAATGTTTGTCTTGTGACCAGGGTCACGGCTAAAAGAGAGTCCCCAGACCATCCCACCCAATAAATTAAAAATCAAACAGATAAATAACTAACACTGATTATGCAAATGACCTTAGAGCTCTTTGGCATGGTGTTGCTGTTTGCAATTAATCTAAACTATCTTGAGTCCTGTTTCCCACAGGTGTCAAGAGATTCCTCATATCAGCTCACCCAACAGGTTAGCAAACAAACAAATAAATAATACTTGTTATTGTTTGGCACTGTCTTTCTGTTGTGAATGAACCAGCTACCTTTGTGTTATAGTATTTGCACAATTTCCACTGCAGTAATCTTGCCATGTTATTGTGTCGTTCACTATACAGATCATCAGCCATGACTACCACAACCAACAACAAAATGTGCAACTATTTTTAGTTCTATACTACACAGCCTATGCTTGTCTGTATTTCTGACTTTTTCTAGAGATTTTGTGGGCCAGCGCATATGTAGTCCACTTTCTTGAGCTGTCATTATTAAAAAAAACATCTTTTGGTTTAAATTAACTTCTCCTTAATCCTTCATTTGTGAAATCTTGATCAACATATGGCTGTTCCAGCAGTTTTCTAAATTCCCCACTCTAATTGTGATCTTTCCAGTTTTCCTTACTTTTTTTCTGACCATGTTCTTTATATCCTGTCTTTATTGGGCACTTTTGGTTCCTATCTACGTTTTGACTGTTTCTGTTTTCATTTCCATACCAGATCCTTTTCAAAGTGCTTCTGCTAATCTGAGCAAAGTTTCTTAAACTTTTTTCTTCATGGTTTAGAACTTTCATTTTGTTTGTGTGATGCCCCTGCGCTGGCCCAGTAATCAAGGAACCTCAATCCTCACCACTGGCAACAGTGATGGACATACACACTGGGAGGATAAGTACACTCACAGTAAAGTACAATTTCCCTTAAGAGCACACAGAGATCACAGTCAGTCTCAGGCTGGTTTATCCCTCTTTCTCCAGATCCCCAATAAGACTCCCCACTGGTACACCTATAGGGTTGAGATCTCAGCCAAGTGGCCAAGATAAGACCTCCAGCACCCTCTCTGTCCAACCAATGCTTCATGTCCCTGCCCAAGTAGCTGACACACACACACACACACACACACACACACACACACTTTGAGATATGATTTATATACAAGCACACATGCATACCTGGGGAAGGCTGACACAGGTTTATTAGCTATGCTCCCTTTCTACCCAGACCATAAGGTAGTTACAGCTGCCACCAGCCAATTCTTTATCAGCTACTATAATGCCCTTAACAAAGGGTGTCCAACCCTACTGTGTAATGTTACTAATAATCCAAATGGTAGCTTTGACCAAGCACCAGGCTATTGGAGTGGGCTGTACAGTGTCACCAGCTAGATATGCAAGTACTCTAAGAGCTTAAATATGTCTCACAAATATCAGCCACAAAGATATGTTTAAATACATTTAATAATAAATAACAAAAGAACAAGACAATACTCAGAAAACAAACACAGTTACTTCAGAATTCAAAATCACAATAAATATTTTAAACAACATTGCAGGACAGTCTCAAATAAATACAGAAAACATCTAAACTAATTTTTACTATATTCTTATCTATATCTAAGATAAATACTATGCCCTGAATCTTACTTCCAGAGCAAAGCAGATGGTGATGATGAGTGGATGTTCTTGCTAGGTTCAAGACAAAATACAAAATGCACAGTCTCTCTGAGAGAGTTCTTAAATTAATATCACATCTTACTGCTGGGTTAGCCTGGATGACATCGCTCTTTGTCACCTGAATTCAGTTCCCAAGCTAAATAGAAACTTAACAGAATGCAACATCCCTGTATGAGAAATACATATTCTCTCAGATGCTTGCTCAGAACTGTATAGCTGCTAGGAAGTCGCTATTTACACAATCCCAGCTAGCTGGGCTGGCAGCATTTCAGTTTGTCATAGTTTGGATCGGATAATGTCACAAAATATGTATGCAGTCCCAAGACCGCAGACCTATACATACAGTCAATTTAAAGGAAACCCATACATCCTTCAGACCAAGAGATATATGATTGTGCCATGCACTGCTTTTTGTAAATCAGTTAGTACACATAAAGCAGTTTCCATGTTTTCCTGTCCTGCCTTTTAGACCATCAAACATTATATAATATCACCTCACCTTTATAAATGATTTATGAGAATTACTTTTAATGCTTGGGGGACCGAGAATAAATTTCCGCTCCATGAGGGACTGTGGCAATGAGTAAGCCTGATATAACCAGAATCAGTGAGTCAGGACTCAAGACCTGATGACATGATTCTCCAGTCCATTAAAAGGCACTACTATGTATTCCAACATCAGAGATCAGGCGTTAGAGAAAGTGGAGTGGTCTGCTTTCTTGGATCCAAAACAATTCAGTGTTCCACAGTCCAGCTCTCTCCCACCCAGATAGATCATGAACTAAACTGTTTCCTGTGCAAATATCTACTTGGCAGCCAAATGTAGGACTTCTATATGCCCCTCCAATCACCAGCAATCTGCCTATTCTTTCAAAATTGCTGACACTGCTTCAAATCTGAAGTGTGACTGCTTGATTATAAGTGCTTTCAGTTTGCACTGAGAGTCCTAGAAGACTACTAAGTGACCTATTAACTAATCTGTCCTTATTATTAAGTCAACTCACATCTGTTCCTACAAAAAAGAGCCTAAAATACATTTCTTCATGGAATGTGTCGCTTGTCCTGTGTATTCAAAAGAGACGATAAAGCATTGTAATGAGTTCAAGATATTTATTGTACATAAACATATCAGGTGTTGTAACTGGAGCATGTATTTAAGCTAACTGACCCACTTATTACTTCTAACACAATTGCATGTGCATCTCCATTCATGCCTGCATTCACTCTGACTGACTGTACATAATGGCACTGATCTTGCACATGCTCAGTAGCTTATATGCACATGCTATCTAGCTACAGTGGCTGACTCGGTACAATATACTCAATGATCTAGATACTCCCTCTTTAATTTGTTTGACATGCAGTAGAAGAACAAAACATTTTACAAGCTATGACATCAACATTTAACAACAAATCAAAGCTGAAGTCCAAGTCGCTGTGTATTTCGGATTGGCTCTGGAAATTCTACCCGATCTTGTCACATAAAAACTTTGACTGGGTTTAGCAACAGGGACAGTGTCTGGGCATTCTTTCTCAATTGGAACTTCAGGGGATACATCAGGATTACTTGAAGAAGGTACACTGTCCTCTGGAAGTTGAACAGGTGTAGAGTCATTCTGAGAGACAGTCATCAGCACAGGCAATCTGCTGTGCACTGGTTCAGGGACTGAAAGTATATGTCTTTGATTCCTTCTGAAATACATTCCTTCAGATTGTATGATGTAAGATCTCAGTTCTTCACAAATATTTTTGCTTTGTCATATCCTTTAGATGTTTGCATTCTCATGACTTCTCCATGTCTTAATGGTCTGAGACGTTTCTGGACTTGTCGTAGTACAACTTTTGTGATTGACGTTTTTTTCAAAAGTTAAGGCTTGACCATGCTGTTGTTCTTTATGTTTGGTACTAACAATTGTTTACTGATCAGTAAAGTTGTTCAAGTCTGTCTGGATATTAATTTTTGAGCAGGTGAACCATGTAAGTTATCTAGAGAAATGTTTTTGAGATTGAGTAAGTTAAGAAAAACATCGGTACCATCTCTCGTGGATTTCTTCAACAAACGTTTCACACTTTTAACTGAATGTTCAGCTAATCCATTGGACTGTGGATACTCAGGACTGCTAGTAACATGGACAAAGTCCCAAGACTCAGAAAATTTCTTAAACTGCCGACTTGTAAACTCTGCACCATTGTCCGATACGACTTTGTGTGGACTACCATGGACAGAAAAATGTCTCTTCAACTTTGTAGTGACAGTACTGGACATTAAGTTAGGAAGAAAGTCAATTTCAAACCAATCTGAATAAGAGTCTACTAACACTAGGTAATGCTGCCCATTCCATTTGAAAATATCAGTAGCAATCGCCAACCATGGTAATTCAGGAATCTGGTTTAGCTGAAGGGGTTCTTTCTGTTGGTGCAATTTAGTACTATTACAATTGAACATGCTAGAGTTTCCTTCTCTGTATCTTTTGACATAGAAGGCCAAAATACTATGCATCTTGCCCTTCTTTTGGTTGAATCAGTACCTGGGTGACGATGATGCAAAATTTGATATATTCTCATTGTATTGCTTTAGGAATTACTACTTTAAGACCCTTCATGATGATTCCATCTTCTATCATGAGCTCATATCAGTAAGGAAAATACTGCCCAGTGTCAAGAGGTAGACTGGTTTGTCGTGCTGGCCATCCTTGACTGATAACGTTTTTTAGCTTCTAGAGAAGCTGTGTGATTTCTTAGTTCATCAAGACACGACGATGAAAAATTTCTGACTTCCATTATTTTATAGTCTGCTACCTCATCTTCATGCTCTTCTGATGTTTGTCTGGGTGCTTGTGACAAAGCATCAGCAAGGAATAAATATCTGCCTTTTGTGTGGACAATATTGAAATTGTACTTTTGCAATCTTAACATCATGTATTGCAGGCATGCTGGGGCTGTATAATTGTCACTAGAGGTTGGTGATCAGTCTCTATTTGAACAGGTTTTCCATAAATATAATCACTGAACTTTAAACATTTGAACACTACTGCCAAAAGCTCTTTTTCAGTTTGCGCATACTGCATTTCAGTTTGGGTTAAAGTTCTGAATGCATAGACTGCTGGTATGCCTTCTTGAAGACGTCACATCAAGACCATACTTTGAAGTATCACATGAAAGAGTTATGGGTTTGTGAACATCATAATATCTCAATGTGGGTGGTCTTACAATTTTCTGTTTCAGAATAGCAAATGCTTTTTGGCGTTGCTACAAGCAGGACCAGTTTACATTTTGCATGTCATTTCACATAACGGTGCTGAAAGCTCACTCAGGTCTGGGATGAAGTTTCCTAAATAGTTGACCATACCAAGAAAACTTTGTAAAGATGTGACACTGTCTAGGAATGGCATCTCAAGAATTGCTGCTTGCTTAGACAGATCTGGTTTTAAGCCAGAAATGGTAAACAAATGACCCACATAAGTAACTTCTCTCAGCATAAATTTACATTTACGAGGATTCAGTTTAAGACTTGACTTCACAGGCATGGTCTAGAACTTTTTTGAGTTTTCTGTCATGTCCATCTTCACCAGTACCCCTTACAATAATGTTGTCTACTACAATAGAATATGGATAACCAGAAAAAAATTTGTTCCATCGCATATTGAAATATTTCACTGGTAGAATTTATCCCAAATGGCATTCTGAAGAATCTGCATCTTCCAAATGCTGTGCTGAAAGTGGATAAAATGAAGATTTGTGATCCAGAGAAATTTGCCAAAAGGAACATTTTGCATCTAAGACAGAAAAAAACAATGACATTTGGCATGACTGGTTACGTCTTCTACTGTGTGCATCGGATGATGAGGATGTTTAAGTGCTTTATTTAAGTCTCTTGGATCAATACATGTTCGAATATCATCTAAGTTTTTCTTATGAGCTACGACCATGGAGGATACCCATTCAGTTGGTTCTTTTACTGGAGTAAAGACACCTAAATTAATCATTTTCTCAAGTTCTGCTTTTACTTTGCTCTGCATTGCTACCGGAATATTCCTTGCTGGCATACCCGACTTTAGACACCAGCGGACCCTGCAGTTGCTAGGGGCCCCCAACCATAGCAGTTACCTTGATATTTTGTAACATGTCTGTCAAACAAACAAAAGTTAATACAGCAATATTGTATAGTTAATAAATCAAGTGGGCAATAACTCTTATGTATATCTCCTTTAAAATTCAAAGATATCTGTGGTTATAGTAACAGTGCTTTATCAAGTTACAGGGTTCACAATTCCATTAAATGTTTTACCACTGACATGATGCCTCAGGCTTAATTAAACACTGCTATTGGACATGATCTACACTAAAACTAAAAACAAAGCCAACGGTTTACCTTCATAACATCACGGATGGTTTGTGCAGTGTGCATAACAGTGACCCATATGAACGAATTTCAAAACATGTTTGCGGCACTATGTCGAAACACACTACATGGAATCTGAATGTCAAACAAATGTTATTCATTTGAATGGCACATTGCAGTCACACTCCAGCCATTCAAACATTGTGACATGACATTCTGGATTTTTGCAGGTGTACTTTCGCTCAATTGTCTGCCGCACAAACTATCCGCGACCTTATGAAGGTAAACCTAGCCAACTTTAGGTACCAGCAATACTCACGACTGTGTGGGAGCCCCATAAAAGCTGTTGCTGTTTGGGGAAAATTAAGGGAAAAATATATTAATTTCCAGATTATGCTCTTTGACCTGAGCAGGGCTGTGATATGACCCTGTTAGGATAAAACAGATAATAAAAATGAGGAAGGCAAGCAGTTGAGAAATCAGCAGGCCAGGGTGACTGATCTCAGTGTAAACCTTGGATTTTAAGAAGAGCTGTTGCTTCCAATCTTGGATGGTTTTCTCTGTCAGGGAGTTTTATAAATATGGTAAAACACCAGATACTATTGCTCTCAACTTCTTTGCTGAAGAATTTACCACAATGCCAAAAATAATAGCAGAATAAAGACTGAAAATCAGGAACAAGTTTTAAATATTACTCTAATTCATTTAAAAAGTTAATAGAATAACACCATTTGCATCAATATGCCTGTACAAGTATAAAACTCTGATGTCCAGATTTACTGACTGTCTGTAATCCTGAATGATTTTCTGGCAAATCAAACTTTTTAAGAGGGACAAAGCAAAATTATGAGCAAAATCAGGAAAGGTCTGTGAAATCAGGGACAATGACAGGTATTCATTGCTCATCAGTGAAGTAAATTAAAGTGACTTACCCCTCCTGCTGTTCAACGACTGCTACACAGCATTCATTGATCTGGTGTGGAAGTAGCAGTGTTGTACAGTGTACTGCTATTTGTATGGCTTATGCTTGTGTGTGTGTGTGTGTGTGTGTGTGTGTGTGTGTGTGTGTGTGTGTGTGTGTGTGTGTGTGTGTGTGTGTGTGTGTGTTTGTGTGTGTGTGTGTGTGTGTGTATGGGTAAAAAATATCACTAAGATAAACCATGAAAGTGTGCAAACCAAAACTCAAATCCAAAACGACAAAAGCACACTGACACCCAGTTAAATTATAGTGCCAACACTAGATCTATTAGGAACATAGTTTCAAATAATTGGAATAGGTTTAGTAAGTACTCAGACCTCTTTGGATCCCCTAAAATTCACTTACAGGAAGGGGAGGAACATCAAGGACTTACTGAAAACAAGAAGGAAGGGACACAGTAAGAGAAAAATAGGAACATACAAATGTGGGAAGTGCTCCCAGTGTCCATATGTAGGAACATGCAAATGTGGGAGGTGCTCCCAGTGTCCAGACGTCCTGCAGGGAGAAACACTAGTTTTGGACAAAAGAGGGGCAACACTCAAAACTAATAGTTTTGTAAATTGTGACACCACTGGGGTGGTATATATTGCTATATGTAATAGCTGTGGGTCATTTTACATAGGGAAAACTACCAGAAAGTTTAAAAGAAGGATCTATGAACATCTTAATGATATTAAAAAAATGGAAGAAAATAATGCCCCTTACAGACATCCCACTATTTGTACTTCAGCTAAATACGGGTTTTACATCATAGAGAAAATAGACATGGACCCACAGGGGGGACCCTGGGAGACCACAATAGAATTTCGCAAATTATTTTGGCAATTAAAACTGGAAGCCAATAAAAACGTAGGGCTGAATTATTACATTTCTTTAGCACCAGTTTTAAAGCTTAGAGCTGCCAAACTGTAAGGGCATAGTTACTAGATGGAAACCTAAGGTAAAACTGTTGGTTTTGAATAGGGTACATTTGTCCTCTACTTATGTTTGTGTTGTGTTTGTACCACCTGCTACAATGTATAAAGTATTGACATTATTTTTATAGTAAATGATAGCATTTTATAATTGTTTTAACATTGAAAGACTATTATCTAAAGTATATTGACACCACTTTTGATTTTAGATTATAGGATTTCTTAAGAGATTTTGAGTTTTATGTTTTTGAAACTTTTTAATTAGTTAATTGGAATAAAATGCTTATTGGGTGATGTAAGGGAGGGGGGGAAGAATATATTAAGAAGACTGCTCACTTTAATGGTATACCTGAAGAAGTCTTTGATGTGATAGGATGAAAACGCAGTGTTCAATATAAGCGTTAAGTTTTGTATTAAAGAGAGTAACCTTCGGACTTTATGGTGTGGCGGGTTTTTTTCCTTCAGGAACTGGGTGTCAGTGTGCTTTTGGGTAAAAAATATCACTGATTTTTATCTGTGAACACACCCAGTAATGCCAGGACACATACAGCAAGTAATTATATTTCAAAGGTAACAAAATAAACACATCAACGGACTAAACCACTTCCCAAAGGTTCATAAAAGAAAAATTTTGAAAGATTTAATGAATGGTTAGCACTTTCACAACTGCTTCATCAGAACATAAAACCAAATAAAAATCACACTCATATATACGAGGACTTCATTTAACAAAAAACAATCACTACATAGCAACAAACATTTCCTTAAAGCAGCAAGTAAAGAACCAACACTTAGAATAAAAACATAAATGTTATAAAAATGTATGCACATTTAAGAACTATACAGAATATATATAGTAGATGTATATAAGGAACATGTATGAAGAATGTGTATGTAAATACATGTAAGAAAATATATACTGAAAATGTATATAAATATATGCACACACAGGTAGTACCGACTTAAACAAAATTATAATGGAGTAAAAAATACCTTAATTAAGTTGTGAAAAGCACTAACCATTCATTAAATGTTTCTTTTATAAACCTTTGGACAGTGTTTTATTCCGTTAGTGTGTTTATTTTGTTATTTTTTTCGGTTTACCAATGGTTTATTATTGTTGGCCATGGTATTTGGTTTCATTTGTGATATTTCAAAAGTAAGACATAAAATACATCATAGATCATTCAAACACTTAGATCTTCTAAGAGTCTGGTGGCCCCGCACTCCACAGGCTGTATAAATGGAAACAGGTGGGCTCCCTTAATCATCTTTGACTGTGTGGGGGCCCCATAAAAGCTGTTGCTGGTTGGGTAAGAGTGGGGAGAAAAATGTATTAATTTCTGATTATGCTGTTTAAGCTGAACAGGGCTGTGATATAACCCTGTTAAGATAAAACTGATAATGGCCTCTGCTGTCAAATGTACCCATTCTAAAACCAGCCCTGCTCAGGTGTGGCATCTATATTACATAATCTAACTTTTAAAAGTTTGAACATCATATGGTCGACACCATATGATCGAACTTTCAAAAGTTTGAAAATGTAATAAAAAAAATAAACCAAAGAAAAAAACTTACCTGAATGGTTTAAGCAGGGGTGCAAGCCCCCCCTGCACCCCTGCACACCCCCTGCTCTTTAAATATACCAACTCCGAAATTGCACTACAGTGCAGAAAAGGGATATCTCCCTATTCTGTTGAAATGTTCGAACTTTTAAAAGTTCGATCATATGGTGTTGACCATATGACGTTCGAACTTTTAAGAGTTCAACAACGTAATATAGACCCTCAGGTGTGTGTATACAGAAAGCTACTGTAGGTTATATGTGTGTGTGGTGGGGATTGTGTGGTTATTACTTCTCTATTTTTCTTCAGAGTCAAAGCTTAGAGGTGTGCACAGGAGGTCATTATAGCTTCTGTTTGGGTTGAGGACACTGTTATTATTGTTTCTAGCTTGTGTTTGGGTTGAGGACACTGTTATTATTGTTTCTTTTACCTACCTCATAGACCTCAGAGGTGTACAGAGGAAGTTACCATAGCTTGTGTAGCGGCGGTGTACTGTCTATGAGCAACGAACATTACTGTCATCATTATTGTTTCTCTTTCCTCACAATCACACATCAGGTGTATATACACGTGGCTGCCTTTGGGGGTTAGGGGTGAGGGGTGAGTCACACATCAGGCGTATATACACATGGCTGCCTTTGGGGGTTAGGGGTGAGGGGTGAGTCACACATCAGGCATATATACACGTGGCTGCCTTTGGGGGTGAGGGGTGAGTCACACATCAGGCATATATACACATGGCTGCCTTTGGGGGTTAGGGGTGAGGGGTGAGTCACACATCAGGCGTATATACACGTGGCTGCCTTTGGGGGTTAGGGGTGAGGGGTGAGTCACACATCAGGCATATATACACGTGGCTGCCTTTGGAGGTTAGGGGTGAGGGGTGAGTCACACATCAGGTGTATATACACGTGGCTGCCTTTGGGGGTTAGGGGTGAGGGGTGAATCACACATCAGGCATATATTCACGTGGCTGCCTTTGGGGGTTAGGGGTGAGGGGTGAATCACACATCAGGCATATATACACGTGGCTGCCTTCGGGGGTTAGGGGTGAGGGATGAGTCACACATCAGGCGTATATACATGTGGCTGCCTTTGGGGGTTAGGGGTGAGGGGTGAGTAGTGAGGAGGCATGCTGTGTATATGCATGTCAGCAGTCAGTTGAAATACATGACTGTGGCAATTTGAACCTTGTCTTTCATCCCAGTCTAACACCAGACAGATGCATAGACAGTGACTATCTTTTTTTTGGGGGGTGGGGGTTAGAGAGGCAGGAAGTATTGCCATATAGAACCTGTGTATCCTCAGAACAATTGTCTTGTCGGTTTACTGTGAGCTACTATTCATCTTTGAAGATTATGCCTTGGGTGCATCTTACGTCTTCCTTGAAACAAAGAAAACAATAAGACCGACATTAAAAGGCAGATAAAATGCTGGAAAATCCATCCCAGACCATTTGTAAACCTATTGGAAGGCATTCGTGCCGAGGCGCCAAGTGTTTATTAAATTCTATTTTCGGTATCAGTGGCTTGTTCTTGGCGGTATTTTATACGTCTGTAAACCTGTGCCTTCTTGGGCCCTGGCGTATTTGAGTTGTTTCCTAAATGGTCATTACTGGGCTGTCTTGGTCAGGAAAGGTGTGTTGAAAGGTTGCAAGGAAAACTGAAGCAGAACAGCAGCTGTGAATTGTGTGTGTGTTTGGGGGGGGGGGGGGCTTGTCATTTCACTAAGTCCAACCTATACTTAGATTTGCTGCAATATATCATTATTGCACCTAAATGCCAGTAACTGTAAATGTCTTTTTGTGAGATAAGCCAACATAGTGTGCTACACAGGCCTGTTGTAATATAAAAGCATTGTAGCTACAGGTCAGTCTGTGTGTACTACTCCTAAAAGTTTGCAGCATGAACTAAACGGTTGCTTAGGAGGGGTGGAAGTGACAGTGTGATACTTAGACTGGAAGTGCTTAGGGGGACCCCAACTTGACATTTCCTGGGGTCCCCCAAAATGTTAACACCAGCCCTGCTTGCTGGTCTGGCAACTGAGCTTACCTCATGGTTTAACTTCATGGAATATGTGACTGAAAGTTCACCAAGCTTGTCTGTGAAAATATCAGCATATTCACTAAAAATATTCTGTGTAAAACTATCGTTGTTGTTCAGATTTATATGGTGGACCTCTTTATTAAATGAAATTAGTCCCATTCTCAAACTGTCTTTGAGGCCTAACAGTGACTGCACATGTCTTTTGACTATGTAAAACTTGCAAGTCATAGCTGTTCCCAGCAGAATGGCATGTGAGAACTACTGTGTCATCAGTTTGAATCTCTTCACCACCATAAGCAACTAGTTTTGCACACTTTTAAATCAAGTTTCTCACTAGCTTTTACTTTAGCAAACATTTGTGCTGCTATAACATTGCACTTGGATCCAGTGTCTACTTTAAGCTCTACAGGTTTCCCATTAATTTGCACAGTACAAAATATTTCACTCTTTGCTGCCAACTGATACTACTGTGTTAACTATGTCATCAATCACAGAGAGAGACTATCAGCATAGAAAGTTTGCTCAGAGTTCTCTTTCTGATCTACTTGCTTCTATGGATGCTCTCTTTTAATAAAAGAATGTGCCACTTTAGATTTGCAAAGCCTTTTGAAGTGATTCCACTTTTTACATTTGTGACACTGCTGACCAAAAGCTAAGCACTTCTCTCATTTAGGTTCATGACTGCCTTCACAATTATGACAATTAACAATAATGTTGTTTGGGGTAGCAGCCAATCTCTTTGGTTTATATTTCTGTTTGCAGCCAACCTTATATTGCACACTATCAACATTCACACTGGCAGACACTGCATGCATGCTTTTCTCATTCGTAAGCATATTCGTGTGCTTTTCTGTAAGCTCATATATTTGACAAATCTTAATGGCTTTGCTTAATGTTAAATCACTGTCTTGAAGCAAAATCTTTGTCACTGCATCATTATTAACACCACACACGAGCTTTTCTTTTATCAACTCATCTCTCAGATCACCAAATCTGCACATTTTTTCTTTATTTCTTAAGTCAGTAATATATGCTGCTATAGTTTTACCAGGCTTTTGATTTCTTGTGTAAAACGTGCATTTCCATTGTAATATTCATTTGAGGGATATACATTTCTCTAAATTTACGTTTCAAGCACTCAGGGTCTTCCCGCTTTCAGCCTGTATCACAATATGGCTGCTCTCCCCGTGCCCTGCATATACAGCAGGTGCATACACAAATGAACGTGCCCAATCAGTGGCTTCCAAGCCAGCTAAATTGAGGATTATAAATGCTCTTGTACGTCGTCTTTATCAGAAAATGCAGCCTGTATGAAAATATCATATTCTTGCTCAAACACTGTCCAATTCTCAGCAATATTGTTACCAAATACCAGAGGTCAAGGTCTGCGAATTCCCTCTTCCATAACACAAAATTTGTTTAGATATAAGCATAGACCAGGTACTTGTAATTATGCCCAAAAACACAACACTCTTTCTGAAATAGCTTTGTTTTAACACTGCAAATACTGTAAATACTCCAGATACTTCAGATACTTTGAATAGCTTTAGTTAATGCAAAAAAGTAGTAAATTCTTAAGAAATGTGGTTGTTTTAGCTTTTTTGTACATTTTTAAAACACTTTGGAAATTATTTCAAACATTTCTGTAATTATACTTTTATCAATATGTCACTATTTCAGGCATTATGTTTATCTTGGTAATTATTTCTAACATTTTGAATGTTTCGCCATACATTCAGCAACTGAAAAATCATTTAATAACCTCTGACCTGTTTGTGAGTTCACTTCTGTATATTTCTCCACTTCTAGCTTCATGCCTCGTGGTTTGTAAGCAGCTTTAACTTCAGATCCCATTCTGACACCATGGCACTTGTGTCATGTATTCAAAAGAGATGATAAAGCATTGTAATGTGTTCAAGATATTTATTGTACATAAAAACATCAGGAGTTGTAACTGGAGCATGTACTTAAGCTAACTGACTCACTTATTACTTCAAACACACTCACATGTGCATCTCTACTCATGTCTACATTCACTCTGACTGTACAAAATGGCACTGATCTTGCACGTGCTCAGTAACTTACATGCACATGCTATCTAGCTACAGTGGCTGACTAGGTACAATATTTATTTATTTATTATTTTATTTATTTCCAGTTTGATGACAGGGAAGTCCACTGGGCCCAGAGAACCTGTTTTCAGTAGAGGTCCGAGGAGAAAAGCTCCACAGTACAAGACACAACTAAAGATACAAAAGTAAAACAAAACAGTGCCAAAGACAAATACATCTAAGTCAAAAGAAAAATATTTACAATATTCACATAAGAAAAACAACTGCAGTTATCATGTTGTGAACAGTTATGAGATTGAACCATGCTTATAATAACCTAGAAGAACAAGTGAGGTAAGAGAGCTGGGTTGGAAGAATGTAGGTACATTTCCATTTAGAAAATTCCATTTTTTGGCTAAGGAAAAAGAGAGGAGAAGTTTTTCTGGAGGACGGTTAGGTTTGTGGACACTAATTAAGTTTTGGTGTTCAGATCTGAGAGTTCTGTTTGGAATGTAGTGGGGTAGGAGTTTTGTGAGGGCGAGGCATTTGGTGGGGTTAAAGATTAGCCTGTGAGCTGTAGTAAGCTGAAGGTAGTCCAGTTAATTCAGAAGTTCTAGCCAATTAGAGTGTGAAGGGCAATACAGTGATGGGAGGAGTTTTTGGCTTTGGTGGTAAATTTAGAAATTTTGTTATAACAATTTTCTAATTTGGAAGAGATGGAGGTGGATAGGTTGGTTAGTAGGGGAGCACCGTTCATTAGGGAGGGAAGTTGAGGAGAGTGTAAGTCTGGTAGGAGGTGAGAGGAAGCAATTGTTTCTGTGGGGTTTTTGGTGGGGGGTTTTTTATGTTTTGCTGTATGTGGATATCAATTTTTAGGTGCTAGTCTATAGTTACACCGAGTAATTTAGCATAGGGAATGATTTCAATAGGAGAGTTGGACTTGGGAGGAGGTTTTGTCAAAGGGGAAGGATTTTGAGGGTGGGAATATTAATATTTTGGATTTGTTAGCATTTAGGGAAAAGTGGTTTTGGAGCATCCTGGTCTTGGTGGTTGAGAAGATGGTCTGGGTCTTAGTTAGAAGTATGTATTCAATGATCTTCAGAATGGTTTACTACAAACTCTTCAGGAAGGCTGTCCTCACCATCAGTTCATCCTCTTATATTCAGTGACCACTGCATTGTAACCCCTTTTTTCTTTGACAAGAAACAAAAGGTACCTGGCTCTTTTAGAACATACTGATTTATTAGACATAACTGTCTAATTGCTCTCATCACTACATTGCCAAATACAGAATGAAAGTGTGTGGGATCACAATACGTATGTCGGTAACATGGCATCAGAGTATCTCACTACAAGCCATACACTATTCTATGATGCAAAAGAGATCTAAGGAAAAGGTCAGACTTTTGTCTAAGCGCAGAGCTCAAGAAAGTTTATAACAGAATGAATAATGCCTTGGACAAACATAAACTTTTCTAAAGCTAGAAACATTGACCATTTTCTTGTTACAACATTGCATAAAATATGACATCCTAGGCAAATGCTGACTTCTTGAAGGGATGCTGGAAAACTTAGTTATTCTAGCAGGAAATCAACAGCCTATCTGGAAAAGGTAAACCCAGGTGACAGAAATGTCTCAGCTTCATGGGCAGTAGCAGAGGTTTTTGTCATCCTTCTCAACCAAACCAGAACTCAGACTTCTATATACAACTTGATGATGGCCTCTCCAAAAGGACAGCCACCAAAGGAGAAAAAACACATTACTAAGCTTTTTTTCCAGCTGCCTTAACATGTTAATTAGTTGCTCAAAACTATTATCAAACATCTGAAACTTGTCCCAAGTAGGGTTCATACTAAATTCAGAAAGGCTTGTGACACCTTTATTTCTCTAGCACACATCATCCCAAACTTTGCCATGACCAGAAGAGACCATCATCTGTCATTTCGCAGCCAACGAAGGGTGTGAGAAGTTTGATGGAGTCCTATCAACCAATCACCCTTTTCAATCTACTATCTACAACTTTGGAGAAAACAGTTATCATGCAATTTAAAAGTTACCTGGGCAATCATGGGGTGTCATCGAAACACCAGCGGCTTTTAGAAGGGGCACACAGTGAACTCATGCATGACTTGGACATAGGTCACTTCAAAGGGGTCACATTTGTGCACCTTTCCAAAACACTTTGGACCAATTAAATCTGTTTACATTGGATCTTCTAGGACCAAAAATATATAAAGAGAGAGTCAGTATACCAAAAACTTATACATAATGAATTTGGAATAAATCAGCTTAACTGCTGAAAAAAGATTGTTGAAATTACCTATAATGTACAGAAAATGCTTAGGCAGTCCATATGTAAATATTGAAGGGAGGTGATGTCTTTAGGGATGATAATAATATCCATTCAGTATGCTGGTCTCACTGCATAAGTCCTATTTGATGTGCAAAGACATATGTCAAAGTCCTTCTGACTGCTTTCATCTGCCTTCATTCAGAGACAGTATAGTAGCAGGCAAGGTCGCCCCCCCCCCTCCCCTGAGATGGACAATTTAGCATCAGCTGCTTACATCCACCTCCCACTGCAAGCTCTAGGATCGCTATTTGATGCTAAGTCATCGAGGTCACAGTCAGGAATTTGAGCCTTTATACCATGCAGCTGGCTAGGAGAGGGGTTCGTAGGTTCATAGGTTGGTACTAGGCTATCAGCCCTAGGGCCTATACAAGCCTAGCCATAACAATTCCCTGGCTATTTCTTCCCACACTATTTACTTCCCTGGACCCCTGTCAGTCGCCCTGACTGACGTGATACCCGGGGTGAATTTCCTTTCTCCCATCCAATCGTCAAGGTTACTTTTGAAGAGGGCCAAAGAGGCACTCTGCTTGACATGTATGGGCAAACCTATGAACCTATTAAGTATTGGCATAACCGTGGTAAAATATCGATGATTATTACAATTATGTCAGAGGGAGAATTGCTGGATGCCTAGATAACTGTATCATCAGCATACAGAAACTCTCGTAGTGAAGTACATGACCCATATTGAAGTATATGCAGCCTGGCAGACCATACACACGGTTTAGAAAAGGGACTTTTGAATTAATGTAAAGGATAAATATAAAGGAGTGTGGAACAGGGACATGTGACACCACATTTCTTTATTGGGTTTTGTAACAATCAATGGTGAATAGAAAGGATTTGTTTTGAACAGCTGGTTCAACTAGCATCCTGGGCCAGTACTATGAACCAGAACTCCACCCCTTCAGCTCTTAAAGAGAAGTGTAAAAAAAAGCACTTCATTGTAATAATCCATTACATTGTAAGTGATCGGCTTATTACAGTTAGATATATGACTCCCATCTCCCAGCTCTTCTATTGAAGATTGACAAAAAATAGATGCCCCTTCTACTGGTATACCAACTAGATGATCAGATGCCCGACATGTTGCCCCAACCATTTAGGTCTCATTTCTGTGCCCTGCCCCAAATCTCCTTTAACTTATTTTATTAAAGAATAATAATGATAATTTCTTCTTCTTAAACTGTAACAAATTGTCTGGCACAAATAATGTAGCAAACAATTATTACAATTTATATCCTGACTGCAAGCAGCACTACAATGCTGTTCTTTTAGTTTTAAATAAAATATCAATTTGTTTTAAACTGTAGCAAACTGCTTGCTACAAATATAGCAAACAGTTGCTATAGTTTAAGCCCTGCCTGCATGAAACGCCATGGCACTCATATTTTAGTTTTAAAAAAACTTCTAAACTTTAGCAAACTGCTTGCTACAATGTTAGACCATACACGGAGTGCTACAGTGCTTAGGTTTGACCGCAAATGCAGCAGGTATTGCATTAGCAATCGGTATTGGTGGATCACACCATCCAACATTTTGTGCCAGGAGGAGTTGCTCCTCTTGCCCCTCCCAGGCATGCTATGCTACTGTTTAGTACTGTTATATTCAGGTGATACACTGAAATATCTCATAACAGTTCAAGATCACTAACAAAGTCAAAAACTTTGGATAGGTACATAAGCACAGAATCTCTAATTTTACCTGATTTCTTTACACATAATATGCTGTTAAGGAATGTTACTATGACAGCTGTAGTGTTGTGCATACCTCTCAACCTCTCAGCACAAAAAATCTGGACAAAGCAAAAAAAAAATGGGAGGACCAAGGCCCAAAAATAGGGACAGATTTCAATAGTGCTCCTATAAACTTAGAAAGTTACTAGAATGGCAGATTTTACATTATTATATATTTTCTGAAATCTAAAATTCAAATGTCTGCCATTATTTAGTGACTTTAATTTTCAACTATTTGCCAAAAAAAAACATTTTTATGAGGAACAGACCAAAAATAAGAGGCAAAAATCTTGATATTCTGTGAAAACCTGGACAGTTAAGAGGTATGTGTCCCTTTCTATATTCATTATGATGGTCCGTAAGCAAACCATAGGCTTCAGTACGGCTTTCAATAGCATGTCCACATTTTTCTTGAGAATGTCATCTAGTGGTGTGTGAAGTGACATTTGTCTGCAAGACTCCATATTGGGATTTGCTTCTTGTTTTAGAAGGGGAATGGTGTCAGCCATTTCCATAACTCAGAGAGTACTCAGTTGAAGAGAGCATTAATAATGAGTCTTACAGGCTCAGCAACAAATGTGCCATTTGTTCTGAGGAGTTTAGGACAAAAATAGTAAAAAACAGCCTGACAACAGTTTGGTGTGTCTGTCAGCTACTGCAAAAAAAAAAAAAAAAAAAAAAGAAACCCTGTGAACAATCCAAACAAGACTGTGATTTATGAGTTATGTGTTTGCAATGTGTCTGCATTCCTGAATTGCATTGTACTGCAAATAAAATTGCAAATGCGTCTGCAGCCTTTTTTGAATTCAGTGACATATTCACCATTAATGTTCAAAGTAAAGTCCTGAATCTGTTTACCTCTACATACTATGCAATTGATTTCTGAGGATTATGTAGCAGACTTGGCAACATTTGTTTCACAAATGTAGCATTAGTTTAGGTAGTTGACTTCTTGCAATGACTCATAATATGTCAGTCTAAGGCTGTCAGAATGCCAAGTCCTACTTTGTACGTTTTCTAATAGAACAATGAGCTGCAGAATTCTTATGTCATCCCTGTGGATTACTAATTATAGACTTTCCTTGTCTAATGGAAATAATATAATGTATCTAGTAATAACAGCAAAATAACAAGGAAATGCTTTAATGCAGTGCTGCATTCTGACCAAATAACAAGGAAATGCTTTAATGCAGTGCTGCATTCTGACCAAATAACAAGGAAATGCTTTAATGCAGTGCTGCATTCTGACCAATTGGTTTCTCAGGATTACTCATTACTAGCAACTGCATTCCAAAGCTGTCTTTGGCAGCCTTGTTGGATTACTAGGTAAAGTGATTATTTTGTTCTGAGTTTATTTAACCTTTGTACAGAATGTAGTGCTGGCATTAAAGTGGACACCAAAATTTGGAAACCAGTTCCTCTGCCAGGCATCTAAAGTAGAGTTTGTATATATCCATTCTTTTGTTTTGTGCTACCAGTACCAGGATTTGGTCTAGTAAGACCACTTACTAACTTAGTAAAATAATGTTCTAGCAATGTGCTGTAATTCAGTATATTTTCTTTCTCTCAATTCAAGCTTAAGTCACCTCTCCCAACAGCATTTTAACACAAAATTATAGAAGCATGTCCATGAGTTCTCTAATACTTTAGGAATAACTAGAGTGGCCAGCACATTAGACCAAGCCTACAAAGACATGTGTCTGGAGCGTTTCTCCCCAGGCCTCTACTGAAAATTGACTTAATTCCAAGTCAGACTTTCCCAGTAAACAAATGTTAAATAAATAAATGTTCATAGATAGTTAATAGGCATGCAGTCTAGGAGGCCATTAAAGAGTCGAGCCCAAATTCCCAACAGCCCCAAAGCACTGTCTGGTTAACTGACTTGGCCAAGGTCACACAATGGGTAAATGTAGGTGAAAAGGTTCAAACCATGTACCTTTGGCACAGGAAGTAGTTCATTAACAAGTCAGAGAAGTCAGAGCTTTAGTTCTTTGTGCTAACTGCCAGATTAAATTTTAGCATTTATAAACTTAACCAGTTTTGGTTTCAGTTAGTTACATTAGAAAACGTAGCAATAATTGTTTAAACAATGTGTTTTTTACCAGAACCATACCACTTCCAATTCGTTCACCTCACCTAAACCTCTAAAATAGACTGCAAAGGTGTAGCACAGCCAACAGGACTGTGTCGACAGTTTTATCCATAACTCAGTTGTTTGTCTTTCGGCTTTTTCCCGGTAAGGGGTCGCCACAGCGGAACTCCGGTCCGCTAATGATTGGCAGTAGATTTTTACGAAACGCCGAGGTGCCAGCTCGACGCCCAACCTTCAATGAAGGCATGCCCATTTACACACGCATGTCTTTCGAACGCTACCCAACTTCGGGGAGGACATGCAGACTCCACACAGAAGGCACTCCCAAGCCAAGCTGAGAATCGAACAGGAGAACCTCTTGCTGTGAGGTAACAATGCTACCACTGTACCACCATGGAATCCTACCATTGTGGAATCATAATTCCCATTATATCAGGAGTGTAAAACTATCCAAGCTTCCAGTGTGGAAAACTTTTTTTCTGATAGTACCAGCATTCTGCTGCATTCAGAATTGTTGTAGTGAATCTCTTCAGGGCTATACTGGAGTCAATTTTAATCGCAAGTAGGATTACAAGTGGAAGTGGCAATTTCTCCTTAGTTTCCAGTGTTCCTTAGGGGTGACTAACAGGTACTCTTAGGGCCACAATCTGGACCACCAAAGCATTTTATCTGGCCATTGGTATGTCCTTCAACAAACTGTTTTGAATGTACAGATTCAAGTTGGATGTGATATTTTGCCTCTCCAAACCTTGTCAAGTGTAGTAAGTGGCCCCTGCACTGTATATAAGTGGCCCCGAGCCAAAAAGGTTGGACAGCCCTGTATAAACACAGACTGCTCGTCTCCTTATGCATCGGATGAAGTAATAACTGCATACAATATTAAACATAAAGTGCCAGTGAGGCATTGCAAATAGTCATATGACTGCTGCTGCTGGCAAGAAGTCAAAAGAATCAAATAACAAAAAAAAATACTCAGAGAATGGCATCATGACATCTGTTATAAAGTTATTTTATGTGTAGAGTGAGTGGGTTTCAGGATTATAGATGGGGCCTACAAGTTCAAACAATGGCAATTTATTTATTTACTGACATTTGTTGGGCAGGAAAGTCCACTGGGTCAGAAACCCATTTTCAGGGGAGGACCGGGGAGAAAAGCTGCACAATAAGTTAAATAACAGCATCAGATTACAGAAGATAGGTACTTATACAATTTTAGAAAAGAAAGGCCTTAAACTATATAAAAATATAGACAACAATTATCACATCATAGCAAACTTTTTTATAAATACTGTCCATTCAATCAATGGACAGTGAATAGAAGTCCAAATATTTTCTTAGTGTCTTTACAACACTGATAAAGTGAACATTTCTACAGCAAAGTAAAATGCTGCATTACCTAAATACCTATATCCCCTGTACAGGTAAGGATTCCAGCTCTTTTAAGGAGAGTATTATTGCATTTTGCTATAGCGATTTGTTCCTGCTCCTAAACAGTAGGGTGTACTATGCCTCGTTTAAAATGCTTAATTCTAGCTATACAAACCAGAGACAGTATATCTTGATTCTTCTTCTTCTTCTTTCGGCTTTTTCCCGGTTAGGGGTCGCCACAGCGGATCACCTTGTCCGCACATTGAATGGCAGTGGAGTTTTACGGTGTCGAGTTGCCAGCCCGGCGCCCAACCTTCCACAGAAGGCACACTCACACGCACACCTAGGGCCAATTTAGAGTGTCCAATCCACTTGCAGCATGTCTTTGGGATGTGGGAGGAAACCGGAGCACCCGGAGGAAACCCACGCGACCACAGGGAGGACATGCAGACTCCGCACAGAAGGCACCCCAGCCGAGGATCGAACCGGAGAACCTCTTGCTGTGAGGCGACAATGCTAACCACTGCACCACCATGGCCGCCCGAGACAGTATATCTTGATTAATATACTTAATATCTGATGTTCATAGTTAAGTAATAATGTGAGTACACAAGTAATTTATCAGGAAGCAGAAGTCCATAATCTGAAGCAGATTCATAAGTTTATAGATTCATAGGTTCATCGGTTCATAGGTAGGTACTAGGCTATCAGTCCAAGGGCCTACGCAAGCCTACCCAACAAGGTTCCCTAGCTTACACCACCCAAGAAAGCTATTTTCCTGTGCCACATTCGAGCAGTGACACAGAAGTGATCCCTGGGGTGTATTTCCTATTTCCCATCCGCTCATCAAGATTTTTCTTGTGTGTTAATGAAGAACTTTGCTTGTCATAGATGGGTAGCCTGTTCCAGAGTATAGGAAGTCTCTGGGACAGGAATCTATCCCTCCAGCATGTCCTGTTTATTGTGGTGACATGGTTTAGGTCCCTAGAGCATGTAGCTCGGGGGGATTGGGATTTCTTTAGGTGTAGCATGTCCAACAGCTCTGGGTTTGACATAGCTTTATATGTTAGGTAGAGATCACCTCAGAGTAGGCGATATACTATGGGGTAAAGCTGGAGTTTTTTGAGGAGGTCAGTGTAGGGCATTTGTTTGAGGCCAGTAATCCTCTTTGTGAGGTACTTCTGTGGCCTTTCCAGCTGCTCTGTGGCCTATCCAGCTGCTTGGTACAAATTCTATAATTATAGATGTATATAAGCAGACAGTTCTTCCAAACTCCAGTAGTACCTAAAAGTTTCTTTTTTTTTGAGCAGAAGAATGGCAAAGTCAAAGCACCCCACGCTTACATCCTATTACATTAGCTATGTAGACCAAATACTGAGAAAAAAATGTCCATATCATAACATAAATAAATAGATCATGTAGCTGTAACAATTATGCATTCTGGTTTAATTTGCGTTGCAGTTTAATGCAGAAACAGTAATTATAGTTCACAATATCAACATAGGTTTTTGCAGTACTGGTTAGTTATGAGGTCCAGAAAGTCTTTACCTCCAAATATCATTACCACTGATAAATAAACTCATCTAGTAATGCTGTAGTGTCAACACATCAGTTCTCTGTAATTGTATAGCAAAACATAAAGTTGTTAACCCACAACAGCATGCTACAAGAGTGCTACAAGGTTTACTTGTAAATTCTGGTACTGGCAGAGTTTGAAAAAGTCAGGTTCATGTTAAAAAGAACTTAACTAGCATTAAGTTTAAAGTACAGAGCAATAGCTCTCTTCATTTCTCCAAGCAGGGTAAAATTAATCAATTAATCTTAAGGTAATGAACAACAGAGGTCACACTTCCATGCAGAACCATGAGCTGACAAATCAAATCATATCTGGTATAGATGAAAACTGAAAGTCAGACATGGCACAAGTCATAATTCAGTACAGCATCAGATTGATAATCACACTGATATTTGCTTCCATAGTTTGGAAATTAATGAAGTTCACCCTGATGGGAAACTGCATTCACTGATATGAATGCAAAACCACATGAGGGAAAACCGGCAGCTAAAGCAATAAACAGCACATGATTTCACATACAAATACACCTTGTAGAGTTCCGAAATTAAAACACTTCCCATTTGCTGAATGAATGCAAAACCTACACAAGATAAAATGGGGAATTAAAGCAATACAGATTATAAAATGGAAAATTAAAACAGTACAGATTATAAAATGGGGAATTAAAACAGTACAGATTATAAAATGGGGAATAAAACAGTACAGATTATAAAATGGGGAATAACACAGTACAGATTATAAAATGGGGAATTAAAACAGTACAGATTATAAAATGGGGAATAACACAGTACAGATTATAAAATGGGGAATAAAACAGTACAGATAATACAGCTTTACACCAATAACCATAGTAGCCTCATTTGACCTCACTTAGGGATATTTGCCAAAACACAGCTTTGCCATAAACCACTCAAGGTTTAAGGGAATAGTCATGTCCTGATTTCAACCACTACCATGCAAGAGAGAGCCAATAATGCCAGAAAGATCTGATCTGGAAGAAAAGCTTCCTTTGTTGTTATCAAACAGAACTAGTACCACAAATACTAAGCACTAACACAATATCAGCACCAAAGTACAGAAAAAAACAGGAAATAAAGGGAAGGTGAATTTTGCAAATGATATAAGATGACAAAAACTCCTTCCCAACCAGTTCAGTCACTGGCAATGGAGCATCACAGTGTAGCACTCCCAGTATCTGCATTCACCTGACAATGGAGAATCACAGTGTAGCACTCCCAGTATCTGCATTCACCTGACAATGAAGATCACAGTGTAGCACTCCCAGTATCTGCATTCACCTGACAATGGAGCATCACAGCGTAGCACTCCCAGTATCTGCATTCACCTGACAATGAAGCATGACAGCGTAGCACTCCCAGTATCTGCATTCACCTGGCAATGAAGGTTACAGTGTAGCACTCCCAGTATCTGCATTCACCTGGTAATGAAGATCACAGTGTAGCAGTCCCAGTATCTGCATTCACCTGACAATGGAGCATCACAGTGTAGCACTCCCAGTATCTGCATTCACCTGACAATGGAGCATCACAGTGTAGCAGTCCCAGTATCTGCATTCACCTGACAATGGAGCATCACAGTGTAGCACTCCCAGTATCTGCATTCACCTGGCAATGAAGGTTACAGTGTAGCACTCCCAGTATCTGCATTCACCTGGTAATGAAGATCACAGTGTAGTACTCCCAGTATCTGCATTCACCTGACAATGGAGCATCACAGTGTAGCAGTCCCAGTATCTGCATTCACCTGACAATGGAGCATCACAGTGTAGCACTCCCAGTATCTGCATTCACCTGACAATGGAGCATCACAGTGTAGCACTCCCAGTATCTGCATTCAGCTGACAATGAAGATCACAGTGTAGCACTCCCAGTATCTGCATTCACCTGACAATGGAGCATCACAGTGTAGCACTCCCAGTATCTGCATTCACCTGACAATGGAGCATCACAGTGTAGCACTCCCAGTATCTGCATTCACCTGGTAATGAAGATCACAGTGTAGTACTCCCAGTATCTGCATTCACCTGACAATGGAGCATCACAGTGTAGCACTCCCAGTATCTGCATTCACCTGGTAATGAAGATCACAGTGTAGTACTCCCAGTATCTGCATTCACCTGACAATGGAGCATCACAGCGTAGCACTCCCAGTATCTGCATTCACCTGGTAATGAAGAACACAGTGTAGCACTCCCAGTATCTGCATTCACCTGGTAATGGAGCATCACAGTGTAGCACTCCCAGTATCTGCATTCACCTGGTAATGGAGCATCACAGTGTAGCACTCCCAGTATCTGCATTCACCTGACAATGGAGCATCACAGTGTAGCACTCCCAGTATCTGCATTCACCTGGTAATGGAGCATCACAGTGTAGCACTCCCAGTATCTGCATTCACCTGACAATGGAGCATCACAGTGTAGCACTCCCAGTATCTGCATTCACCTGACAATGGAGCATCACAGTGTAGCACTCCCAGTATCTGCATTCACCTGGTAATGGAGCATCACAGTGTAGCACTCCCAGTATCTGCATTCACCTGACAATGGAGCATCACAGTGTAGCACTCCCAGTATCTGCATTCACCTGACAATGGAGCATCACAGTGTAGCACTCCCAGTATCTGCATTCACCTGACAATGGAGCATCACAGTGTAGCACTCCCAGTATCTGCATTCACCTGACAATGGAGCATCACAGTGTAGCAGTCCCAGTATCTGCATTCACCTGATAATGGAGCATCACAGTGTAGCACTACCAGTATCTGCATTCACCTGACAATGGAGCATCACAGCGTAGCACTCCCAGTATCTGCATTCACCTGACAATGAAGCATTACAGCATAGCACTCCCAGTATCTGCATTCACCTGGCAATGAAGATCACAGTGTAGCACTCCCAGTATCTGCATTCACCTGGTAATGAAGAACACAGTGTAGCACTCCCAGTATCTGCAGTCACCTGACAATGAAGATCACAGTGTAGCACTCCCAGTATCTGCATTCACCTGGTAATGAAGATCACAGTGTAGCACTCCCAGTATCTGCATTCACCTGGCAATGAAGGTCACAGTGTAGCACTCCCAGTATCTGCATTCACCTGATAATGAAGATCACAGTGTAGCAGTCCCAGTATCTGCATTCACCTGACAATGGAGCATCACAGAGTAGCACTCCCAGTATCTGCATTCACCTGACAATGGAGCATCACAGTGTAGCACTCCCAGTATCTGCATTCACCTGACAATGGAGCATCACAGTGTAGCAGTCCCAGTATCTGCATTCACCTGACAATGGAGCATCACAACGTAGCACTCCCAGTATCTGCATTCAGCTGTTAATGGAGCATCACAGCGTAGCACTCCCAGTATCTGCATTCAGCTGTTAATGGAGCATCACAGTGTAGCACTCCCAGTATCTGCATTCACCTGGCAATGAAGGTCACAGTGTAGCACTCCCAGTATCTGCATTCACCTGATAATGAAGATCACAGTGTAGCAGTCCCAGTATCTGCATTCACCTGACAATGGAGCATCACAGTGTAGCACTCCCAGTATCTGCATTCACCTGACAATGGAGCATCACAGTGTAGCACTCCCAGTATCTGCATTCACCTGACAATGGAGCATCACAGTGTAGCACTCCCAGTATCTGCATTCACCTGACAATGGAGCATCACAGTGTAGCAGTCCCAGTATCTGCATTCACCTGACAATGGAGCATCACAACGTAGCACTCCCAGTATCTGCATTCACCTGGTAATGAAGAACACAGTGTAGCAGTCCCAGTATCTGCATTCACCTGACAATGAAGCATGACAGCGTAGCACTCCCAGTATCTGCATTCACCTGACAATGGAGCATCACAGTGTAGCAGTCCCAGTATCTGCATTCACCTGACAATGGAGCATCACAACGTAGCACTCCCAGTATCTGCATTCAGCTGTTAATGGAGCATCACAGTGTAGCACTCCCAGTATCTGCATTCACCTGACAATGGAGCATCACAACGTAGCACTCCCAGTATCTGCATTCAGCTGTTAATGGAGCATCACAGCGTAGCACTCCCAGTATCTGCATTCACCTGGCAATGAAGATCACAGTGTAGCACTCCCAGTATCTGCATTCACCTGACAATGGAGCATCACAGTGTAGCACTCCCAGTATCTGCATTCATCTGGTAATAAAGCATCACAGCGTAGCACTCCCAGTATCTGCATTCACCTGACAATGGAGCATCACAGTGTAGCACTCCCAGTATCTGCATTCATCTGGTAATAAAGCATCACAGCGTAGCACTCCCAGTATCTGCATTCACCTGACAATGGAGCATCACAGTGTAGCACTCCCAGTATCTGCATTCACCTGACAATGTAGCATCACAGTGTAGCACTCCCAGTATCTGCATTCACCTGACAATGGAGCATCACAGTGTAGCACTCCCAGTATATGCATTCACCTGACAATGTAGCATCACAGTGTAGCACTCCCAGTATCTGCATTCACCTGACAATGGAGCATCACAGTGTAGCACTCCCAGTATCTGCATTCACCTGACAATGGAGCATCACAGTGTAGCACTCCCAGTATCTGCATTCACCTGACAATGAAGCATCACAGCGTAGCACTCCCAGTATCTGCATTCAGCTGTTAATGGAGCATCACAGTGTAGCACTCCCAGTATCTGTATTCACCTGACAATGAAGATCACAGTGTAGCACTCCCAGTATCTGCATTCAGCTGTTAATGGAGCATCACAGTGTAGCACACCCAGTATCTGCATTCACCTGGCAATGAAGATCACAGTGTAGCACTCCCAGTATCTGCATTCAGCTGTTAATGGAGCATCACAGTGTAGCACACCCAGTATCTGCATTCACCTGGCAATGAAGATCACAGTGTAGCACTCCCAGTATCTGCATTCAGCTGTTAATGGAGCATCACAGTGTAGCACTCCCAGTATCTGCATTCACCTGACAATGTAGCATCACAGTGTAGCACTCCCAGTATCTGCATTCACCTGACAATGTAGCATCACAGTGTAGCACTCCCAGTATCTGCATTCACCTGACAATGTAGCATCACAGTGTAGCACTCCCACTATCTGCATTCACCTGACAATGGAGCATCACAGTGTAGCACTCCCAGTATCTGCATTCACCTGACAATGGAGCATCACAGCATAGCACACCCAGTATCTGCATTCACCTGGTAATGGAGCATCACAGTGTAGCACTCCCAGTATCTGCATTCACCTGACAATGTAGCATCACAGTGTAGCACTCCCAGTATCTGCATTCACCTGACAATGTAGCATCACAGTGTAGCACTCCCAGTATCTGCATTCACCTGACAATGGAGCATCACAGTGTAGCACTCCCAGTATCTGCATTCAGCTGACAATGAAGTATCACAGTGTAGCACTCCCAGTATCTGCATTCACCTGACAATGGAGCATCACAGCATAGCACACCCAGTATCTGCATTCACCTGGTAATGGAGCATCACAGTGTAGCACTCCCAGTATCTGCATTCACCTGACAATGGAGCATCACAGCATAGCACACCCAGTATCTGCATTCACCTGGTAATGGAGCATCACAGCGTAGCACTCCCAGTATCTGCATTCACCTGACAATGGAGCATCACAGCGTAGCACTCCCAGTATCTGCATTCACCTGGCAATGGAGCATCACAGCGTAGCACTCCCAGTATATGCATTCACCTGACAATGGAGCATCACAGTGTAGCACTCCCAGTATCTGCATTCACCTGGTAATGGAGCATCACAGTGTAGCACTCCCAGTATCTGCATTCACCTGACAATGGAGCATCACAGTGTAGCACTCCCAGTATCTGCATTCACCTGACAATGGAGCATCACAGCGTAGCACTCCCAGTATCTGCATTCACCTGGTAATGAAGAACACAGTGTAGCACTCCCAGTATCTGCATTCACCTGGTAATGAAGATCACAGTGTAGCAGTCCCAGTATCTGCATTCACCTGACAATGAAGCATTACAGCGTAGCACTCCCAGTATCTGCATTCACCTGACAATGGAGCATCACAGTGTAGCACTCCCAGTATCTGCATTCACCTGGTAATGAAGATCACAGTGTAGCAGTCCCAGTATCTGCATTCACCTGACAATGAAGCATTACAGCGTAGCACTCCCAGTATCTGTATTCACCTGACAATGGAGCATCACAGTGTAGCACTCCCAGTATCTGCATTCACCTGACAATGGAGCATCACAGTGTAGCACTCCCAGTATCTGCATTCACCTGGTAATGAAGATCACAGTGTAGCAGTCCCAGTATTTGCATTCACCTGACAATGTAGCATCACAGCGTAGCACTCCCAGTATCTGCATTCACCTGGCAATGAAGATCACAGTGTAGCACTCCCAGTATCTGCATTCACCTGGTAATGAAGAACACAGTGTAGCAGTCCCAGTATCTGCATTCACCTGACAATGAAGCATGACAGCGTAGCACTCCCAGTATCTGCATTCACCTGACAATGTAGCATCACAGTGTAGCACTCCCAGTATCTGCATTCACCTGACAATGGAGCATCACAGTGTAGCACTCCCAGTATCTGCATTCACCTGACAATGGAGCATCACAGTGTAGCACTCCCACTATCTGCATTCACCTGACAATGGAGTATCACAGTGTAGCACTCCCAGTATCTGCATTCACCTGACAATGGAGCATCACAGTGTAGCACTCCCACTATCTGCATTCACCTGACAATGGAGCATCACAGTGTAGCACTCCCAGTATCTGCATTCACCTGACAATGGAGCATCACAGTGTAGCACTCCCAGTATCTGCATTCACCTGACAATGGAGCATCACAGTGTAGCACTCCCACTATCTGCATTCACCTGACAATGGAGTATCACAGTGTAGCACTCCCAGTATCTGCATTCACCTGACAATGGAGCATCACAGTGTAGCACTCCCACTATCTGCATTCACCTGACAATGGAGCATCACAGCGTAGCACTCCCAGTATCTGCATTCACCTGGTAATGGAGCATCACAGCGTAGCACTCCCAGTATCTGCATTCACCTGACAATGGAGCATCACAGCGTAGCACTCCCAGTATCTGCATTCACCTGACAATGGAGCATCACAGTGTAGCACTCCCAGTATCTGCATTCACCTGACAATGGAGCATCACAGCGTAGCACTCCCAGTATCTGCATTCAGCTGACAATGAAGTATCACAGTGTAGCACTCCCAGTATCTGCATTCACCTGGTAATGGAGCATCACAGTGTAGCACTCCCACTATCTGCATTCACCTGACAATGGAGTATCACAGTGTAGCACTCCCAGTATCTGCATTCACCTGACAATGGAGCATCACAGTGTAGCACTCCCAGTATCTGCATTCACCTGACAATGAAACATCACAGTGTAGCACTCCCAGTATCTGCATTCACCTGGCAATGGAGCATCACAGCATAGCACACCCAGTATCTGCATTCACCTGGTAATGGAGCATCACAGTGTAGCACTCCCAGTATCTGCATTCACCTGACAATGAAGCATCACAGCGTAGCACTCCCAGTATCTGCATTCACCTGACAATGGAGCATCACAACGTAGCACTCCCAGTATCTGCATTCATCTGGTAATAAAGCATCACAGCGTAGCACTCCCAGTATCTGCATTCACCTGACAATGGAGCATCACAGTGTAGCACTCCCAGTATCTGCATTCACCTGTCAATGAAGCATCACAGTGTAGCACTCCCAGTATCTGCATTCACCTGACAATGGAGCATCACAGCGTAGCACTCCCAGTATCTGCATTCACCTGACAATGGAGCATCACAGCATAGCACACCCAGTATCTGCATTCACCTGGTAATGGAGCATCACAGTGTAGCACTCCCAGTATCTGCATTCACCTGACAATGAAGCATCACAGCGTAGCACTCCCAGTATCTGCATTCACCTGACAATGGAGCATCACAGCGTAGCACTCCCAGTATCTGCATTCACCTGACAATGGAGCATCACAGTGTAGCACTCCCAGTATCTGCATTCACCTGACAATGAAGCATCACAGCGTAGCACTCCCAGTATCTGCATTCACCTGACAATGGAGCATCACAGCGTAGCACTCCCAGTATCTGCATTCACCTGACAATGAAGCATCACAGCGTAGCACTCCCAGTATCTGCATTCACCTGACAATGGAGCATCACAACGTAGCACTCCCAGTATCTGCATTCATCTGGTAATAAAGCATCACAGCGTAGCACTCCCAGTATCTGCATTCACCTGACAATGGAGCATCACAGCGTAGCACTCCCAGTATCTGCATTCACCTGACAATGGAGCATCACAGTGTAGCACTCCCAGTATCTGCATTCACCTGACAATGGAGCATCACAGCGTAGCACTCCCAGTATCTGCATTTCGTGCTGATACTACTCATCTGCAGAAAAGTAAGTTCTTTCATTGCCAAATCGGTAATTATTCTAACCGTGTCATGTACAGGGTACATTTATATATCACTCCTGCTCTTCACAATGCCATATGTAAGATGTTACTACAAGTAATATGCCGTTTGCTACAGCTCTTAGTTTCAACTCCCACAGCAAGATGTTCTACGGTGTGCTTGAACTGCACAAGTCTAGCCATACAAAACAGCAACAGCATGAGGACTCAGTCATATGATATCTCCTTTGCAACTCCATGGTCTTGGTTTCAATACTAGTCTTTAATCAGTAGCCATCTCTGTGCCATAGAGTGATAAAGCCCTGATTACACTTCAGGTGATCCAGTGTGATTAGCTGCTTGTACGCTTGTGGGAGCTGGCTGGGGAGGATAAGAATGAATAGGTGCTACTGGCTCGCCCATCCGGAGAGGAGGGAGGAGTTCATCGCTTTCCACAAGGGTAACACCTAATAAGAGCAAGTTAGTCCATTTTGTACCACCCAACTCTTGCAGGGAAATGAAGGGATAATCAGGATTCTTAGGCAGCAGCAGCTAGGCCATAGGGTTCTTGAACAGCCCAGGAATCCCCAGCTTCTGTAACCCCAGAACAAATGGGCCATATGGGTGCAAATAAAGGAGACATTAGTTGAGGTCCTGTAGCAGCCAAAAAAGTCTGTGTGGAGTTATGTACTCTGGTTTACTCCCTACTCATAAAAGTATCATAGTTAAGTGGATCTACTAAATGTTTCATATACATCTGCATAAACAGCATTCACCTTTACCTTTGTGGCCCAGGGTCGGGACTGAAAAAGATTCATGAACTGGGAAAGTTAAATGTAAATAAAACACACTTAACAGATAATGTTCAGTGTTCAGCAATGATGATGCAAGACATTTATCAGATTTTTAAGCAGACAGCGCATAGTCTAAAGTAGATGGCAGATATTTTACAAATATAAATGCATCCAAATATCTCAAGCAAACAATTCCTGTGAATGAGACTTCATTAGTATCTGTAATTTTTCTGTGCCTGTAGATGAATAACAAAATCAAAGGCATCCCTAAAAAGCGTAATTATGTTAGTTCTGACATAGCAAATGTGCTTGAAAAAATATTTTGTGCAGATTTCACAATAAACCAAGAAAATGTCAGAGAGACATAAGCCATGCTTCAGTTGTCAGAAATAACATTATTATCTGAAAGCAGATAACAATGTAGCTTTTGCTCTCTGTACACAATCAAGGAATACCTAAATTTTATTTAGGATTTATTTATACCAGTGTGGGGTATTGTACTGATATGTAAGGAGCGATTGCAGTCTCAGCCTGAGTTCAGAATGAAAAAACATACTGTAGGGAATGCTTTAACAAATACAGTAACAAGACAAAACACCGCTTATACATGCAGCCTGAAAAAAGGCATTAAAATATGCCATACAGAACAGCTCAAACTGCAAAGACAGTGCAGATAATATGTATTTATACACTATGTATATATGACACCTTATAACAAACTGCCAAACAGAACAGCTCAAACTGCAAAGACAGTGCAGATACTATGTATCTATACACTATGTATATATGACACCGGGAGCGCTACAGAATCCTGAAATCCCCAAATCCTGAAGACCAAAATCCTGAGACCAAAATCCTGAAGGTTCAAAATCCTGAAAACTCAAAATCCTGAAAACACACAGGATACCAACACTTACTGTATTCCAGCACAAGTACATACAGAAAGAAATAAAACACAAACTATATTACTGTTCTACAAGTATAAGTAGGGGGCAAGCCCCCCTGCACCCCCAGCCCCTCACACCCCCTGCTACTTAAATATATCAACTCCAAGATTGCACTTAGTGTAGTGAAGTGCAAATTCGGAGTTTATATATTTAAGTAGCAGGGGGTGGGGGGGCAGCAGCCCCCCACATGGGGGTGCAGGTGGGCTTGCCCCCCTGCGTATAGTTGAAGGGTAATATGTTTCTGTATGTACTTGTACTGGAATATAGTTAGTGTTGGTATCCTGTGTGTTTTCAGTATTTTGAGTTTTCAGGATTTTGAACTTTCAGGATTTTGGTCTCAGGATTTTGGTCTTTAGGGTTTTGGGCTTTCAGGATTCTGTAGCGCTCCCATGACACCTTATAACAGACAATATCCAGCCTTAGAAAATGTGTGTAGAAAGTATAAGAAAAAGAATAATTTTGCTAGAGCATGAAGCAGAAATATAAGTAACAGAGAACAATACTGAGGAAGCTACTCTCATAGGCAGAAAGAAACTAACAAGACAGATATGCAGAACATATTCAAGAAATATGGGCAAAAGCAGTGACAGAAAAGTTGAAAACGAAGCTGGAGAGGAGCAAAGCAACACTTGTGCATACAATATAAGCGACAATTCAAAACCCAGACATGCCAGTAGCCATATTAAACAGGAAGTAAAGATGGCAGCAGATAAAGAAACATCATATCAAATGATATTATATACGAAAAGCCAAGGCCAAAAATACATAAAGACAAACAAAGAGTTTACATATGCACTTCAAAATGAGCACTGCGTATTCAAGGTTGTTGTGGAGAAGAGGTCAGAGCAAATGTCAGTGGAATAAATCTGCCAGAGGTAAAGAAATCTTGGACTAGTAAAGCTAGTATTTTATCTTATACAGACTGGGGAGGCTTCAAGAGGAAGATGATGAGATATCAAAAGAGAGTGTGAAGATGATAAAAGAATGTGAGGTGCAACATGGAGGGCCTCAGAATGAAATTGAGACAAAGATATCAGTTTATCTGATCAAGCTAATAAAACTAAAATAAGACTGCTTATATACAAATGGCAGAATGTCAGTGAGAAACATTGGTTTTGTATGGGCCGCATATATAACAAAGAGAGATGATGACCACTTGAAATTTCCAGTCACTGAAACAGTTGTTTACATATTCTTATACACAATAATATCATCACATGATAAAATATGGAATACAAGGGACGGTGATGACTGGTCTTTCTTTTAACAGCAAGCAATTTAATGTGTTTTGTATATGCTAAGGAAATTTACAAAGAAAACTGACTACAGACAGCATTCATGCAAAATTAAGCCAAAAGGTATTAGAATTGCCACCCCCAGATGAACTAAACAGCAGAAGCAGTTATACTGACAACCAACATAGCATTTATTTACCCTACTGTTTGAGTTACACCAGCCAGTCTGGTATTTAAGCACAACTTCAGAGAAAAATATTTTGTATAGCACACTCAAGACAGAACTGATGACAGTACAAGAAATGGTCAGAGAGGTGAGGCTGACATGAAACAGAATGCAGCTACAAAATGAAAGGTCAAGAGATGCTCTTTTCATAAAGGAGAAAATGTGGTAAAAATTCATAAATGGATCAATCGTGACCATTTGTTTAGCTCAGAGCCCTGTCAGATAAGTAAACTGAAATAACTAATGATAACCATGTCAAATGGAAAACACATTATCACCAGGTATGTTCTTTTCTGAAACTTTGGTGGTGAGAGAACTGACAATAATAATTATGCTAGTTTTAATACTGAGCCAACAAGTTATATTTCATAGGACAGCTTACCTGTCATCTAAATCATTATGTCCAGAAAATCCTGAAGAGTTCAATATGATATCTTAGTTAAATAAGCACAATTGTTCATCTGTCAGATAATACAAAAAGTTAGAGGTCATGTAAAAGTAATACATACGGAGAGGTCATTTAAAAATGTTCTCAATAAATGCATAATTTTTTACAGATGTAATAGATTATAAACTTTTGAAATGAGTCGCATCTATTTACAACTGCACTGAGATTTATATTATGACATAAAACAGTCATTATATTGGTAATCGCTTTTAAACTACAATCATTGTAAGAATAACCAGTTTTAAGCTAACTGAAATCCCATAACAGAATTCTCTTAAACCAGTTACTGGAACTAAATGTCTTCCACAATATGCCCACCTCCACCACTGCTAATACTTCTGTCTGCCCCCTGAGCAATTCATCTTGCACATTTCCTCACCTCGATTCTTCTAACATCACTGTCTAACACCTCATTAAGATATTTCTCATTATTGTTTTCCAACTACCCATTTCTCATATGCCTTGACTAGTGTTCATAATCACTGTTGCTTAGTACATGTAGTTTATATCATTTGATTTGTTATTGTTTTTGTTATGTTTATTTTCATATATATATATATATATATATATATATATATATATATATATATATATATATATATATATATATATACATACATATATCACACTCAAAAGGCTCCTGAAGTCCACCAAATCAACCACGAAGAATAAGCACAGCACGGCTCAGTCAGACAGGAACCACGAATCACTGCAGTATATTACTTTTATTAAAAAACCATCGAACAGTTAAAAACACTTAGAGATGTTGAGCGCTTTCATCTAGTACATCCAGATTTCTTCAGAACATAAAACTAAATGTAGCACAGCTGTTAAATACTATAATTACCCGCCTTTTTTCCAATTAATTTATACTAATTGAATTGTTTAACCCTTGGTTGGTTGTTTAAAATATTTAAGATAAAGACCAAACCACACAATGGCCTTCATTAATGTCAAAATTCAAGATAAAAAATTATCACAATTTCCGTATTGCTATATCTATTGCAAGGTATTGAAAATATTAAATAGTTACACAGATCTATGTAATATAGTGTATGGTGCTGCTCTAACTAATATACCTATATTACTTCCATTTACAATTGTTGTCTATGTGCCCCTATGTAATTGTGTAGATATAAGGTTATACTTAATGTGGGTATCTATTGTACTTTATTTATACATTATTGTCTCAACAATGGTTTGGTAGGTATAACTTCATTAAGACCTGGGGGTGTAGCAGCCTCCAATCGCAATTGCCACTTAATTTCTTTTTCTCCCACTGTGGCCTTGATGTTACCTCCTCTAGGATTGTAACTGACCACCTCCAGTATGCCAAATTTAAAACTCCTACAATGTTCACTATTTAATAAGTGTCTCGATAGTGCATTATTGGCATCCTTTCTTTTAATACAATACAAGTGGTCATACATTCTATTTTTTAAAAATCTATCAGTCATTCCTACGTAATAATTTCCACAGGTGTCACAGATGGCCAGGTATACCACATGTCTAGTTAGGCAATTCCCATTTTTAAAGTGGATCTTGGTTCTATTTATATCCTTAAGAATTATATTCTTACCTTCATAGATATATTTACAATAATTGCAACACCCACACTTGGTGGTACCCCTACTTCTACTTATGACATCTTTTCTTGTACTTTGTCTTATTTCTATAAGTCTGTGAAGACTATTACCTGCCTTATAGACAAACCTAGGTAATGAAGGGACCTTGTCTTTGACACCTGCATCATTTGTTAGAATGTGCCAATGTTTGGCTATTATCTGCTTTACCTGATGTGCTTGGTCACCATATTTCACAATGCATGCTCTGTTATACCGGTCCCCCTCTGTGTTGTTTAATCTCTTCTGCATAGATATACCTATACCTAGTAAGGGGTAATATTTCTTGCCCCATTCCTGTATAACATATTGTGTTAAATCTTTCAGCATCTTATCAGGGTAGCCCTTGTCTCTAAACATAGCCTCCATAAACTTAATTTCCTTAATCATGTTGTCCCTTTCTGATGTCATCCTCACTGCCCTAATCATTTGTCCTTTCACTATGTTGTACTTGACTTTATACGAATGAGCACTGGAGAAATGTAAGTATCCATTGCTGTAAGTCTCTTTCCGATATATCTTGGACTGGAATGTTTGACCATCATTATAAACATAAACATCTAGATAGTTTATTCCTGTACTGTCCCATTGGTATGTGAATTTTAAATAGGTAGTAGTACCATTAATATAATTCACAAAATCCTCTAGGTCCTTGATGTTCCCTGTCCATAACAAAAATATGTCGTCCAGGTATCTTACATACTTTTTGATTTTTGTCATCCAGTTAGTATTGAGAATATATGTGGTTTCCCAATCCAGGAGCAAAGCCACAATATGCCCACCTCCACCACTGCTAATACTTCTGTCTGCCCCTGAGCAATTCATCTTGCACATTTCCTCACCTCGATTCTTCTAACATCACTGTCTAACACCTCATTAAGATATTTCTCATTATTGTTTTCCAACTACCTATTTCTCATATGCCTTGACTAGTGTTCATAATCACTGTTGCTTAGTACATGTAGTTTATATCATTTGATTTGTTATTGTTTTTGTTATGTTTATTTTCATATATATATATATATATATATATATATATATATATACATATATATAGGATCTATGTTAAATGTTTGAACATCCAAAACGTCGAACATTACATGGTCGAGACCAAATGTTCGACATTTGGATGTTCGAACATAAAAAGAAAAAGAAAAAACAGAAAAAAAACACTTTAACAGTGTAGGGAGAGGAGCAAGCCCCACTGCACCCCCACACCCCCCCCTACTTAAATATACCAACTCCGAGACCGCACTTCAGTGCAGAACAGGGAAATTCTCCCTATCTGCACCGTACAGTGCCATTGAAAGTCTATCTTCGTGCACTCAAAATTTCGAATGTTTGGTCTCGACCATGTAACGTTCGAAATTTTGAACGTTCAAAGATTTGACAGGTACCCTATATATATATATATATATATATATATATATATATATATATATATTCTCAGTATTTTGATATGTTCAAAGTATTTCATTTGTATAAATGCAACTTGCACTAAGTAGCATCACAGTTTCTTAGAAGATTATTTTGGTCATTAATGTTACTGTGAAAAATTTCACCTTGAGTCTGTGCTGATAATGGGATCTGCCCAGCAGGACTTTCCCATTTATCAAATCGAAATAAATAAATATATTTTAAGAACTCCTGTTTATACTGTTGACATTAATGTAATACCACCTAATATTAATTTTTGTTTACCCCTTTTGAAAATACCATAGGTGTAAAAGTATTAGGCTGCATAATATAGCTGCTGTAATGCTGGAGTGAATGTAACTCAGTGTGTTTGTGCTGGGAAACAAACCTGACTTCACAGAACAAAAAAGTAATGTAGTGTAATAAAGGGCTCCCAAGTGATGTCGGGAATTGCAATACTGAATCCTGAAACGTCGGAGGGAAAAAAAGACGGAAAATACAGGAAAAGAGTGACTATCAGAAATAGCTCTTCTCCTTTCAACTTATTTTTTTGAAGAAGGCAAGCCCCCTCCTACCTCCTAAACGTATATATGCCAGCGCAGAGATCACCATACCTGAGAGTAATGGGAATAGTGTAAGAAATGGAAATCTCAGAGTTAGTATATGTAAGTCTGGATTTTCAGTCATTCAGTTTCACATTTTTTTTCCAACACACGTGTTTTCTATGTTAACTCCATGTTGAAGTACAAGTTTCTGTTACTATTCATGTAACTCAGGCCGAGCCTGCAATCCACCCTGGTAAACAAATATAATTAAAATATATAAATAAATAGAGAATATCAACCAACACCATTAACTCATGACCGGGATTTTTTAGAATTGCTGGAGCCATGTCAGACTCCAAACCAGTTACAAGTGGCGTCCCACAAGGCTCAGTCCTGGGACCTCTCTTGTTCGGTATATATTTCTCGGAGGTACAGGCCAACATGGAAGGACTGTGGCTGACCAAGTTCACAGATGACTGCAAACTGGGTGCCATAATCGACTCTCCAGCCGACACAAGTATCCTCCAAAAGGGCCTCATAGAAACAGGCAACTGGTGCCAGAGCCATGGCCTCAAGCTAAATGCCAAAAATGTATAGTCATCCCCTTTGGCAAAAACAAAGTGCCCACAAATTACCACATAGGTGGTAATCCATTAAGTACAGAAGAAGTAATTAGGGACCTGGGGATCCAAGTTGATAGCAGTCTCTCATTTGACAACCACGTGGCCAAAGTGGTTAGAAAAACATTTTATATAGCCCACCTACTCATGAAGGGATTCACATCTAGATCAGGGGAGGTCATCGTGCCTCTTTACTCATCCCTCATCAGGCCCATAATTGAGTACAATGCCCCTTTTGGGATGTACCTTACCAGACACCTGCAGCAACTGGAAAGACCGCAAAAGTACCTCACCAAGAGGATCAAAGGGCTCAAACAGATGCCATATGCTGCCCGGTTAAAGAAACTCCAGCTCTACTCAGTGGCATACCGCCTGCTCAGAGGCGATTTGTGCCTGACGTATAAAGCCATGTCCAACCTGGAATTAATGGACATGCTGCACCTCAGAAAATCCAAATCCCATCGAGCTATGCGCTCGAGAGACTTGAACCTCAGCACTGAAATAAATAGGACATGCTGGAGGGACAGATTCATAACCCAGAGGCTCCCTTCACTCTGGAATAAAATCCCAGTCCAGGTTAGGCAGAGTCCCTCATTGACTCTCTCAAAGAGGAATCTTGATGAGTGGATGGGAGATCGTAGGTTTAACCTGGGTATCACTTCTGTGTCACTGTTAGACAGAGGCACAGTATACTAACCTTGAAAAAGGGCATAGCAAAATTAATTTAAAATGGGTGGCGAAAGCCAAACACATTCTGGCTAGGCTTATAAATGCCCTAGGGCAGATAGCCTAGTATGAACCTATGATCCAGCAGCAAAGTACTCGTTTGTCACTATTAGTGGTTCAGGAGGTAGCACACTAGCTTTTGGTGCTGGAAGATCAGTAGGCTGTAAGTTCTATTCTCACACTGGGTTATTGGATTAATTTTTTTAGCACTGACACTGCACCACAGCATAAGAGGGTTGGCTCCAGTCCTAGGTGTGTCATCCTTTAGATGAGATGTTAAACTGAGGTCCCATTAGCCTGAGTTGGTTGTAGCTCAGTTGGATATAAAAGATCTCATAGTACTTATTCAAAAAAGAGTAGGGGAAGTTCCCCAGTGCCCTGACCAAATTTCCTCTAGCTACTCAGTATGAATATCACTTCAGGTCTCCCCTGAAAAGAAGACTCACCTCATCAATAAACAGCAACAGTCTGAGAGGGCAATTGGCTAAAGCTGAATCGGGAAGGAAAGTCAAGAAGTGAGGGTTCATGAATTATGCATAAACTGTGTTTGGGTGCTATTCCTGATTGGATTAAAAGTGTTTCTGTTGTTCTCTAAAGGTTTCTAAACTACTGTTTGAAACAGGAAATTTGAAAATGTCTTCTTGACTAGATATGTTTCTGTGTGTTATAGACTTGTTCATTCATTAAAGTGCTGTGTTGAGGCTCACAGAAAGCAAGACCTGTTTCTGCAACACCCTGATATATGTACTGTAGTCTTTCATTATATGTGTTGCATGTGTCTGTGAATCTTTATTGGTAAAGTACTTTTTACTGAACTGTGGGGCAGCTGCAGTGGTGTGGCGGTTAGCGTTGCAACCTCACAGCAAGAGGTTCTCCAGTTCAATCCTCGGCTGGGGTGCCTTCTGTGCAGAGTCTACATGTCCTCCCTGTGGTCGCGTGGGCTTCCTCCTGGTGCTCTGATTTCCTCCCAAAGATATGCTGTAGGTGGATTGGACACTCTAAATTTGCCCTAAGTGTGTGTGTGTGTGTGTGTGTGTGTGTGTGTGTGTGTGTGTGTGTGTGTGTGTGTGTGTGTGTGTGTGTCTGTGTGTGTCTGTGTGTGCCTTCTGTGGAAGGTTGGGTGCCGGGCTGGCAACTTGACACTGTAAAACTCCACTGCCAATCATGAGTGGATAGATGATCTGCTTTGGTGACCCCTAACCGTGAGAAAGCCCAAAGAAGAAGAAGACTTTTTGCCGAACTGTAGAGATCTCTGCCACATCAAGCTGCACAGACACAACAGATTTTAATTGATATTGCTGTAATTGTTTAATTAATATTTAATCAGTCTTTTGCTGACTGTTTTCATCCCTTTTCATTTAACTATAATGAACAAAGTAGAACCTAAGTCCCTGACTTTCTACTTTCTAGAACAAGAATAACAGATATGCTGAGGCCAAGATCACATTCAAAATGTTCTTTTGTTACATTAAATGCTGTAAAAACATGCTGAAAGGACACTGAAACAGGAGAAGGGATTATAGAAGACTTGTATGAATAACAACCTGAGCTAGTGAGCGTGTATATGCCAAAGTGTTCAGTTTAAGCTGCTTGTGATTTGCAGTAGGGTTTGCAACGTTTGTATTCGATAACCTGCACTACTTTCATGCAGTACATGACTAAGCTTCTACATAATGCACTGCTGCTTTTGTAATCTGTACCCTCAAACATTTTTAAGAAAGATCTGTTGCTCAGTTTTAGAACTATATTCCTATATTCCTAGCCACTGTATTTCATTGATGTATGTCAGTTTGTGTGCATGCTACATTTGATCAGTTTCAGTTTCTGCATCAGCGAGCTGAAAGAAAGCCTGGGATTAGCATGGAAAATGAGTATAAGTAAGAAAGAAGATGAAATACCACGGCTAGCTGGTGCAAAGGCTATGCTTCTGCTTTTAATGCTGATGAACGGTGTTTGGTGACAGGTCTGAGATGACATATGGCTGTGTAAAAGGAAATGATCAAACATTTGTGGAAAGAATTCTTCCCTGGATAATAGTCCCACTGAAAGAAGTCTGAGGTGCAAATACTACACCAACATACCATGTAAGAACTAATGACAGGTTTCTCCTGACCAAGTACAGAAGAGAATGAGTGATGCAGTAACATCAGTGTAAGACCATGGTTGTCAGATACAAAAAAAAAAACATAAAAAATGTATAAAAATATTACAGCTGACAGGCATGGGAACACAAAACTACCACAGGATGCAAACTTGAATCACTGGCATCATGAACAACTGACCAAGAGGCATTATTATTATTATTATTATTATTATTATTATTATTATTATTATTATTATTGTTGTTATTATTATTATTGTTGTTATTGCTATTATTATTATTATTGTTATTATTATTATTATTGTTAGTATTATTATTGTTATTACTATTATTATTATTGTTAGTATTATTATTATTGTTATTATTATTATTATTGTTATTATTGTTATTAGTATTATTATTATTGTTATTATTATTATTAATATTATTATTGTTGTTGTTATTATTATTATTGTTATTGCTATTATTATTATTGTTATTATTATTAGTATTAGTATTATTATTGTTATATTATTATTGTTATTATATTATTGTTGTTGTTATTATTATCATTGTTGTTGTTATTGTTATTATTATTGTTGTTATTATTGTTATTATTGTCATTATTATTATTATTATTGTTGTTATTATTATTAATATTATTATTGTTATTATTGTTGTTGTTATTGCTATTATTATTATTGTTATTATTATTATTAGTAGTATTAGTACTATTATTGTTATATTATTATTGTTATTATATTATTATTATTGTTGTTATTATTATTGTTGTTATTATTGTTATTATTATTATTATTAACCCTCCACAAGCACTAAGTGTAGGGCTTCACATCTTCACTTTAAATACAAGTATACTCAAGAACCAACTGCAAATAACAGTAGAATTAGTCTAATTATAACAGACTTTAAATCTTGCCTTTTCTTTTCACTATTAACTTTTTTTTTACATTCTGTATCCATCCCTACCCCCCAACTTAATCCCCCAGACTTCTAGTCAGTGCTTCTCAGGATGGAAAGCTTATCGTTTGGGATACCTACACCACGAACAAGGTAAGACTTTACTTAGCCTATGTAGCTGCATGTTTCTCTAGTATAATCAAAGCACAAAAGGAAATTGGTCACCAGCTTAGCTTGATCTTCTTTGTAGCAGCCAGTTTCATCAGTTCTGCGATGTTCCAGATTTAAAGGAAACCTGGAATTCTTTTCAATGCCTTTATTTAACACTAAGTTTCATTAATACCCATATTATAAATGAAGTAAGAATATCTTCTTTAAAGTCTGTGTATTAATTTTTGATGTTTTATTTTCTCTTGTTTACCTATTTTTTTTCGATATGATCACATTCAGAATGATTCTTTTGAAGTCATCCACTGTCATTTTGCACACGGTATTCTGGGAACAAATAAATAAATAAAACAATTTCTTCAAAAAGTGATATATTTTATGTTGTGGTTCTAGTACTATGCCATCTCATATAGTCACAATTAAATTCAGATTGTGTATTTGCAATATGCACTGGGAAATATATGGATCTCCTGTGGCTTCAAATAACAAAAAAGCATAGCTCCCATCTAACCCTAATTTTACCATACACATTTTCGGCCTGTTCCTCGTAAACATTCTGGTTTTCTGGCAAATTGTCGAGGACTGCTATCCTTAAATAATAACAGACATCTGAGATACAGATTTCGTGTCCTTCAGAAAATGCACACTAATGCAAAATCTGTTATTTTAGTAATGTTTTAACTATATAGCAACATTTATTTTAGGCCTTTGTCCCTGATTCCTGAGCTAAGCTGTTGAAAGCTATGATATAAAAGTTGATATACTGTAACAGATGGTGAGGTGAATGGGCACAGAACACATATAATATATTTCCATTTTATTAATTTCTCCAAGTGTGGGTTTCTAATACCATGACAGAAATGGACCCCATTCTTAAGTCAAAGTATGATTAAAGTTCATTAAATTAGTATTGTTTCAATCTTTGATGTTAGCCAGAAGTGCTCTTCACAGCATCCACAATGTGCCCAGTAATGACTCTTGCAATTCATACGGACTTACATATATCGATAACCTAACTACAATTGTAAATTCTTTTTTTATATGACCCATTGCTCCTACTGCTGTTGGAACTGTCTGGGTATCTTTCTTCCACATTGCTCTCATTTCTGCCTGCAAATCCTGTTATTTTATGACTTTGTTTCTCTTTGTATTTATGACACTGTAGTCACTGGGTGTAGCGATTTCAATGATCAGTGCTACTTTTGTCTTCTTTTCATGGCCTACTATATCTGGTTTTCTCTCATCTCTTTTTTGAACTGTTAGTAATGGGTGATCTCATGTGATACAAACTTAATTTCCTATGATGCTTTGTGGCTCATCTTTCCAGTGTTTTTCAGCTACTTCAGTATTACAATGTTTACACAATCCCCAGTGCAACAATCTTACTACATTATTACGCCCTTCAGTATACAGACCTTCTGCCATCAGTATATCACAACAAACAACAACATGTGTGACTGTTTCCAATTCTGTTTTACAAAACCTACATTTGTCTGTTTCTCCCACATGTTTAATAGACTTTGTAAGCCAACATGTATGTAGTCCATAGTCTTGGGCCACCAATATTAACCTTTCATCTTTCGTTATAAATTCACCTCTCCTTAACCAGTCCTGCATTCAGTCCCAATCAACACAAAGTTATTCCAAGAGTTTTCTCTACAGTATTTATGCATTTTCCAAATTTCTTTCCTTCTCATTTGGTCCTTCACCTTATATTCTTTCTTTTGTTTTTTGGCACATTCAGCTGCTGCCTGATTTTTATTTACTTCTGGTTTGATTTCCATTCCTCCTTGATGCTGATATGCTTCTGCTAAACTAAGCAAGGAAGTCACCTTAGACTTATTCTCCTCATATTTTAAAACTTTCACTATGTTCGGGTCTTGTGAGGTCAGAAGATATGTATACAGTCCTATGACTGCAGATCTATACATGTAATCAATTTCAAAGAGGCCCATCCGTCCTTCACAGTGGGGAATATATAATCTTGGTAAGCACTGATTTTTATAAATCATTTGATGAGCATGAAACATCCTTCTTGTTTTCCTGTCCAACTGATCCAACACCTTTTGGAGCCAGTCACTCACTCCAAAACTGTAAGTTAGGACAGGAAGAGCAAATTGGTTTATAGCTTGGACTTTATTCCTAGATGTCAGTGTTATTTTCAATATTAATTTTAGTTTTCTAAAATATTCCTTATTAAGTTTTATTCATATTTGTTCATGTTTTATCATTGATCCTTCAGTAATTCCCAAATATGTATATTCTCCCTCTGACTCAGGTTCTTTTATATCACATTTCTGTATGAGGCTGATGTTTTCTTGGTGCTGCAGCTTTCTTGCTATAAAGGTTGCTTTTGCACATTTATCAAGACCAAATCACATTCTTATATCATCTGAAAGCATTTTGACCACTTGCAGTTGTACTTTCAGTTCCTCATCTGATAAACTATACAGTTTTAAATCATCCACAAAAAGACGAGACGTCTTTACACTTTGTTGTTTTCTGGAAGCAAAATTGTAGCCATGACCTAATCTGTTAAGTAGACAGCTTAATGGGTTAAGGGCAAGACAAAACAGCAGCGGTAACAAAGAGTTATCCTGGAATATCCCCCTTTGAATTTTTATCCCTGGAATAATAATTTGTCCTTTATTATGGCTTAACTGCAAAGTGGTTTGCCATTGTTTTATGGTTGCTGTAATGTAATCGATCAGTGCAGGGTGTATCTTATAAATTTTTAAGCACTCGTTTATCCATGAATGTGGAATAATGTAAAATTTTTTTTTGTAGTCTATCCATACCATGCTTAGATTCTTCCATTATGACTATTTAACAACAAATGATCCTTTGTTCCATGTGACTTTCTTTAATTGCCCTTTTTTTCTATTGCCATGATTGAGTTTTCTTTTAAATGACTGTAAACTCTGTCTGCATCAATTCCAGTGTGTAGTTTATATGTCATTAGTAGGCAAGTTATTGGTCTATAGCTTTTAGGATAACTTGCAGGTTCACTCAAATACTTGTTTTTCCTGTTGTTAACCAGGTTGGTGTCTGTTCGGGGTGCACATATAAATAGTTCTTACTCATGGCTAAAGCTTCATGTAAAGATGTTAATACATCTAGCCAGAAGTTATGTACTCAATCTGGGCCTGGCGTTTTTCATTTAGGAGGTTTTCTTGACTTTGTTTCAGTCTCTCTCTGGCTGCTACTTCATCCCATTTCATATCCTGTACATTTGAAGTTCTTATTCTTTTTTTTACTTGTAAGCCACGGTGGTGCAGCAGTAGTGTTGTTGCCTCACAGCAAGAGGTTCTCCCGTTCGATTCTCGGCTGGAACGCCTTCTGTGTGGAGTCTGCATGTCCTCCCCGTGGTCGAGTGGCATTCGAAAGACATGCGTGAATGGGCGTGCCTTTGTTGAAGGTAGGGCGTCGGGCTGGCACCTCGGCACCATAAAAATCAACTGCCAATCATTAGTGGGCCGGAGTTCCGCTGTGGCGACCCTTAACCAGGAAAAGCCAAAAGAAAAACAACAAAAACATTCTTTCTTTTACTTCTTCTGTCCATTTAGCATCTTTGTTATGTTCCACAGGATCTTCATAGATATTTCTCCCATGTATCTAGGTCTTCTTTTTTTTTCACAGTGTTTCAATTTATTTTGCCTTGTTTCCCAGTTCTCTGTAAAACCTTTTTAGGTCATCAACAAATTGCGTATTTTGTACTTTTCCTTTATATTTATCTGCATATCCTCTAAGTTTTTCTGCCTGTGCTGATATTTTTAGTTTATTATTTGCAGTAGTGCACAGTATTTCCTGATCTGTTCTGATACTGTGCATTGCTTTTATCACATCTATCTTTGAGTATTTGTGTTGACCTGTTCACTCTTCTATATTCTTCTAACAATGACACTTCTTATCTTAATTGCTTTCTAATTTTCTCTATTTGATAGTTCCATGATGGCATTTGATTTCTCCCCTTCCCAGGGCCGGATTTAGATGAAAAGAGGCCCTAGGCTATTCCACTTATGAGGCCCTTTCACCTCCCATTTTTAAGTTTGTAAATTACATGAGAGATAATAAAATACATCATTACTGTGATATATATCAATATGTTAAATGAAACATGTTGTGATTGGTACTAACCTTTATAAAAAATGTGGCATGGATAATAAATAAAAAAAAGTCGAGAACATTTATTTGGACATTTATTCTCAGCACCATGTATAGTACTTGTAACAATAACTAATCAAACATAACAAACAACATTTACAAAGAAACAAAATTCAAATAATGAAAATCTTTGACTACGAAAATAAAATACGCAATAAAAATTATCATATTTTCTATCAAATTAAATTAAATATATTCAATACATTGAAGATTAAACCAAATTCAATTCAGATAAATTTATTTCATAATAATTCGCATTTAAAGTTTAAGTATGAATTATTATGAATTTTAAGTCTTAAACTAAACCAAAAATGGAACTTTATTCAAACAAAATCCAGATCACAAAAAAGAAAATATCAAATTGTATATCATATTAAATTTTATGTTAATAGTTATTTTATTTAAGAACTGATTCAATCCAAGTATACATTTAAAACGAAATAGTAGATTAGAAGAATTTCTTTCTAAACTTTTTCATGCAGAATTCTTCTATAAGTTCATCAAAATCTATTTTTCTGAAGGTCTCATTTTCGATGCACAAAATACTCAATGAAGACAGCCTCGTCTGGGTCATTGTGCTTCTTAATTGATTTTTGATATTTTTAAGTCTTGAAAATGACCTTTCTCCAGTACAATTAGTGACTATTAAACTGAGAAACAGCCGTAAGATTGATTCCACATTGGGGAAGGCCACTTGAATATTTTCTTTGAATATTATTTAATACAAGTCTGTATGTGACAATGTGGAATTTTTTGAAGGCTTATGCGTTTGTCTCACATATGTGTGGAAATGAAATAGTTCTTCAGTAAGATTTTGATTGACATCTTCTGGGTATTCTTGCATTAACAGCTCAACACCTCTTTGAAGTTCTACCTTTGATAATGTAAGATTGGCAAGAAAGGAAAATATTTTCACTACATCATCATAAACAGAAGCTCTTCTTCCTAAATTTGATTCTAGTGCATCTAATATAGGAATAAATGATTTAATCCTAAATTTATCTCTTAAAGAGAGTTCGTCTAAGGTATCAGGGTCAGATGAATTTTCGTAATTCCCTTGCCTTTTACTTCTTATTATCCTTCTGGCAGTTCTATAGTCAGTATTTGGGGCCCTTCCTTTACTACCCTGTGTTTTTGTGGTAAGACTTTATCTGTTATTAATTTAGCTGCACAGTAATATATCCTATTTACTTCTGTTATATTGTATGAAAATTTCTACGAACAGTCCTAATTACTGTATTCATTTGTTTTATCAAACTTCTAACTTTTTTAGTTTTATTGACTTTCTGTAGTCTATTTCTTTTATTGATCTTAATATGTCTGTCCATCTCTATTAAATCAAGCAACTCTTCTTTTAGATAATTTTCTTCTAAATTGAGGGCAAATTCTTTGTTCTCCATTTCCTGTGGGCATTCTAATGAACGTTCCAGAGCATCTTCCAGTGCCACATTCTCTTCAGTTTCCTCCTGTGCCAACCTTTGCTCTTTAATATGGGAACTCACTGGCCTATCACTCCACAACACTGACTGCATCAGAGTTGCCACAGTTTCCTGTTCCTTCCCCTGTTGTGCAACAGCAGCTGCATTTTTATACTGGTTTCCTATGGAAAGCTCCAAAGTATTTTCATATGGCCACTGATCAGATGTTTCCCACTCCACTGGTTTCTCCTTAATTGGGGGATCTATTGCTCTATCATGCTGTGATGTTAGATTTTCTACACAAAATCCTTCACTTTGCATGTAATCCATAACATCAGTTTCTATTTCTTTAACTTCTCCATTACTAATCCTCATTTCTACTTATCCTCTTTATTTTCTTATTTTTCTGTATTGTAACATTTTCCATGTCTGAATTCCTTTGCCTGTATTTCTTTTCAAATAACTTTGGTGCTGCTCTTCTTGTATTGATTAGTTTTGCTTTCTCCTTTGCATAAATGCTGCACCATATTAAATCTGTTTTTCTTTCCCATGTTCATATTTCTTTCTCAGACATCTCCAGCTCTGTTTCTCCTTACTTGGGGGACTCGTTCCATCATGCTGTGATATTGCTTGTATTAGATTTGCTACACTAAATCCTTCACTTTGCAGGTATTACATACCTTTAACTTCTCCTTTATTTATCTTCTGTTCTATCTTCCCTCTTCGTGATCTTATGTTTTGTGTTGTCAAATTTCCATATCTGGATGCCTTTGTCTGTATTTCTCTTAGAATATCTTTGGGCTTCTTTTTTTGTATTGATTAATTTGGCTTTCTCCTTTGCATAAATATTGCACCGTATCAGATCTCTCTTTTCTTTCCCACGTCCATATTTCTTTTTTATACTTTTTAAAAATCTCTTGATTTCGTTCTTTACATTTTTGCACTTCCTCAGTCGCTTCTTTTTCTAAATGGGCCAAAGTTTCCTGGTCTAGATGTTTATAAATCTGTTGTATTAATGAACACAAATTTTTATTTGACGCTTCTGACAGTTTTTCTTGTGCAAGTATTTTTGTCCTCTAATTTCTTTCTTAATATTTTTGTATACCTTTTATCTGAAAATTCTGGGCTTCTTCCATAATGGTAACAATATATAATTTCTTTTTTAGCCTCAATTGTCCACTCTATCATCTTTATGGCTCTTTTTGATCTATCAGTTTTTGAAATTTTTTTGTGGACTACTACTTCCTTTTACACAGGGGGGCCATCCTCCCCCTGAGCCTGGCCTAGCCCCACTGTAGGAATGTTTCCTTGTCTTGAGGATTCTACACTACCATTTTTTCCAGTCCTAGCACCAGTGGGCCTACCAGGCTTGGGCACCCGACTATCTTTTTTTTATTTTTTAACCTACTTCTGTACATGGTGTATGCTATATAAAATACAATCTATATATCAGTGTCACCTTTGTGAGATTTTGTGAAAAAACGGGGTCCACCTCATGAAGGTGCTCACTAAGACTTGAGGATGAATTAAATTCCAGCAATACTAGTCTCATTTGCTTTGAGATTTATCATCTCTCCATTTGGACCCCTAATCTTCTCTCCATTATGGAAAAATTGGTGTAGGATGGCCAGATGGTGTTTATTTTCTGTCATTTTTTATGTACTAAAGTGTTTCACTCATCCTTCATTGTGGCACAATGTTATGGAGAGCAGGTTATACATTCATAGATTCATAGATTACTAGTAGGTTAACTACCCTTGTGGGTCATTTAAAGCTTAGCCAATTACCCCATGTGAGAATCAGACCCTGCACCTTATGTCTGTAAGGTAAACACCTTAACCATTATTCCAAATCCCATGGAATAATCTTCTCAAGGAAGTACCTCCTTTGCCCCACCCAGCTATACCTAAGTGCCCATCAGCCTGATTAGTCTCTTTTGCAAAGCCACGGCACTATAACTGACCTAATAATCTATGATATCAAACATATCATTGTAAGATCCCCGCAGCAGTTTGACTTTGTCAAGGTTAGATCCTCTCTAATGAATTTGGGTAACTTTTTTGAAAGGGTAACATAGTCCGTTGACAGTGATCAGGTTCTTCACATAATGTATCCTGCCATGGCCAAGGCATTTGATAGCATCCCCAGTGCTAGCATAGTTAGCATGTTTAATGCATGCCATCGTGGTAAGATGGATAGCACACTGGCTAAAAATAAGAGCCCACACAGTGTGGGTGGTAGCTGCCTTACTAGAGAGTATAAAGGTGACCAGTGGTGTCCTGCATGGCTCAGTGCTGTCACCTCTTTTATTCAGCATTTACTTTTCTTATCTCAAGCAATGGACCAAGACCTCAGGATAACCAAGCTGACAGATGAATGGAAACAAGGAGTCATTGTCAAGTTTCCCTACGATGCCCAAACATTCCTGCAAGAATTTATCCTCATAAATACCTAGTGTTACTAAAATGGGCTCAAATTACATGCAAATAAGTGCAACATTGTTACATTTGGGAGATAACTCCTCGCCCCCTCCAGCATACATCATAGACAATACCCAACTCCAAAATGAGAACATTGTTAGAGGCCTTGGACCTGGGTTGATAATTCTCTCTCTCGTTTGATCATTATGTAACAGCAGTCATTAGAAAGTCCTTCCACTTGGCATAGCTGATTGCCAGGGAATGTCATCCGGATCTAAAGAGGCCATTGTCTCCTTATATCCAGCATTAATTATGTCAATTACTGAGCTCAGCACCCCCTTCTGGATGAACCTCACTCGACATATTAAACAACTAGAAAGAGTAAGACGATCATGAACTTAAAACCCAATGCTACCAGGAGAAACTGGAAGCATCATCAAGTGATTAAATGTCTTGTAGACTCCTGATGAGAGATCTATGCCTTCCCTTCCATGTCATTGGGGACCCACTGGTCCTGGAATCTGTTGCATCTCCACAAATGAAATAGTCCCACAAATATCAAAACCAGGGATCTAAATCTTCAAAAGATGATAAATAAATCATGGAAAGAGACGTCTATCATTCGATACCTCCTCTACCTCTTCAACAGACTCCCTGATACACTATCATCCTTAAAATGGGATCTCAGTGATTGCATGGGCATTCCTAAAGTCACCTGGGACTTGATTGGCCTAGACCTCCTTCAGGCAGGGGATGTGGTGTAAGGGTGGGTACTGACAAGGCACACATGGGCAGGGGATGTGGTGTAAGGGGGCACTGACAAGGCATACATGGTCACAAGATTCAGTTGCCTTGAATTTACAATTATCCTATGATTCTGTACAGAAACTTATGAAATCATTACAAAAGGAAAGAAATTAAACATTCTGATAATGTTTGGAAATAAACAGAGTACAAAACCTCAAGCTGCATGGATTTATAGCATGGAAGTTATGCGAGACTCATCATTTAAAATTCCTTCACTGGATAAAGAGGATAGAAGGTCAAGAAAAGGCTATGCATATGATATATTGAGCTTGACCAAAGTGTTTGACATTGGACCACATAAAAGGTTCATGAGCAAATTACATTGACTTGGGGTTCATTGGTGATTACTAGGCTAACAATCCTAGGGGGGCTTTTTTAAGCCTAGGCATGCCTCTCAAATGCATCTGACTGGGTTTGATACCCTAGGGTTATTTTATGGGGTATATGAAGGTTTGGTCATGGGTGGTCATACATTTATAGGCTGCAACTGTCTATCAGAGATAGAAGGCAGATGACTCAGAATAGATTAAAGTGGATGATAGGATGGCAATATAGGTAAACCAGTTATTAAACAAGAGGGTCATAGCAAAAGGAGTCTACTGAGAAGAAAATGTGATAACTAATAAGCTTTTATGAGGATAATCCACAACTGTGCAACAAGGTTGATACAAAAGGTGCAGAAATGTTGAAAGAACATTTAACAAGATAACAGGAATGGTGTAAGATATGATATCTTAAACTCATCACAAGCAAAATCCAAGATAGTGCACCTGGAAGCAAAACCTAGATGAGAAGTAAGCATCATGTGGAGAAACAGTTGCACCAACAGAAGTAGGACTGGTCCTGGAGTGGTCATATCAGATGACTTAAAAGTAAGGAAGCACTTTAAATAAACAGCAAGTAAGGTAGGTCGGTGTGTGATAATGTGCTGCACTGAACAGGAAATGCATAGTCGTTATCTCACTTTACGTGTGGTTAATTAACTCTACTAGAGTACTGTGTGCATTTCGGGAGAGCTCATTTTTGCAAGGATAGAGGCAGTTTAGAAGACAGGAAGAAAATGAGAAAAAGATACAGATTCTGTTCCAGATGCCTCATAAAAACTAGAAATGTTTAGAGAAGGAAAACATGACAGAAATGTGTAAATACCTCAAAAGATTCTGTTCCAGATGCCTCATAAAAAGTAGAAACGTTTAGAGGAGGACATGACAGAAATGTGTAAATACCTCAACAGATTCTGTTCCAGATGCCTCATAAAAAGTAGAAACGTTTAGAGGAGGACAACATGACAGAAGTGTGTAAATACCTCAACAGATTCTGTTCCAGATGCCTCATAAAAAGTAGAAACGTTTAGAGGAGGACATGGCAGAAGTGTGTAAATACCTCAACAGATTCTGTTCCAGATGCCTCATAAAAAGTAGAAACGTTTAGAGGAGGACATGACAGAAGTGTATAAATACCTCAACAGATTCTGTTCCAGATGCCTCATAAAAACTAGAAATGTTTAGAGAAGGACATGACAGAAGTGTGTAAATACCTCAAGAGATTCTGTTCCAGATGCCTCATAAAAAGTAGAAACGTTTAGAGGAGGACAACATGACAGAAGTGTGTAAATACCTCAACAGATTCTGTTCCAGATGCCTCATAAAAAGTAGAAACGTTTAGAGGAGGACATGACAGAAGTGTGTAAATACCTGAACAGATTCTGTTCCAGATGCCTCATAAAAAGTAGAAACGTTTAGAGGAGGACATGACAGAAGTGTGTAAATACCTGAACAGATTCTGTTCCAGATGCCTCATAAAAAGTAGAAACGTTTAGAGGAGGACATGACAGAAGTGTGTAAATACCTGAACAGATTCTGTTCCAGATGCCTCATAAAAAGTAGAAACGTTTAGAGGAGGACATGACAGAAGTGTGTAAATACCTCAACAGATTCTGTTCCAGATGCCTCATAAAAAGTAGAAACGTTTAGAGGAGAACATGACAGAAGTGTGTAAATACCTCAACAGATTCTGTTCCAGATGCCTCATAAAAAGTAGAAACGTTTAGACAAGGACATGACAGAATTGTGTAAATACCTCAACAGATTCTGTTCCAGATGCCTCATAAAAAGTAGAAACGTTTAGAGGAGGACATGACAGAAGTGTGTAAATACCTCAACAGATTCTGTTTCAGATGCCTCATAAAAAGTAGAAAAGTTTAGAGAAGGACATGACAGAAGTGTGTAAATACCTCAACAGATTCTGTTCCAAATGCCTCATAAAAAGTAGAAATGTTTAGAGAAGGACATGACAGAAGTGTGTAAATACCGCAACAGATTCTGTTCCAGATGATGCCTCATAAAAACTAGAAACTTTTAGAGAAGGACAACATGACAGAAATGTGTAAATACCTCAACAGATTCTGTTCCAGATGCCTCATAAAAAGTTGAAACGTTTAGAGAAGGACATGACAGAAGTGTGTAAATACCTCAACAGATTCTGTTCCAGATGCCTCATAAAAAGAAGAAACGTTTAGAGGAGGACATGACAGAAGTGTGTAAATACCTCAACAGATTCTGTTCCAGATGCCTCATAATAAGTAGAAACGTTTAGAGGAGGACATGACAGAGGTGTGTAAATACCTGAACAGATTCTGTTCCAGATGCCTCATAAAAAGTAGAAACGTTTAGAGGAGGACAGGACAGAAGTGTGTAAATACCTCAACAGATTCTGTTCCAGATGCCTCATAAAAACTAGAAACATTTAGAGGAGGACATGACAGAAGTGTGTAAATACCTCAACAGATTCTGTTCCAGATGCCTCATAAAAAGTAGAAACGTTTAGAGGAGGACATGACAGAAGTGTGTAAATACCTCAACAGATTCTGTTCCAGATGCCTCATAAAAAGTAGAAACATTTAGTGGAGGACATGACAGAAGTACGTAAATACCTCAACAGATTCTGTTCCAGATGCCTCATAAAAACTAGAAACGTTTAGAGGAGGACATGATAGAAGTATGTAAATACCTCAACAGATTCTGTTCCAGATGCCTCATAAAAAGTAGAAACATTTAGAGAAGGACAACATGACAAAAGTGTGTAAATACCTCAACAGATTCTGTTCCAGATGCCTCATAAAAACTAGAAACGTTTAGAGGAGGACAACATGACAGAAGTGTGTAAATACCTCAACAGATTCTGTTCCAGATGCCTCATAAAAAGTAGAAACGTTTAGAGGAGGACATGACAGAAGTGTGTAAATACCTCAACAGATTCTGTTCCAGATGCCTCATAAAAAGTAGAAACGTTTAGAGAAGGACATGACAGAAGTGTGTAAATACCTCAACAGATTCTGTTCCAGATGCCTCATAAAAAGTAGAAACGTTTAGAGAAGGACATGACAGAAGTATGTAAATACCTCAACAGATTCTGTTCCAGATGCCTCATAAAAAGTAGAAACGTTTAGAGAAGGACAACATGACAGAAGTGTGTAAATACCTCAACAGATTCTGTTCCAGATGCCTCATAAAAAGTAGAAACGTTTAGAGGAGGACATGACAGAAGTGTGTAAAAACCTCAACAGATTCTGTTCCAGATGCCTCATAAAAAGTAGAAACATTTAGAGGAGGACAACATGACAGAAGTGTGTAAATACCTCAACAGATTCTGTTCCAAATGCCTCATAAAAAGTAGAAACGTTTAGAGAAGGACAACATGACAGAAGTGTGTAAATACCTCAACAGATTCTGTTCCAGATGCCTCATAAAAAGTAGAAACGTTTAGAGAAGGACAACATGACAGAAGTGTGTAAATACCTCAACAGATTCTGTTCCAGATGCCTCATAAAAACTAGAAACGTTTAGAGGAGGACATGACAGAAGTGTGTAAATACCTCAACAGATTCTGTTCCAGATGCCTCATAAAAAGTAGAAACGTTTAGAGGAGGACATGACAGAAATGTGTAAATACCTCAACAGATTCTGTTCCAGATGCCTCATATAAACTAGAAATGTTTAGAGGAGGACATGACAGAAGTGTGTAAATACCTCAACAGATTCTGTTCCAGATGCCTCATAAAAAGTAGAAATGTTTAGAGGAGGACGACATGACAGAAGTGTGTAAATACCTCAAAAGATACTGTTCCAGATGCCTCATATAAACTAGAAACGTTTAGAGGAGGACATGACAGAAGTGTGTAAATACCTCAACAGATTCTGTTCCAGATGCCTCATAAAAAGTAGAAACGTTTAGAGGAGGTCATGACAGAAGTGTGTAAATACCTCAACAGATTCTGTTCCAGATGCCTCATAAAAAGTAGAAATGTTTAGAGGAGGATAACATGACAGAAGTGTGTAAATACCTCAACAGATTCTGTTCCAGATGCCTCATAAAAAGTAGAAACATTTAGAGGAGGACATGACAGAAGTGTGTAAATACCTCAACAGATTCTGTTCCAGATGCCTCATAAAAAGTAGAAACGTTTAGAGGAGGACAACATGACAGAAGTGTGTAAATACCTCAACAGATTCTGTTCCAGATGCCTCATAAAAACTAGAAACGTTTATAGGAGGACATGACAGAAGTGTGTAAATACCTCAACAGATTCTGTTCCAGATGCCTCATATAAACTAGAAACGTTTAGAGGAGGACATGACAGAAGTGTGTAAATACCTCAACAGATTCTGTTCCAGATGCCTCATAAAAAGTAGAAACGTTTAGAGGAGGACATGACAGAAGTGTGTAAATACCTCAACAGATTCTGTTCCAGATGCCTCATAAAAACTAGAAACGTTTAGAGAAGAACATGACAGAAGTGTGTAAATACCTCAACAGATTCTGTTCCAGATGCCTCATAAAAAGTAGAAACGTTTAGAGAAGGACATGACAGAAGTGTGTAAATACCTCAACAGATTCTGTTCCAGATGCCTCATAAAAAGTAGAAATGTTTAGAGAAGGACATGACAGAAGTGGGAAAATACCTCAACAGATTCTGTTCCAGATGCCTCATATAAACTAGAAACGTTTAGAGGAGGACATGACAGAAGTGTGTAAATACCTCAACAGATTCTGTTCCAGATGCCTCATAAAAACTAGAAACGTTTAGACGAGGACATGACAGAAGTGTGTAAATACCTCAACAGATTCTGTTCCAGATGCCTCATAAAAACTAGAAACGTTTAGAGGAGGACATGACAGAAGTGTGTAAATACCTCAACAGATTCTGTTCCAGATGCCTCATAAAAACTAGAAACGTTTAGAGAAGAACATGACAGAAGTGTGTAAATACCTCAACAGATTCTGTTCCAGATGCCTCATAAAAAGTAGAAACGTTTAGAGAAGGACATGACAGAAGTGTGTAAATACCTCAACAGATTCTGTTCCAGATGCCTCATAAAAAGTAGAAATGTTTAGAGAAGGACATGACAGAAGTGGGAAAATACCTCAACAGATTCTGTTCCAGATGCCTCATATAAACTAGAAACGTTTAGAGGAGGACATGACAGAAGTGTGTAAATACCTCAACAGATTCTGTTCCAGATGCCTCATAAAAACTAGAAACGTTTAGACGAGGACATGACAGAAGTGTGTAAATACCTCAACAGATTCTGTTCCAGATGCCTCATAAAAACTAGAAACGTTTAGAGGAGGACATGACAGAAGTGTGTAAATACCTCAACAGATTCTGTTCCAGATGCCTCATAAAAAGTAGAAACGTTTAGAGGAGGGCAACATGACAGAAGTGTGTAAATACCTCAACAGATTCTGTTCCAGATGCCTCATAAAAAGTAGAAACATTTAAAGGAGGACATGACAGAAGTGTGTAAATACCTCAGCAGATTCTGTTCCAGATGCCTCATAAAAAGTAGAAACGTTTAGAGGAGGACAACATGACAGAAGTGTGTAAATACCTCAACAGATTCTGTTCCAGATGCCTCATAAAAACTAGAAACGTTTATAGGAGGACATGACAGAAGTGTGTAAATACCTCAACAGATTCTGTTCCAGATGCCTCATATAAACTAGAAACGTTTAGAGGAGGACATGACAGAAGTGTGTAAATACCTTAACAGATTCTGTTCCAGATGCCTCATAAAAAGTAGAAGCGTTTAGAGGAGGACATTACAGAAGTGTGTAAATACCTCAACAGATTCTGTTCCAGATGCCTCATAAAAACTAGAAACGTTTAGAGAAGAACATGACAGAAGTGTGTAAATACCTCAACAGATTCTGTTCCAGATGCCTCATAAAAAGTAGAAACGTTTAGAGAAGGACATGACAGAAGTGTGTAAATACCTCAACAGATTCTGTTCCAGATGCCTCATAAAAACTAGAAACGTTTATAGGAGGACATGACAGAAGTGTGTAAATACATCAACAGATTCTGTTCCAGATGCCTCATATAAACTAGAAACGTTTAGAGGAGGACATGACAGAAGTGTGTAAATACCTCAACAGATTCTGTTCCAGATGCCTCATAAAAAGTAGAAACATTTAGAGCAGGACATGACAGAAGTGTGTAAATACCTCAACAGATTCTGTTCCAGATGCCTCATAAAAACTAGAAACGTTTAGAGAAGAACATGACAGAAGTGTGTAAATACCTCAACAGATTCTGTTCAAGATGCCTCATAAAAAGTAGAAACGTTTAGAGAAGGACATGACAGAAGTGTGTAAATACCTCAACAGATTCTGTTCCAGATGCCTCATAAAAAGTAGAAACGTTTAGAGAAGGACATGACAGAAGTGTGTAAATACCTCACAGATTCTGTTCCCGATGCCTCATATAAACTAGAAACGTTTAGAGGAGGACATGACAGAAGTGTGTAAATACCTCAACAGATTCTGTTCCAGATGCCTCATAAAAAGTAGAAACGTTTAGAGGAGGACATGACAGAAGTGTGTAAATACCTCAACAGATTCTGTTCCAGATGCCTCATAAAAACTAGAAACGTTTAGAGGAGAACATGACAGAAGTGTGTAAATACCTCAAGCTAGGCAAAGACGTAAAGAGAAAGATTGGGAATGTCTCAACACACAAATAAGAAACATTTCTTCACAGAGACAGTGGTAGATGAATGGAAGAGCCTTTTCTACGTTGACAGTGGGGATAAAATAATGAGGAAATTCAATATTGCATGAGAAAGTTATAGTAGATTCTACAGCGTATTTAACAGAGATAAGCATGAGCACACAATGTGAGCACAGCTGTGCCTTTCCAGCATGATATTTATTTTTCTAAATTAATATTTAAATCTCACTGATAATCTTTTTTTTTTTGTATACCTTTTCTCACTTTTCCTGCTGTGCATTAACAAGGATTGCACCATACCTGCTATGAACATGAATATGTAGAACCCAGGTGATTGTCGCCACAGCAGGTGGTGCTAATTACAGTTCTTGTAATATCATTCTTTTTTTTTTCTACAAGGTCCATGCCATTCCACTGCGCTCCTCATGGGTCATGACCTGTGCATATGCTCCTTCAGGAAATTATGTGGCCTGCGGCGGTCTTGACAACATGTGCTCAATCTATAACCTGAAGACCAGGGAAGGGAACGTGAAAGTTAGCCGAGAACTTGCTGCACATACAGGTAAGGTAGGGATGCAGGGTCAGGGTATATGTAAAAGTTAGAGAACTGTTGTTCTCAGGTGCCTTCTGTTGGACAGGTGCAAAACATACTCATGCAGCTGGTAAAAATACCATTAGTTGACAGTAACTGCTCTGAGCCTGGGAAAAAATGTCAAGCTGAAATGGCTGTTTGTAACTGGACTATGTTTTTAATCATTACTTTATATTGCAGCTGTGAATATCCATACCTGATACACTCACTTGTAAATTAAACTCTTTTCATGTGGCTATTTAAGTTTGGGGGCAAACATGTCAATAATTCTTTTATGTAAGTGCTTCTTATGTCACAATTGTAACCTGTTACTGTTAGAATATGTGATAAAGTATATGTGAGACCAAAGATTCTTATAAAATAAAGTCAATTTTTAATTGTGAAAGGAAAGGCAAAAGGAGGTTAACATAAACAACTAGAAAAATAAGGGAAATCCTGCAGATAGCATGTTTACCGCTTAAGGAAGAGTGTTTCTAATACAGATACTCACTAGTACAGACAGAAACAATGCTGTAGTAAAAACAGGAAATATATGTTAAATATTTAAAAAAATGCATAACATATTGATAGCCAGTGGCACAAACATTCATACCAGAGTTTGTAAAACTTCCTCATTTGAAATGTCTGAAATGATTTTTTTATTCATGCAAGATATTTGTATTCCCTAAGCCTGGATCAGAGTGAGTCAAAATGTTTGTGAATATTTTTATAGAGGAACAAATAAAATCTGGAATGTATTTCATGAAAAACACAAATACCTTGGCCCTGATTTAACAGATGGCAAACTATACCCACTAAGAATACATTCACTGTCCTAGATTCTTTACCTCTGTGTTTTTTAAATCCTTTCATGAGCTAATAGTATCTAAATCCTGATAAAGAGAGAGCAATGTACTATTTATAAAAAGCTCTGCGACAGTCTGAGCACAAGGCAGGACACAAAACGTACCCTCTGTTAGCCTTTTAGACAAAAATATGAAACCATTCAGAGCAACTGTGGTACATTCATTGAAATAGGACTTGCAAAACATTGATTGACATAGTTCTCAGCTTAGCTTTTGACACCAAAACATAACTTATTACATATCGTTCATTGTGATCTCATCAAAATCATGTCAATTTCAAGAAACTAAATCTGTATGCCTTGAAAGCAGATTTTCAAACAGCATTTCATCCACCTAATAGGAATTTACTTTATATACAGAAAAATATTTACTAGATTTGCCACAGATACTCTGTATACTCACTTCAGTTTGTTTGAAACATAAAAGATTGTGGACCTTTATCCTGGCTTCAGACAGTAGTGGTTTTAAGCTGTGTTAATGGCATAACAGACTAGCCTAATGCTGATACTAAAGTGCCCTGGATGTCACAGTTTAACCACTTAAATGTTTTGCTGAATATTGTTGGGCTGTATAAGGATTCAGATGCTAATATTCTTTCTGAAAAACTGGGGCTCTTAAGTATCAATGATTTAGGCTGAAATGTTTCTTGCCCCTCACAAAAGGTGACATTGTGTGACCAAACTGTGATAATAAAATGTATAAACACTAGAAATTACAGTCAAAAATGCTTAATTCAACAAAAACTGCATGGTTTTCTTGTCTTTTTTTTTTTTGCAATGATGAAGCTCTTTATCAGTTTTGTGTTTACAGCCATTCAGTCTTTACTACTAATATTAGGCTACAGTCATACTTAACTGTAACTATTGATTTTATATATAATGCCCATGGCATTCAGTTTTATAAAGAAACCCATCTATGCATAGCTTTAGCATAATAGCTTTTTAATTTTTTACTGTTAATTTTTTTTACATTGTTGTTTTGAGTTTATTTAAAATTTTGTACAGGTGTCCCTCATCTGTGGCCGGATGCATGGCTGAAAAGGGTCTTTGAACCATATCCTGGTTAGAATAACAAATGTACAAATAAATAAATAAAAGAGTACATGATAGCTTCGTAAGTGCTACAGGTACGACAGTGCACACTTGGTTGACTCCCATATTTGTCAGTAGTGGTCAGAGCATGGCCGCATCTCCTTAGCCAGGAAGTGCAATCACCTTAGCGTTGAAAGACTACAGAGAAAGGCTTCCCAGATTCGGGGACATTTCTGAAAAGCTGTCTTGAACTGTTATTTTTGAATTTGAATGGACAGTATTTATAAAACTGTCTCACACCCCCTGCGATCGTTTCTGCATAATACTTCCATAGTGCTGCTCATGTTTCTTGGGTTATGCACATATGACTGCGTCACGTACACTTCTGCTACATAATTAGTATATTACTCTTCCAAGTCCATGATGCAGATGCCAACTTCCCCCACTTTAAAAAAAAAAAAAAAATCACAAAATACCTTGTGATAAAAACGTTAAAGATGGCATCGATTTAACAGTGCTAAAATGATGGTGTTCAAACACATATTACAGTACATGCCTGTAATGGCATTTAAAAGTTTACATTCCACTTATCTTTTCTCTACCTGTCATGTGTCCTTTTAATGCCTCTGCGGATTCCCTCTCCATCAGCCATTATGGCAATCCATTCCATGAGTTCGTAACCTTCTCTGTGATGAAGTACTTTTTTGCAAATCCAGGCAGTACTTGATCCCTACAGTTTGTTGTTTGTGTCCCAGTGCCCTCTCCTCTTTCTGTTCCACCTCCCCGACATGAATTTGTGCATCTATATGATGCCTTCGTATCGTTTCTGGTCAGTAGTGACTAGTGCTGTTGTATCCCTTCCCATCCATCACACACACACACACACGCACACACACACACACACACACACACACACACACACACACACACACACACATGCACAGACACACATGCGCACACACAAACATAAATATACACACACACCCACCCATATATACACACACACACACACACACACACACACACACACACACACACGCAAACACACATGCACGCACACACACATGCACACGTACACACACACGCATGCACACACGCACACACACATGCACACACACGCACGTGCACACATGCGCACATTTATACACATGTGCATGCGCATGCACACACACACACACGTCTGCGCGCGTGCACACACAAACACACAAAGACTGGCCAGATCAGTTGTCAGCAGTGTAGTCAGACAAAACACCGTACCATTAGTGCACACACAATCTGTACTCAAGGTCTCATTATCAAGTCTGAGAAAGTGCTTATACCTTACTTGACGAGAGAAGCCATGATCACATTTCTATGTTGTAAAATACAAATAAATGCTTTCTACTAGCTAAATACATGGCAAGTAGAAAAAAATCATGCAAAGCTGACAACCCTACAGCAAGTTCAATAATCAGAATTCTAACAAAGAGTTGTTGTTACATCATATTCCATATTTTTTATTTATTCATTGATATCTGTTTACCAGGAAAGTCCGACTGACTAGGAGTTTCAGTGGAGGCCCAGATAGAAAAACTCCAAAGTGTTACAACACATTTTAAGAACAATATATTTTACATCCCTTAAAAATAACACAAAAAACAACTACAGTTTAAATAATTATATCAAATTATCCATAGTATGAAAACATTGGCTAAGAATATATACAAGTTATATGACAATGATTTAATAGCTAGAGATATTTTAGCTATTTTATAGATTGATTAAAGGTAATTTAGTTTAATACAAACAGGAATTACAATATAGAGTGAAAGAAAATCAGGATTATGGTATATTTAGGGAGAAAGCCATGGAGATAAATTGATATAAGTAAGGAAGTGAGTGAAGAAGGGAGATTAAGGAGGTATAAGGAATGAAATGGTACTTGTTCACATTTCGGGATATAGTTTATCCCGGTGTCGAGCAAGAACAAACCCAGCTTTTGGCTAGGAAGTCTTTCAGAATGGTTTTGAAGGATGGCTTGGAGGATATTGACCTAATGTATACAGGTAAGGAGTTCCCGGACTTAGTAACATAGTATGAGTACAAACAATGCCTAGCAGATTTGATAGATTTGCAAATAGACAGGAGTTTTTAGTCACTGGATCATAATGACTGACTGGGAACAGAGTTGTGTAGAATATTATTTAGTTAAGATAGTTGACATGGAACAAGAGTGGAACAGATCTGTTTAAGTTCATAGAGGACAATATCTGATTTTGTGTAGAAACAGTTAAATTGAAAGGTACTGTAACTGCTACTATGACTGGAGTGTCAAACATACATTTGCTAAAGAAGAAATTGCAGAGACTGTCATTATATATAGTGGCCCAAAATTCAGTAGCCAAGAGTCCAGAAATTCTTGTAAAGACTGGAAATTCAAACACATTACAAGTAGTCTGAGACATCCTCAGAGCAACAGACAAGTAAGAGAGGATAATACAAACAATGATCTGATGAGGAAATGTAGTAGTAATATTGGTTAATCTGATTGTTGTTTGTCTGTGTTAGAATATAAAAATGTTCCACTTCAAGGAAAAGGACTTTCTCCAGCCCAGCTTGTCATGAGTAGGAGGGTTAGAAACAAGCTGCCTGCCAGCAGTTTCACTGATGATAGAACATAAAAGTAATGTTATTCAGGGGCTTAACAGAAATTACTAAAGGCAGAAACAACATCATGATAATTGATTTATTATTTATCTGTTTATTGACATTTGGTAAATGGGAAAGTCCACTGGGTCAGAAACCCATTTTCAGTGGAGGCCCGGGGAGAAGAACTCCAAGAAAGGTTACAAAAAAAAAAAATTACATAATGTAAATATACCAAGCATGAGGAACATTTGCAATTACAATTTCACATCAGTCAACAATTCGGGTAAACATCATACATATCATTAAATATTTACAGAGGTTTAAGGTATTTACAGTTTGGAAACTATAATCATATGCTGACATATGTAAACTCGTTTCACATCATCAGACACTGTTCTTCTATAAAACTGCTGTGAAAGCAGAAATAGGTGACGTGTAGAAATATGGGATCTAGAGGTGTAGAAAAAAGCAAATGGAAAAAAAAAAGAAATCTGGACAAAAAGCCAAGGTATGTGAGCTAAAAGGCATTATTTGATGTAGAGTAGTACTGGAGACAGTGATCTGTTTAAGGTTTATGTGACTTGTTGCAGGAGCATATTTGATTGTTGAGGTAATGGGATTTTAGTGCAGTTTTGAAAGCTTTTAAGGTGTCTATGTGAGTAATAGATGAAGGCAGGGAATTCTATGCTTTATCGATATTGAAGGAGTAAAGGCTTTGTCTAACACGTTTGTTGCACTTCGATATACTTAGGAGCTGTTTGCTTGAGGACCTAAGATTTCGTGCAGGGGTATATGTATGTAGGATGTTCTGAAGAGAGGGACAAAAGTTGGGGTTATGTAGTAGTTTGTGGGTAAGTGTTAATTGGGTGTATTGTAGATAAAGTCAAGCCAGTTAATATTTTGTAATACAAGGCAATGATGTGTTCGGGTTGGCATATTGCAGACAAACTTTGCTATTTTATAGAAGCAGGACTGTAATTTAGTTTTAAGAGTTGTATGTATGTTGGTAAAAATAGGGCTACCATAAAAAAGGGTGGGGAGGAGAAGAGAGTTGGCCAGTTTTAACTTAATGGGTGTGTTCATGAAATGTTTATGCCTATATAGTTTACCAAGTTTGAAGTGTTTTTTTTTTTTTTTAATTCGTTATGAATGCGATTATCAAAGGATAGTTTGTCATCTATTGTGATGCCTAGCAGTTTTGATGATTTTACTTGTTCTATTTTGGTATTATTTTGTGAGATAATATTAAAGTCCTGATTTAAGGGTTTGGATGAGAATATTAGGAGTTTAGATATTTTGGGGGGTTGTGAAGACGTTGTACATCATTTAGCCAGGATTCAATAGAAGTGAAGGCCTTTTGTGCTAGATGTTGAAGGTCGGTCAGGTTGTTGGCAGAGGAGATTATTGTAGAATCGTCTGCGTATTGTATTAGTTACTAAGATGGGAAGATTTGTGGAAGTTATTGGTGAAAATGTTAAATAATAGTCGTCCAAGAATGGACCCCTGGGGAACTCCAATTTTATTCAGGAGATATTCAGATTTTTTGTTCTACCATTTAACAGATTGTTGCCTGTTAGAAAAATAGTTGGAGAATCAGGCCAGCGAATGTTGGGAGCAGTTTAAGGACTGTAGTTGTAGTAGCAGTTTAGGGTGTGATACTGTATTGAAAGCCTTCGATAGATCCAGTAGGTTAACAGAGGTTATTAGACCATCATCTAAGGCTTTGTTAACAGTGTTGGTGAATGAAAGTAAGGCAGTGGTAGGGCTGTGTGCATGACGACAGCCATGCTGGCTGGGGGCAAGTAAGTTATTGTTGGTGAGATATTTTAACAGTTGTGTGTGTATACACTTTTCCACGATTTTAGACAGAGGAGAGAATATGGAGATGGGCCGGTAATTAGAGAGATCATCCTCGTTATCACCTTTATGTAGGGGAGTTAAGAGATCAGTAAGGGGTATAAGTTCTAAAGGAGGTATACAGCTGCCCATAAGCTAATATTGTTGGTTATGAAAACAAACCAACAACTTATTATGTCTTCAAGATTCAAGTGTGTATACAAGAAACAGAAGGCTTTGATCAAAATAGTTGATTAAGAGTACAAGGAGCTGAGTCCAGAGCAAAATCAGTGTACTCAGTTAAATATACCACCTTATCAGAGAAAGAAATGTCCTGAAGTTGCTGATAAGTCCTGGAATGAAGTCAAATCTCAGCTAGAAGCTACATCTAAGCATGAAAATGTGTAATGCTGAATCCTCATGTCCAGGAAATGTCAAATTCTCATGTTAATATTCAGAAGTCTGAAGGGCAGACATCAGATATCCAGATATGGGAAAATAATCATTAAGTCTGTCTGCTAGAGTGACTCAGCTCCATACCTCTCAACTGTCCAGATTTTCCCAAAATGTCCAGATTTTTGCCTTATATTTTTGGTCTGTTCCTCATACAATTTGTGATTTTCTGGATTTTTGCAGCAAATCAGTGAGGACTGAATTCACTAACTAATGACAGGCATTTGATTTTCAGACTTCGTATCCTTCAGAAAATGCATGGTAACACAAAGACCTTTTATTCTAGCAATTTTCTAAGTTGGTAAGAGTAATATTTAAATGTTGTCCCTATTTTTGGGGCTTTGTCCCCCCCCCCCCATTATTTTTGGCTTTGTCTAGATTTTTAATGCTAGGAGGTTGAGAGCTATGCTCAGCTCTGCATACAAAATATATACATATATATATATATATATATATATATATATATATATATATATATATATATATATATATATATATATATATATATAAGCATTGGTTTTAAGGACATTTTTTGTTGCTATTATAACCATGATAAGTTAGTGTACAGTTAAAAGTAGAATTCTGGAATCATTGTACAGTAATGCTCTCCATACTTTATTCACAATATCATACTGAGTTTTCTTTCTATTTATTCCTTACTGTCTGCCAATCACCAGTCTCTCCTATAAGCAGTCATGTTCTTTCTTTCCTTGTAGGATGACAGTTAATTGATGGAGGCCATCAGCCAGGCATCCGTCACCAGTTTTCTTATTTAGAGAGTAATCTCTCTCCCTCAGTAGATAAAAAGCATGCTAACATATGTGAGGACCATTGAACATCATCCCTTGTGAATAGAGACATTTTCATGCATACATGTCCTATCAATGCCATGATGAAATGTGCCTTGGCAGAGATTAACATGCATCCTGATTCACTGCTACACACCATGCAACTTTCTCTAATAGTAGGTGCCAGTTTACAGCAAGTCAAACTGCTCCCCCCTCCCAGAATGGGTGAACTGATATCAGTTACTAACTAACTTCCTCCCCCATGTGCTTCCTCTGGCACCCAAGCTGCTAGTCAGGCTCATATAATCTTGGTTTGTTGTCACATTTCATCCCTCGATGCCATGGAGTTAAGCATCTCACTCTTATTATTTATATATATATATATATATATATATATATAAACAGTATGCATCGCATGGTAGTCCATAGCTTTAAGAAGTATAACAACCATTCAAGGGGTTTGCATATCATGTGCTCAGTAACCATATTCGTTCTGAAGTAGAGGCTTTTGAAGTGCCAACATGATGGCTAGTTATTATGCCTCTTTATTTTTTAATATTCTGATATATGGCTCAGATGTATCTTTCAATACAAACTCAGTCCCTGGCTGTGGCAGCGGCCACTGGTACAGTTTGCCTGCAGAACACTGGAAGATCAACACTGATTTAGAACTCAGCAGGTCTGCAGCTGTGCTGAAATGTATGCAACTCATGATTAACAGTCTGTGCTTCTTGTATGGAGAAAGCATAAGGAAAAAACAGATGCAAATGTTTGAAGTTAGCACAGAGGATTAAGGCTCTGAGCTGCTTCCTGTAGGTACAGGGTTTGATTCCTTCCAACTTCTGTTTGCACTCTTTGTGACTTTGAGTAAGTCACTTGACCAGACAGTGCTCTTGGGTCACCCCTGAAAAGGAGCACTTGTGCACAGTGAGTTTATTTGGTTAACAAATGTATAAAATAAATTTAAAAAAATGCAGAGCTTGTTTGGTTTTCTAAATGCCACTGTCTTTCAGCCCCAAATAAGAAAGGCAGTATGAGAAGTGTAAACATTTGGAAGTATTCACATTAAAAGGTAGTGAGTGTGCTGATTTGAATTTTACTGAGGAAGTTTTAAAAAACAGGAGGCACAGTGGTGCAGCGGTTGACATTGTCACCTTACAGCAAAAAGTTCTTTGGTTTGATTCTCAGCTGAGGTGCCTTCTGTGCAGAGTATGCATGTCCTCTCTAGAGTCGCAAGGGTTTCCTCCAGGTACTCCACTTTCCTTCCTCATTCCAAAACATGCATCTGGAGCTTTTCTCCCTGGACCTCCACTGAAAATAGGTTCTGTCCTATACAGCCTTTTCCAGTCAACAAATGTTAAATTAATTATATTACGAACAAAGTTGGTTACAATACAGCAATAGTACAGCAGTAAAATAAAATAAAGTTTTGATATTGCTCAGATTTAGCAATGCATGTATATTACAGAGAAGTTACATGCAAGTATATATGCTTGCATGTTCCGTATTTATATTATTTAACTATTACAGCTGCTGTTAAAGATAACGAAGACAGACTAATAAAGCATCTTTAGTTCTCTCCATGAACTGGCTAACAGAGATATCTCACTTACTATCTAATAAAATGTCTTCAGTCCTAGCTGGCCTACAACTCTCCTCACACAATATAAAGTCATGTCACAGTCCAAATACTGAGTCAAAACAGCAGGTAAACACTACATCAATAACATTTTAATGGCACCAAATGGCTCAGTAGTTAGTGTGCTTGCCTTTGATGACAGATGCATCAGAAAGTTGTGTTTTTGTCCTTAAAACGCGCAGTTGGAATCATTCAAATTCTGACTGCAAAAGACCAGCTGCACTCCTGAGGGGGTGTCCTTCAGATAAATAGTGGTCACACCTGTCTAATTTAGTGGACGTTCAAGTCGTATTTTACAACAATACATTTGTTCTATGGTAGAAGGATACAATAAACCTGTCTAGTCTACCCTTTGGAGGGTTTTAACAGTCTATCTCCCCCAACCCTACTGTAACCCTATCTTTTTTCACCTGTCCTATGCGCTCTTTAATACATCATTTTTTTTTCCTTCTGCAGTATCCATTCCATGGCTCTACAACCCTTTTTGTGAAAAATACTTTGACAGACTCAAGAAGTATTTAGTCCCAACTATACTTTGTCTGCCCCCATCCTTTTCTTATACTTTGTCTGCCCCCATCCTTTTCTTATACTTTGTCTGCCCCCATCCTTTTCTTATACTTTGTCTGCCCCCATCCTTTTCTTATACTTTATCTGCCCCCATCCTTTTCTTATACTTTGTCTGCCCCCATCCTATACTTTGTCTGTCCCCATCCTTTTCTTATACTTTGTCTGCCCCCATTCTTTTCTTATACTTTGTCTGCCCCCATCCTTTTCTTATACTTTGTCTGCCCCCATCCTATACTTTGTCTGTCCCCATCCTTTTCTTATACTTTGTCTGCCCCATCCTTTTCTTATACTTTGTCTGCCCCCATCCTTTTCTTATACTTTGTCTGCCCCCATCCTTTTCTTATACTTTGTCTGCCCCCATCCTTTTCTTATACTTTGTCTGCCCCATCCTTTTCTTATACTTTGTCTGCCCCCATCCTTTTCTTATACTTTGTCTGCCCCCATCCTTTTCTTATACTTTGTCTGCCCCCATCCTATACTTTGTCTGCCCCCATCCTTTTCTTATACTTTGTCTGCCCCCATCCTTTTCTTATACTTTGTCTGCCTCCATCCTTTTCTTATACTTTGTCTGCCCCCATCCTTTTCTTATACTTTGCCCCCATCCTTTTCTTATACTTTGTCTGCCCCCATCCTTTTCTTATACTTTGTCTGCCCCCATCCTTTTCTTATACTTTGTCTGCCCCATCCTATACTTTGTCTGCCCCCATCCTTTTCTTATACTTTGTCTGCCCCCATCCTTTTCTTATACTTTGTCTGCCCCCATCCTATACTTTGTCTGCCCCCATCCTTTTCTTATACTTTGTCTGCCCCCATCCTTTTCTTATACTTTGTCTGCCCCCATCCTTTTCTTATACTTTGTCTGCCACCATCCTATACTTTGTCTGCCCCCATCCTTTTCTTATACTTTGTCTGCCTCCATCCTTTTCTTATACTTTGTCTGCCCCATCCTTTTCTTATACTTTGTCTGCCCCCATCCTATACTTTGTCTGCCCCCATCCTTTTCTTATACTTTGTCTGCCCCATCCTTTTCTTATACTTTGTCTGCCCCCATCCTATACTTTGTCTGCCCCCATCCTTTTCTTATACTTTGTCTGGCCCCATCCTATACTTTGTCTGCCCCCATCCTTTTCTTCCCACCCTTCTTGTTCATACTTGCCCCTTTACATCTTCCAGCATAATATTCTGCACCAGTATCATACCCCTTCCCATTTCTTCTAGTTTCAAGTGAAAATAGCTCTAGTTTTTATAGCCTCTGGCAGAACTTCTTCCTGTCCATCACAAATATGCATCTGCTAGCTTTCCTCTGAATTGCTTGAAGAAGTCTGATGTCCTTTTATTTTTTGGCCTTAACTACACAGAGTTCTGAAGGGGTGCTCTGAGCAAAGCCTTGAAGAGCAGGAGCGGCACCTGTTTGCTTGTGAAATGCATCTCACTGAGGATACATCTCAGTATTCTGTTTGCAGCCACTGCTGCTCTCTCGTTCTTTTCACAGCGGTAAGTCAAATGTAATAAACATGCCAGATCTGTTTCCTGCTCTTTTCTTATCTGTTCCACTTTTACCACCTGATATTTCACACCAGGGTCGTTGTGGCCACAGTACTATATTTTGCACCTGCCTTTAGTGACCCTCAACTGCCACCTTTCTACTCAGTTGTTCAACCTTGTTCAGATCCTTCACTTGACTTTCTCCCATGATGCACATCTCTTTGTGACATCAGCAGTGAGGTAAGTCTGCTGTCTCTTCCCTCAGATATACGTGAGGCAAACACGTTAAAGACTATGGATCCAGCGTAAGACTCCTGTGGTACTCCATGAGCCATTGCTCTAATTCCAGACACTGTCCCCTCAGTAAACTTTCTAACTCCTTCCATACAACCATACAGCTATCCAGTTCCTTCGTCAAGTCCTACCCCTCAGCCTTTTGGTTGTCCTATCAGCCTCATGGGTATGAGAGATAGGCCCTACTGAAGCCCATATAGACTATAATTACTACTATAACTCTGTCAGCCTTTGCCTGCAACCTACTCATAAAAGTGGATCAGGTTTGACTGAAAGCTCCTGTGACAGTGAACCCATATAGTCGGCTTTCCTTGTGATTCTTGTCCTGGTGAAATGCTATCAGCTTCCCCCTCAGGATTCTCAACATGACTTTCAGTCCTACTGTTGTTAAGCTAATAGGCCTGTAGCTCTTGGACTTTTTTGTCCCCATACAGAGATACCACAATTGCTATCATCCAATCCCATGGTACTTATGCACTAGCCAGTAATTTGCTGAAGCTCTCTACCAGGATGTCTACTAACACACTATCCAGACTTCTGTGGACACTGGAATGCAGCCCATCTATCTTACGTGCTTTATGCTCCCTAAGGCATTCCCTTCACCATCCTTTCCGTTTCCCACTGTTCTCCCTACTTAGTCCTGTCTTTTTCCAAGCACACTGTACTCCCTTTGTTTTCCATTATGAAAACAGAGGCAAAGCATTCAGCACCTCTCCTTTCTCCCAGCCTTCTGTTGTCTTCTTCATCTTTGCTCAGACTGGCCAGTTCTGTCCATCCTTGTTTCCGTTATGTATTTTTAAAGCCCTTGTTTCCATTCTTAGTCCTTTCACATTCCTCCATAGCCATATTGGCGCTCTTCCTGAAACCTTTGTCAAAAGCTCTGAGCACTCCGTTTGTGAATCATTCCTACAACTTATATACTCTGTGTTTGCTTCCAGTCACCTAACTCATCCTTGATTATCTCTCTCCCCTCAGTATGACATAATGCACTCTTCTAAAATGCCATGCTACAGCCTTTTTTTTTTATCTTTACTCTTACTGTACTCTGCAGCATTATCACTGCTGGCTAAGAGTGCCTTAGCCTGAATGTTTATGACACCGTTTGCACTGGTGAGGACCATGTCCAGAATCCTAGCCTTTCTAGTACTGTCCTGGACCAGAATGCTGAACCCCCTCATGGTTCAAGATCATAATCAACCCCTACTCCCTCTCTTCTCTGGGGCTTGGAATCTCACATTCTACTCCTGGCATATCCAGATCCGCTGTAAGTATTACCCTCTTATAGATTCATAGATTAGTACTAGACTAACTGCCTTTGTGGTCCATTTTAAGCCTAGCCAATTACCCCATTTGAGAATCAAACCCTGCACTTTTGATTTATAAGGCAAATACCTTAACCATTATGCCAACCTCCCACCCCTAATCAACTCTTTATAAGTATTACCCTCTTTCTATTACCCAGATCCTTTATTCTCCCACCCACAGTCTCTTACCACTTCTAACATCCTTGGCGGAGGGAGGCAACATGGCCTGCCACATTGATGGTACCTACTGGAGAGTAGATGATTTCCCATGAAAGAGGCAAAGGCAAACACACACAGTTAAGTAGCACATGTGCTGTTGAGATGGGGATGATACGGTGGGAAGCATGCACATCCTTCCCCACCAAGGCAGCAATTCTGAACCAGCTGGTTACTACAGGGAGGGGTTACGAGGGATGAAGCACCACAAGACCAATACATTGGGTCACTCTCTAATGCCTCTGTTTTGTCTCAAGGAGAATAAGTGAGCCAGAGGGATTTCCTCATTTCAAGGATTCCTGGCTCTCACCCCAGGTAAAACAAACAAACTGATAAGCCACAGCTATGGGAGCTATTTGGTAAGATCCTGAGAGGGGATTTAAAAACTACTGACATTTAGGGGAATAAAAGATTCAGTCACCATTTTCAAATATTAGCATTTAAGTAATGTTTCTAATATTTTGGTCATGAAGCTTGTTCATAAGTGTTTACTAGGCTAAAGACCACGAGGGCCTTTTTAAGCCTAGCCTTGCATCCCAAATCTCTGACAACTTCTGGTACCCTTGAAAAGTGTAAGCAGGGATTTGGGAAATAAAACACTTTCAAGCAGGGGCCTGGAAGATGAACCATTTACAGGTTACATGTGTCCATTAGAGACATAGGTGCCAAACCAGGACTGTGAGAAGCTAGAAATGGTAAACTAAATTTACAACGGCTCATAGGTTCCTAGATTAGTATCAGACAAACTGCCTTTGTGGGCCATTTTAAGCCTAGCCAGTTACCATATCTGAGAATCAAACCCTACACCTTGTGTTTATAAGGTAAACACCTTAACCACTATGCCAACCTCCCACCCTAGGGATTTCCATAACACCAATACACTGGGTCACTCTCTAATGCCTGGGTTTTGTCTCATGGGGAACAAGTGAGCCAGAGGGATTTCCCCATTTCAAGGATTCCTGGCTCTCACCACAGGTAAAACAAATGTTAAGCAAAGACTGCATATACAAGGAATCATTCGCAGTCACAAACATCTCACAGATACTGTGCAAAGCAATAACATTGATATTATTCTCAGCCATGCTGATTTATTCACTGGTTTAAGAAGACTGCAAGAAAAATATCATATAAAGTAAAGCCTGATACCTAGGGAGTGATTTGTGCTCCTAGATAAGTACCAGAAGGTCTCAGAACTAAAACAAAATGGGAACTGAAAAGGAATGGAAAATGTTGGTGTCATTAAAATTATTGAGAGGCACAGCAGTACAGTAAATAGCATTGTCACCTCACCACAAGAGGTTCTCTGGTTTGGTGCTCAAGGTGCCCTGTGTGGAATCTGCTTGTCTTTCTCTGTTGATGTGGGTTTTTCCTGGGTACTCAGGTTTCCTATCACATCCTCAAGATGTACAGTAGATGGATTGGTGACTCTAAATTGTCTATACTTATGTGGGTATGTGTGATATAGAAGAAGAGCCTAACAATTTACTCCTGTTTTTGACTTGACAAGTGAACTTTATAAATGATGTCAGCTGTTTATGGACTCACTATAAGAATCAGATGCAACTCAACAGTATTGGAAGACTGATGAAGATTTTAGAACTAAAAAATAGACCAGACACTGTTATAAAGACAGACAAGATTCACATAAGTTCATAGGTGTGTACTAGGCTAATGGTCCTGGAGCCTTTACAAGCCTAGTTCATACAACCAGACAGTGTTATAAAGACAGACAAGATTCTCATAGGTGTGTACTAGGCTAATGGCTCTGGAACCTTTACAAGCCTAGCTCATAGGATTACCCTGGCATTGTGCCACCCGACCTTAGTTCCCAGAGCCTCTGTCGAGTAGAACCACTGGAGTGATCCCTGGAGTGAATTTTCTATTTCCCATCCATTCATCGAGATTTCTCTTGAAGAGGGTCAGTGAGGTGCTCTGTTTGACATGTATGGGAAGTCTATTCCACAACATGGGCAGTCTCTGGGTAGTAATGAGGTTGAGGTCACTAGAGGGTGTGGTGTGGAGGGATTGGGATTTCTTTAGATGTAGAATTTCTAACACAGCTGGGTCAGACATGGCTTTGTAAGTCAAGCAGAGATCGCCTCTAAGTAGGCAATATGAGACAGAGAATAGTTGGAGTTTTTTGAGTCTGTCCATATAGGACAAGGGTTTAAGGCCTAGAATCCTCTTTGTGAGATACTTTTAGGGCCTCTTCAGTTGTTGCAGGTGTCTAGTGAGGTACATGCCAAATGGGGCATTGCACTCGATGACTAGCCTAATGAGGGAAGAGTAGATGGAGACAATGACCTCTTTCTTTCTGGATGCAAAGCCCTTAGTAATGAGATGTGCCACACAGAAGGACTTTCTGACCACAGTGGCAATGTGGTGGTCGAAAGAGAGGTTACTGTCAACCTGTGTTCCCAGATCTCTTATAACGCCTTCTGTGTTCACTGGACTACCATCGATGTGGTAATTCATGGGAACTGGGTTTTTCCCAAGGGGGATGATGACGCATTTTTTTGCCATTGAGCTTAAGGCCATGGTTCTGACACCAGTTGTTGGTCTCAGTGAGGCCTTTCTGTAGGATATCAACATCAGTTGGGGAGTTAATAATAGCTCCCAACTTACAATTGTCTGTGAACTTTGTCAGCCAGAGTCCTTACGTGTTGGCCTGGAGTTCAGAGAAGTAGATAGCAAACAGGAGAGGACGCAGGACTGAACCCTGTGGGGCTCCACTCGTGACTGGTTGGCAGTCTGACTTGGAGTTAGCTACTTTCATGTGACATGATTCATAAGATCTGAATAAAAAAAGAGCATTACCCACTGCTTATTCAATAAGTAAGAGTAAATTTAAAAATCGGAGTGAAAATCTGAAATATATGGTTTATATTCAGTCATCAATGGATTTGAAACTTGATCTAAAAAACCCAAACAACTGAATGTGTAAATGCCAATGTCGGAAGACAAGTAGACATTAAAGAGGTTTTATAAATAACAGAGTATTTTACAAACGTTATACCCAGATATCTATGCATCCAAGAAAACTGCTAGACTCTGATTAACTTGGGAATAGAGTTATGATCAAGAAAAAAATCTTTGAAATACTTAAGAAACTAACCACAGATGTTCCATTGTTAAACTACTATGATGTAAAAAAGTAATTTGTGTATTAAATAGATGCTAGACAAAAGACCTGCTACCTTTGGGTCAAGACCACAAAAGAGATATGCTCGGACAGAAATGAAACTGTTATCAGTATTGCATCAATGTGAAAATTTCCATGAAAATGTTTATGGTAAAGAAGTTCAGGAGGTCACAGAGTACAAACTCTTACAAAGAAGGTATTCTGCAAGGCATCTCTTAAGAATGCAGAAAATGTTACTTAATCTACGCAAGTATGATATGAAAGTAAAAATATAGACCACATGAGAAACTACATGTAACAGATATGTTGAGAAGCATATACTGACCAGAAAAGCATGAAAATTGTTATAAGAAAAAGTGGGCATTCATAGGGCAGTACTGGAGTTATCAGTGTCAAAAAAGTAAAAGAATTTCAGAGGTGTCATGATACTAAGAAATGCAATTACCGAAAGATGTTGTGATGAGAAGATGGCTTGAGCAAAACTCATCAGTAAGAAAAGAAATTCAGTAGTCGTTTTTTTCACAGAAGAGATAAGTTTCAGGCAAGCTGTGATATTGAAAACTGACAAAATAATCATTTACAATCAAATGAGGAAACAAATGCATCCAAGTATGAGTTGTATAACTGGAATCTGTGAGTGCAAAAAAACGATTAAGAGGAATGTTTTGACCAGTTATGTTAACTCAGAACAACCAGAACAGAGCTGCACCATATATAAAGCATGCCATATAGTCCACCCAATTGCAGATCATCTACAGAACAATAATAAAGAAAGAAAGAGCAAAACGGCTCACCAATGAAGAACAAGATCTATTATTTGAAATAGTGGGGAACAAAAAAGTTAGGCTGATGAAACCGGATAAGGGGGAGGTTTGGTAGCCATGGATCAAGAGGTTTATATTCAAAAAATGCTATTACATTTATATAGTGAAACATACGAGGAAATATCCATTAATCAACTCAACATAGCAAACAGACATATAGATATAACACTTTTAGATCTGTTGCTTGATAATCAAATAACACTTGCTGAGTTGAATTATATGGAACAGGTAAATCCACGTATTCCTACGATCTTTGGTATACCAAAGATTCATAAGTCTATTGCTGATCCCCCCTTAAGGCCTGTAGTGGACGCAAAAGCATCAAAGACATTTTCCATGGCTAAGTTTGTAGATTTAAATCTGAAGAGAATATTAAAACAAGCTCTGCATATATTACAGGATTCATGGGATTGTCTTAAGAAAATTCAACATGAAATGTATAGTGAGCAACAGATATTTGCTACAATTGATGTTCGTGGCCTATTTGCAGTCATTCCCCACGATGAGGGTATTAGTATGTTTTATGATTTTCTGTGTAAATACTCTGGGTTTACACATTCTAGAATACTGATGTTTCAGGCAGGTATGGAAATGATACTAAGTAACAACTTCATTTTCATTGAAGGACACTATTTTAAACAAAAAATAGGGGTAGCCATGGGGGCTTCATGTGCGGGGCCCTATTTGCTAATATTGTCCTTGCAGAATGGGAAATTTCCAAGGTTTTTACATCAGAATTGTTTGAGCATTGTATTTTCTTTGGCCGCTATTTGGATGATATTCTCATCCTATGGCGAGGAAGCCAAAAGTTATTGTATGAATTTTTTGACTATTTAAATAGAAGTACATCTTTCTTACAGTTTACAATTCATGTTAATGCCAATGTTATACATTTTTTGGATATTATTATTATCAAGGAACAAGTTAATTGTAGATTTATTTCTACATTATTTAGGAAGCCAACCTACTCTAATTCCTTGCTACACTTTTCTGGTGCCCACCCAGTCCACCAAAAGAGATCTTTGGTAAAGGGGCAAGGAGTTAGGTTGGCAAGGATGGTCAGTGAGAAAGATTTGTTTCTCAGTGAAATAGCAACTTTAAAGAGTATGTTATTGGCAAGAGGGTACCCTTCGCCTGTTTTAGAGCCCATGTTTCAAGAAGTTATTAATAAGAGAAAGAGGAAGGGATTTTTTTTCCTATATTAGGTGGTCTATCTAATACCAACAGTGACAACAGGACTGATATCAGTAAGTCTCTTTTTTCGCATCTTATGATACTTAATTTAGCCCATTATATGGAAAAATAAAAGAAATATTAAATGTGAATTGGGTGCTATTTGATATGGAGCAACAATTTAAAAATAAACTAGGTGATCATCCTGTTGTAGTTCATAGGAAGGATAAATCTTTTAAAAACTTATTAGAGACTAACATAACAAAAGGGACCAAAGGTAAGATGATAAAATGTGGACATTGTAACCAATGTCCACATATGATGGAAAATTAATCCTTGTTTAGTAAGGGGTTTGGTTGGTTGGCCTTGAAGCAAAGGTTCAACTGTTATAGTAAAAGTATAATATATATATATATATATATATATATATATATATAGTGATTTGTCAACAGTGTCAGAGCTTTTATATAGGGAAAACCATCAATTGTTTAAACAGGCGAGTCTATCAGCATTTATATGATATTAGTAAGAATAATCTTAAGAATGCTCTTTTTAAACATATTAAGGAACATGAGGGGCATTGGTTCAAATTCAGTGCTCTTGAACAGGTGAGGAACAACAGTGGGGGGGGGTTCTTTGGACATTTTTTTGGAGTACCGAGAATTAATGTGGCAGTTAAAATGTAATGCGACATACCCCCGGGACTTAATGAAACTGTTAGCCTTTCTAGTTATCTTAAATTGAAAACTGATTTCCACCTGTAAATAAATAAATAAATTTAGTTACACAGGTTTTAGTTAGTGATAGTACGAAATTTTATTAGTACCTGTATGATGTGACTACAAAGTTTGTTCAAGTTTCTGCTAAGTCTGTATAGATTTTGTTAGTTAGGATTATGTGCCTCTGCTGCTAATATGTTTTAAAATAAGATTATTAAAACAATATTTCTAGGTTTATAGTTAGGCAATGAGATGATGTGTTTTTAGTAATATATATTTTTTTAACGTAATCAATTGTTTAATTAAATTAAGTCATGTGACTATTTTGTATAGAAAGGAAATGAACTTGTAGGAGATGTATTCTGTGGAAGTCAAGGCTGACAGCAGACGAAAGTGCTAAATAAAAGGTTTTGGTGTTTGCCTGAAAGCCGTTTTGCTTTCTTTCTTTATTATTAGTTTGTTCGTGTTTTGCTTTCATCATCTACAGAACAGAAGGAGTATGAATTTGTTCCAGTTCAAAAAACAAATGCATATTATTACAGGTTGCATGAAAAAACAGACATAAGGAGTGCAAGTCTTATTACTGCATTAAAGTTGATATTTTCAAGATAGGATACTTGATGTTGTCATAACTGACAGTGTCTGCAATGCACAAGTTAACAGTTTAGAAGATTTGTGCATGAGTTAGAACTCAAACATATAATATCTATGCCACCATATCCACAGTCTAATAATGCACAAGTGGCAAACCTATTCAAACAGTGAAAGAGCAGTAATAAAAGCTATGAGGACTGTGTGGAATACAGAAACACTACTACAGGGACTTAGTCACTCACCAGTTCAGATTTTAATGAGCAGAAAGCTGGAAAGCAGATTGCCTGCTTTAAGCATGTTAGTGAAACCGATAAATCAACATAAAGTAAAGAAAATGCTGGAAATACATCGGACAAAATAGAAATACTACTACAACGGAAATGGCAATGCTACCAGCCTTACAGGATAAAGGTACGTGACTCAAAAAGCCACGGGAAAGACCACAGCTTGAAGCTGAAGTTATTAGAAAAGCAACTAAAACAAGATCCTATGGAGTTCAAAGGGAAGATGGTAAGCCATATAGAAGAAATTGCAGACATTTATAGAAGGTAAATAGGGTGATACCAAAGGACCAGGGAGATATGCACCCAAATGTGTTACAATCAAGCAGTCCATTTGTAAGAAAAACAGACTAACCAATTCCATTAGCATTTAGGGATAAAGCCCTAACTATGACTCAAGTAACCTCAGTTTTAGTAGTGGCTAAGGGGTCTGTTGGAGGGAGGAGAAGAATGACAATGCTTACATCTGCTTGCCTAACTTCAGGGGGAATGGCATGTCTCTACCCAATAGAATCCCCAGGTGAGACCACTGATCATACAGAGGTGCTTGTCTACATGAGTGGGCACAGTTAACAGATTATGTCACATGAAGGTGTGGCATGCACTGCAAAGGCCCACTGGATGCCAACCCCATGGATGTGAACGACCATATGCAGGTTTCGGGGTATGTCACATGAAGATGTGGCATGCACTGCAAAGGCCCACTGCATGCCAACCCCATGGATGTGAACGACCATATGCAGGTTTCAGGGTATGTCACATGAATGTGTGGCATGCACTGCAAAGGCCCACTGCATGCCAACCCCATTGATGTGAATGACCATATGCAGGTTTCAGGGTTAAAAGCAGAAAAGCCAAATCACTTTGGATAACTATCTCAGTGCTGCCCCCCCCTTTAGCTGGATCTCACCCCAGGCATAAGTAGTGAATGGGTTAGCTGACCAACAGGGACTCTAATGGTCAACAGGAAGTGGGGGGATATAGCAAAAAAGAGAGCAGGAGAAATTGTAAAAACTGTGGCAGTCAAGAGTTTCATAAAGACTCCTAAAGTTGTGCCTCTATCTGAAGCTGTTGTGAAGAAGGAACTGTCTTGAAAACAAGACTAGGTATCCATTTTAAATAGACCTACTAACGTCTCAAGAGACAGGAGACCACTGAAGAAACCAGGCCAATATATGGACTGTTCCAGAGTTAAAAATGATTCTAACAACTAAAAAGCTATATTATTAAAATGTAGCACATGACATGCTTACAGTGGTGTTAAGGTTAAAAGGTCAGTGTAATGCAATGCATAAAGCCTCATAGATATAATATTTTATAGCTTCAAAAAGGAGGTGTCATGTACAGCTACAATAATGCCAATGACCCAGCTGCAGAGATTTGTACTCTCACCTCAGAAGAAATCAACTGAATACAGACCTCATGAAGGTTAGATCACATCTCCTGTCCCTGTGTGTTATTTGTAAAGCTTCCAGAAATGACAGATGTGTGTTAATGATCTTGTGGCACTTATCAGAAGATCTGAGGAGTTTCTCTGCTGTCTTTGACAAATTTCTCCCGGTCAGTGTAAATAGTACCGCGGGTCTGTCCTTAACGAGGGCCATAGTCTTAGCCAATGGAATCTGCCAGTCAGCAAATGTAAATAATTACATGAATATCTGCTGTAACGTGTCTCTCATATTCACATGCAGAATTGCTGGGAGATAAAAAAGAAGATGAAAATGCAGCAATAAAATTGGACCTGAATGCAAATGGAGTCTATTCCTTGAAAACGACAGTTTAACAGGACAACTAACTACATCATATGGCAGCTGAATATGATACTTTGTGATGCAGTTATAAAATGTCTCTTCCCTACACCATTAAAAGCACGTCTTTGTGTGTGCGCGCATGCGTGTGTGTGTGTGTGTGTGTGTGTGTGTGTGTGTGTGTGTGTGTGTGTGTGTGTGTATATATATATATATATATATATATATATATATATATATATATATATATATATATATATATATATGTGTGTGTGTGTGTGTGTGTGTGTATAGTGCGGTAAGCATGCATCATTTATTCAGTAGGATCAACCTGATCAACAAATTAAATAAATAGATAAATTAATGCTTAATATTCCTTCTCTTGTTCACTAATACTGTTGTAAAATACAAAATGGAGTAGCAAACTTACAATAAAAATGGAACTGATTGTAGATGAGACACACTGTGTGTTGATAACTAGTTTAACAACTGAGAAGAGGATATTACAGTAGGCAGCTAAACATTATGGTCTGTAGATTTCTACAGTTATAAAATGTGCTATATTACCCCACCTTTAAAAAAAATGATGTATGTGTGGTTCTGAAAGGAAGAAGTCTAATCAGGTGAACTATTTATTTCACTTCTATAAGCATACACCTTCTTTTGTTAATTTAATTATGTATTTTACTTGTTTTGGGGGGGCAATTTTATAAGCGAAATCAGACACTCCAAGCTTTGATTTATTGTCTGACAGATCCCATCTCTGGTACTAAATGCATTCAGTGAAAACTGCTTGTGCATTAAAACACACCATGAGGATTATAGAATCATAGGATAATAGGAAGTTAGTAGGCTAATGGCCTGGGGCTCTTACAAGCCTAGTTAAGAGTTTATCCCCAAAAAAGAAACCTCTGTCACACCTCTCACCCCTGTCAATGAGGATCACAGGTGGAACCCCTGGGACAAATCTGTGGTTTCCCAGCCACCCATCAAGGTTGCGTTTGAAGAGGGTCAGTGAGGTACTCTGCGTGACATGTATGGGAAGTCTATTCCAGAGATGGGACAGCCTCTGGGAGACAAACTTGTCTCTCCAGCAGGTTTTGTTGATGTCGCATATTAGATTCAGGCCTTTTGAGCGGGTAATCTGCGAGGAATTAGACTTGTGGATATAAATCATCTCTAGTAGGTCAAGGTCTGAGATTGCCTTGTAGGTGAGACATAGGTCACCCCTGAGCAATCTGTATGATACCGAGTAGAGTGATACTGATTTGAGCCTGTCCACATAGGACAGGTGCTGGAGGTCATGGATTCTCTTTGTGAGGTATTTCTGTGGCCTTTCCATTTGGTGCAGATGTTTGGAGAGGTACATACCAAAAGGGGAGTTATACTCAATTATTGGTCTAATGAGGGAGGAGTACAGAGAGGTAATAGCCTCCTTTTCTCTGGATGCAATCCCTTTACTTATGAAATGAACCAAGTAAAAGGCTTTTCTGAGCACTGTTGCTACATGATGGTCGAATGTGAGATTATCAACCTGAGTACCCAGGTCTCTCACCACAGGTTGTGTACTTAGGGGGTTGCCGTTGATGTGGTAATCAGTAGGGGTTGCATTTTTGCCAAATGGTATAACGATACATTTTTTTGCATTTAACTTGAGGCCATGACTTTGGCACCAGTCATTAGTTGCTGTGAGACCCACTTACAGTACGTTAACATCATCTGGGGAGTCAATGACAGCACCCAACTTACAGCCGTCCACAAACTTGGTCAGCCACAGGCCTTTTGTTTTTGCCAGGACCTCTGAGAAGTAGATGCCAAACCGTAGGGGTCCCAGGACAGATGCCTGGGGAACTCCGCTAGTGACAGGTCTGCTATCGAAGGTGGAGGCACCTATTTTGACCTTGTGGGTGCTGTCAGTGAGCCAGGTGGCCATCCATGTGATGAGATAGGGATTTACACCAAGTTGTGTTAGCTTTTTGATGATGCCCGTGTGGGGGATTGTGTCAAAGACCTTGACAAGTCAAGGTAAGCTGTATGTGCTGACTTTCCCTCATCCAGGGCCTTGGTAACAGTCTCAAAGAACTCAACCAGGTTCAACAGGCAAGATTTGCCCTTGACATATCTGAACTGAGTGGGATCAAGTGCTTGGAGATTGCCTATGTCCTTGTTTATGAGATCCATAATAATAATAATATGCTCCATGTCTTTACAGATCAGACTTGTCAAGCTAATGGGGCAATAGTTTCCAGGGTTAGTAGTGGCACCACCTTTGTGCAAGAGGATGGTAATGGCAGTTCTCCACTCTGCTGGAATGAAGCTGGTACTTAGACTGTGGTTGAATAGGGTGCTCAATGGCAAAGTTACTGTTATTAGGCAATAAACCACATGTCATTGTAGGGTATGCATTTATCAAATAATAAACCACACCCTGTTGGGTCCAGTTCCTCACTTATTCCAGTTTAGTATGTTCTCAGCAAAATGCAAACACTGTTTAACATCAGCAGTTGTATTTGCATCTTATAAGACCCTTAAGCAATAAATTCTACCCAACAAAATCTTGCTCTGCTTCTTTAACTGTAAGGTCTGACTGGTAGTAACAGTTATTGTTGTTTAAAGCTGGAAAAAGAGTGGTGCAGGCCACGGAACAAGCAGCTAGTAGGCATGAACTAGCAAGAAATAAGATTACAGTTAAGGTTTAATTAGCATAACGTGCAGACAAGTCACCAGCCACAGGGCAGAGTGGAAAGGTCTGGAGAAAATGACACCAGTGGGGTCTACTGAGTCCTGCATTTTAAGGATCAGGCACAGTACTATCCTGCCTAAAAGTGCAGACTTAATTAACAGATAAACAATTTAAACTTAATCTGCTCTGAGAAATACGACAACAAATAAGATTTGTTTTTCGTACCATATCCTTTCAGAAGTTAAAGAAAGAAAAGTAGAACTTGGAAAATATGAATCAGTAATCAACATAAATTAAAATCTACTGTTAAAGTGCTCACTGGTTACTCAGCTGATAAGGAAAAAATATTTTAGCGGTTCTGTCTTCAGGTAATGAAAACATCAAGTAGTGCATGAAATGCCGTTATCATGCTCCGAAAATGGGAAACAGATAAAGCTGTTAGGCACATCCCTAGTGCATGACCTGATTTTAACAGCACTTAGGGCTGCTTAACGAAGGCTAGTTAAGCACACCTAAACATTATTAAGATTGGGTCTCATGATAGGGACTAATGGGAGACAGTGCCAATGGAAAAGAATGGAGCAGAAGCTACAACGGCTTATAAAAGCTGTTAGAACCTCACACTGCCATAAAAATCTGACAGAACAAAGGGTCTGGATAAAAATAATAAATCGGCATGGCACACGGAAACCAACTAAAACCCATGATTTATTAAATAATGTTAGCTCTTTCGGTCATTCGATGTCTTGGTGAAGTTTAATATTACACTGAATGAAAGTGCTTACATTATTTAATAAATCACGGATTTTAGTTGGTTTCCATGTGCCATGCCAATTTAATATTTTTATCCAGGAGAAAGGGTCTAACAGCTTTTGAAGACCTTTGTTCTATATAAGGTCACTTAATTTCTGCCTGCTGTCTGTTTGACAGTGCTAAGTGCTTTACCACCTTTCAAAGGTTTAGAAAGCTAGTAAAACAGTTCATGCTCTTACATTTTTTTTGTAACTTTTTCAAGGCTAGCCATCCAGAAGTGTGAACATTGGCACTAGATCATTGTCATAGTTAAGTGACACCCTAACCCCATGTAGAAAAATGAAAAAGGGGTTATGGCTGGATGGTAGTACATGGAGCAAATAAACCTCCATGTAGTACAATAAATTATGATCAGATCACAGATTGTTGCCCTTTATTATGTGTCCTGGCATGGATGGCAGGATTCACAATGCAACCGTCACTATCCAGGCAAATTTCTTGGCATCCATGTCGTGAGCACATAAAAAGTTGGTTAATGGAGACCTAATCATAATCCTCTATATTATGGTTGTGATGCTGTAATGATAGTGTCTCGTCCCAGTTTTAGTACCGATGATGCAATAATGGGTCCCTGGGGTCCCTGTCACAGTACTGATGCTGAAATGATAGAATATAAGGAACCCTGTCCTGGTACTAGGTTCATAGGCAAATACTAGGCTAACTGCCCTGAAGGGCCATTTTAAGCCTGACCAATAACCTATGGTGAGAATCAAACCCTGTACCCTGTGACTTTGAGGTAAGGACCTTAACCATTACTACAACTCCTCCTCCTCTGATGCTGAAATGATAGTGGCAGGGGCCCTGTTATACTACGGATGCTGAAATGATAGTGGCAGGGGCCCTGTTATGGTAGTGATGCTGAAATGATAATGGCAGGGGCCTTTTATGGTACTGATGCTGAAATGATAGTGGCAGGGGCCCTGTTATAGTACAGATGCGGAAATGATAGTGAAAGGGGGCCTGTTATGGTACTGATGCTGAAATGATAGTGGCAGGGGGCTTGTTATGGTACTGATGCTGAATGCAGTCAGAATGTGAATGTGTCAGAATGCTAATGATGAAATGGTGTCACAGTCCTCACCATGGAGCTGTTGTTGAAATTATGGCATGTCAGTGGCCCTGTTGTACACTTGATATTGAAATAACAGAACAGAAAAGTAAAGTCCCTCTCATGCAAGTAATTGTCAAATGTTAAGGTGTCAAACGCCCTGTAAGCTATGTGGCCCAGTGAGAGGTGAAATCCTGACTACAGGTCAGATGGATGGAGATTAGCTGGTGACCATGGTTCTGAGAAACTGGCAAGCTATAAAGAGAGTGAGCTGCTGACATTAGCTCAACCATACTGGGAGCCCCATTGTGATGCTGGACCCCAGAGACATGGTACATTATGAATATGCCAACAAAAATTGGGGCATGATGAGGACATGGGCACTAAATAATGCTCTCTGTAGGTCCCGTTAAGCATACGAGGTAGCATGCACACCATGTGGGCATGCTCCACTGACTAGTGCCGGAGATAGGGCTAATGTTAATCGAAAAACCTTAATGACTGCCTGGATGATGATCCGCCATTATCGACTGTCACCCTACAATAAAGAAATGGTATAACCATGTTATAGGAGAACTGATGGTTTGCAAGCAGTCAAGAGAAAAAGCAATATTAAAAAAAATATCAAAGAACCTATTATGGTACAAAGCTAAACAGATGAGAAACGAAAGAAGTATTTTAAAGAGTGAAATAAAAATTATTGTTAGGGACGATTAATCAAGTCAAGAAATTTTAGAGGGTAAATTATGAGGATATTAGAACAGATTTGCTATATTAATGTTGAGAAAATGATCTTGTCACCTTAAGTATAGAACAAGGCTAGGAGTATTTTTATTTTAAATTAGATAACCATCTACAGGCATGTTCCCGTGGTCGCTAAATTTCAGAAAATGGAACAGCTGAAGTCACCTTGGTGGGACAGAAATCTGGATTTGTTTTCTAAGAAAAAGACATATTTTTTGAGTTCAGATTAAGCAATATCTACTGGACAACAGCTAATTTAGATATCCCAGGCTTTCAGGAAATTTAAAAAAGCACTGTGGAAGGCAAAGTGAACATATGAGTATATCCTTGCAAACCATATCCTTGATAACAAAAATAATTCCACAAATATATCAGAACGAACAGTGCTGCCAGTCCAAATAGTGTTATCTTAGTGAAAAAGTACAGCATCATTTAAGTAACAACTGGAGATACGGAAATCCAAAAAGTTTATTGGTGGAATAACTCAGGCATAGACACTAAAACCACGAACTCTCAGTTAACCTAGGTTTCATCTACAATGCTTAGACTTCTTCAGAACATAGAACTGAATGTAAAAACCACTTAAATACACCATCAATTATCAATTAACATCAACACCTATAATCAATTACTAAAACAAAATAGTTAAAGACATAAAACATCACTAAAAAATTGTTTTAAAGTAATACATCTTATAAAGTATGGTCAAAACCACATATACATTATATGAGTCATGTGAAAAACACACGAAAAAATGTATATATAAATATATGAAATAATAATATTACAAATAAATAAATACAATATTAAGTACAACACTATTAAAGAACCTTTAAAACTGTTTTGCTAAAAGAGGAAGCATCAGCAGGGTCCGAACGGATGGAAAGGCTGAAGATAATGATTATACGCGGCGGTGGAAGCAATTTAAGCACAATTTTCAACGGGATGATAATGAGAAGGGGAAGCATAATGAGACTACAATTTCAACTTTAAGTGAGCAATTGAAGGTATTTGAATATAAATTATATTCCCTTAAAAAAGTTCTGCTAGAGAAAAAATATTTGATGAGGAATATAGAATTAAGAATTGTGCCTAAGGGATTGCGTGCCTGGAGATATCCCAATGGTGTGGAACATAATGCAGAAATGCTTAAGGAAGTACATTCCTTATATGACAGAACTGGGCTAGCATTAATGGATATTATGTTGAAGTATAACAATGTGAAGGCGGATCAACGTACTGCTGAATTGAAGTTGGTTAATGAAAAAGTTGTTAATGACCTTTTATTCGATCATTATGTTGCCAATTACGGCAACATTCTGGACAAAGGTGATGAGAACTGTCAGACTATTTTTTCACGGAAGATGAATAAAATCAAGAGAGATATTAAAATTTATGAATCTGATTCGGTTTATCCACTTTCTGAGGGTAATAGGAGACATCATAAAATGAATGGGGTTACAACCAATAGAAATTCAGCGGAGGGTAACGAAAATACGTACGCACAAGAGGGTACTTCAAACCAACATCAGCAGGAGGCGAGCTCTTTAGAGGAAGGCCCATGTCATTCAGAACGGTTAAAGAACAGGGATTATACCAACAAACAGACTTCCTTTTTGAGGCAAGGTGCACGACCGAAGACCTGGTATACAAACAAGTCGGGCAACGGGAAGGTTCTTGGTACTATTAAATGCAACTTCGGATAGTCATTTTGTAAGTAAAGACTTAATACAAACTACTAGTGTAGCAGATTTAAATACTGTTGTACATTCTGCTTATTCTGGGCTTGCTCGTTGTGTTGATACTATTCATAATAAAGACAAATTTATGCAATGAGAGCTTAGTGTGGATATAACGGGTGATATCCAGGACTGGTTTTTCACTGAAGACGCTATTTTTGAGAGTAGTAATCCAGCTATTGAGTTGGACTCACCCGTTTTTCAAGTGCAAGATAGTGAAGCACTTGATTTTGTTCCAACAGATTTCCATTTTACATCTGATGTTAATTATGATGCTGGTAATATTCGTTTAGGCACTAATGTTGATTTATTTGCTCATACTTTTATTGATGATAATGTTGAAATAGCTTGTGATGAAATTGAAATGCTAGATGTAAATGATGGATCTAAGTATATGTTTGATGGTTTGATGGATTTAAGCATATATTCATTCGTTAATTCCTCACACAATATGAATTTAGGTGGTTTTGTAGCACATGAGAGGACTGAGCTTATGGAAGCTGATGTTGACAAGGGCCAAATTTTGAATAGGGATATGTGGCCATGTCATCTTAATAATGATGATGCTTTTCATATTGTGGAATTAATGCACGAAGAACTAAATGATATGCAAGTATCTAACCCTTTGAGTGACCCTTGTGTAATAGCTAATTCTTATGATGATTTTAAGGTTTATAATTATTCCAAATTTGAATTTAGTATTGATCATGTCAACTTATTGTCTAAAGGTTTCACCTTTGTTCCTTGTAGAAAGGGCAACATGTTTGACATGATTATAGATTTAAAAACCTTTGTTCGAAAGATGAATTTAATAATGTGGTTTCCTGTTAACACTAATAATAGTGTGCAAAAGGGACTAGTTAAACCTAGTACCTTTAATCCTCCCATGAATAATATAGTGGCTGTATTTGAAAAGGCCTGTGAAATAGATATCAGGTCCTTTAATAATAAACGCGGTATGCAACAGTATAATAATTTAACAAAAAAGGAAAGACAGCTGCTGAATTCCCTGATTAATAATCAAGAAATACGTATTATGAAACCCGATAAAGGGAATGGAGTAGTAATTGTGGAGAGAAATGATTATATTGATGCTATTACAGATATGCTCATGGATGAAATCTATACTGAGAGTAGTATCAATGAAATCAATATGTTATAAAAGTATTGATATGCTCCTTGATGATATGTTATATCAAGGGCAGATTAGTGAAAAAGGTTATGACTATCTGAAAAACCCCCATCCTGTTATTAGTGGTATTTTTGGGATTCCCAAACTACACAAAGGCCTGAATAACATCAAATTCAGTCCAATTGTGGATGGAAAAAAAGAGTAAAACTTGTTTTATCAGTAAGTTTTTAGATCATGAACTCAAAAGGGGTTTGAATGCCTTTGATTACATATCAAGGGACTCTTGGAATTTCTTAGAAAAATTAAGAAATTTGTGCACCTCTGATAATCTCATTTTTCTCACTATTGATGTTTGCAATCTATTTACAGTTATTCCTCATAACATGGGTTTAACTTGGTTGGAAACGCAATTAGTTAAAACTGGAAAGTATGATCAAGATGAAATTAATGCATATATTATGCTTATGGAGATTGTCCTACGTAATCATTTTATATATTTTGAGGGCCAATTTTTTAAACAGTCCACGGGAGCGGCTATGGGGGCAGCTTGTGCCCCCATTTATGCTAATTATGTAATGGCTTTTTGGGAGTAGGAATTTGTCTTTAAAACAAAATATTACAAATGTATTAAGCATTATACACATTTTTTGGATGATATTTTTATAGCATGGGATGGTAGTGTAGAGGCTCTTGAAGAGTTCATTGAATATATTAGTAGTACAGTTGAGTTTTTGAAATTCACTTATCAATTCAGTACAGAAACTATATCATATTTGGATGTATTACTAACTATTGATCGAGTTAATAAATGTATTAGATCTGAAATTTTTAGGAAAAGTACCTTTTCCAATTCATATTTGGATTATAACAGTTGGCATCCCCACCATCAGAAAAGAGGGATCATTAAAGGTCAAATGGTCAGAGCAGCTAGGATGGTGAGTGATGACGATGCCTTGGTAAAGGAACTGGAATGTATGACAAGTATCTTTAAAAAACGAGGCTATCCTGAAGATTTATGTAATAATGTTAAGAATGAAATCATGGTTAAAAGATTTAATGTTTTTTATCAAGCCATCATTAAAATGAATAATATTGTAAAATCTCATAATGGCTCTAATACAATTAGTAAACAAGATGATAGTATGAAATTAATATTCATTACCACGTATAACCATGATGTAGAATGGTTTATTGATATGATAAAGAAAAATTGGGGTTTATTACAATTTGATAAGCAAGTGGGTCATAAAATAGGGGGGACACCTAAGTTCGTTTTTTGAAGGGATCGATCGTTTAAAGAACTGTTGTATAAGAAGGGTGAGTTTAACCATTATGGTATTGATAAAAAGTATGGGAATTTTAGGTGTGGGAGATGTTTGACATGTAAATATATTTTAACAATGGGGGAAAGTATTAAGGTCAATTGTCATCATATTGCTATAGTGGGTCACTTTGTCATACGAAGAATGTTGTTTATGTGGCACAATGTCAGGATTGCACCACATTTTATGTGGGTAAAACAGCTAGATACCTGAGGGAAAGAATTAGGGAACACATATTGGACATCAAAAATGTTAAGGTTACAAAAGCTTTAGCGAGACATGTTCAAGCCTTTCCTGGACACGTGTTTAAATTTTGTGTAATTCAACATCTAAAGAAAGATATGCAAGGGAAAGTCTTGGACATTCATTTAGATATATGTGAATTGAATTGGCAAATACATTTGGATGCTATTCATTTTCCAGGTATCAATGAGAACATCAGCTTAGCACCCATCTTGAAGTTAAGACATATTTTGGGTTAATTTAGTAATTTTGATTATGTTTGTCCTATGTAGGGTGCATCTGCTTTTTGCGATTTTTAAGGACTCTTTTAGCAAAACAGTTTTAAAGGTTCTTTAATAGTGTTGTACTTAATATTGTATGTGTTTATTTGTAATATTATTATTTCATATATTTATATATACATTTTTTTGTGTGGTTTTCATATAACTCATATAATGTATATGTGGTTTTGACCATACTTTATAAGATGTATTACTTTAAAACAATTTTTTAGTGATGTTTTATGTCTTTAACTATTTTGTTTTAGTAATTGATTATAGGTGTTGATGTTAATTGATAATTGATGGTATATTTAAGTGTTTTTTACATTCAGTTCTATGTTCTGAAGAAGTCTAAGCATTGTAGACGAAACCTAGGTTAACTGAGAGTTCGTGGTTTTAGTGTCTATGCCTGAGTTATTCCACCAATAAACATTTTGGATTTTCGTATCTCCAGTTGTTATTTAGTTGTGGAACTGTTCTTCGTGGTGTGACAGCATCGTTTAAGGACAACAGAACAATCACTGATAAGTTCACAGAGTTTTTCTCTAATTAAGCTACAGCCAGTTTACGAATTTTGCTCAGGAAGCAGAGACTGCTGGCACTACGTGTCCCCAGATTAAGGCCACATGAGTAGTTAAGGCAATAAATAAAATCAAAGTTGATTGTGTAGCTGGCTTGGACCACCACAGTGGGGATTTTATGTTTCAAGCCAAGGACTGCTTCATACCCTGTTAACTTAATTTGTTTCAGTTCACCTTTGCCCAATGAAAAAAGGGCATTGTGACTTCCATATTTAAGGGAGGAAATGTAATCCTGGCAATTACAGACCTTTTAGTCTAACTAGTTTATTTTGTAAATGTTTTAAATGGGTGCTTTTAAAAATTAATAGCTTGATAATCTACCTATAAATACAAACCAGCAAAGGTTGGTCCTATATAATAAATCTGATAAGTTTTTATACATCAGTGATGGAAGGTTTTTTACCCAATAAGCATCTTTATTAAATTATCATGTATGACATAGGCAATATAATCTTACATGTATGTAAATGAAAAACAAAAACATTGACACCATTATACATCACAGACACCATTGAAACAACTTTAGTTGCAAACATTATAAATTGGTTATAATCTATCCAGTCATTGTCAGTTAAGCATTATCTGGCTTATTCAAATCCTGCCTCTTAAAGCTTCTCTGCATATATTGTTCCCACAATTCCCATTTTACCTATGTAGTTTGCTCCTTCCCTTTTCTAAAGATCCCAATTCCAGTTGTTTTATCTCTGTTACTATATTCACTACTTCTAGTAAAGTAGGTCTAGACTTTGATTTCCATTTTCTAGTAATTGCGTTTTTGGCAGCCACCATAATTAGACTCAGCAAGGCCTGACTATGTCTAGGCAATTCTGATCCTATATCTTAGCTTAGAAGTGATGGAAGGTTTTGATATCAACTTACAAGTGGATGTTCTTAGACCTTTGATTCAATTTCACATTCAACTACTGTCCAATCTTTTTAGACTCTGATTCATCAACTGAATAAACTTATATAACTCCACAAAGATGGCGCCACAACGGACCCCGGGAACTATCGCCCTATAAGTCTGACTAGCCTGGTCTGCAAGTCTATGGAGCGCATCATCATGGAACTCATTAACAGAGACATTGGGAACCTCCAAACCTTGGACCCCACCCAGTTTGTCTTTGTTAAGGGCAGATCATGCCTCCTAAACCTGGTGGACTTCTTTGAGACAGTTACGAAGGCATTAGATGAGGGTAAGGAGGTCCACACAGCCTACCTCGACCTCGCAAAGGCTTTCGACACCATTCCCCATTCTGGTATTATAGACAAACTCACCAACCTGAACATTAACCCCTACATCACAAGATGGGTTGCAAATTGGCTCACGGACAGAACCCATACGGTGAGAGTTGCAGACTCTAGGTCTGACTCTAAACCGGTTACAAGTGGCATCCCCCAGGGCTCAGTCCTAGGACCCCTCCTGTTTGGTATATACTCCTCAGAGGTACAGGCAAGCACAGGAGGACTTTGGCTGACCAAGTTCACAGACGACTGCAAACTAGGGGCCATAATTGATTCTCCGGCTGGTACAGACACCCTCCAGAAGGGTCTCACGGAGACGGATACCTGGTGTCAAAATTAAGGCCTCAAACTGAATGCCAAAAAATGCATAGTCATCCCCTTTGGAAAAAACAAAGAACCCATAAACTACCACATAGGTGGTTGTCCTCTAAATACAGAAAAAATAATAAGGGATCTGTGGACCCAAGTAGAAACAATCTCTCCTTTGATAATCATATTGCCAAGGTAGTTAGAAAATCCTTCTACGTGGCCCACCTAATCTCAAAAGGGTTCTCATCCAAAACAAAGAAGGTTATTGCGGCTCTCTACTCATCACTTATTAGACCCATTATAGAATATAACGCCCATTTGGGATGTACCTTACAAGACACCTGCAACAGCTGGAAAGACCACAAACATACCTCACCAAGAGGATTACTGGCCTCAAACAGATGACCTATGCAGCCCGACTAAAGAAACTCCATCTGTGCTGGGTTGCATACCACTTACTCAGACGTGATCTCTGCTTGACATACAAGGTCATGTCCAACCCAGAATTGATGGATATGCTCCACCTAAAAAAAAAAAAACAAATCCCTGAGAGCCACATGCTCTAGGGATATAAACCTTACCACAACGATAAATAGGACATGCTGGAGGGATAGATTCCTGACCCAGAGACTCCCCATGCTTTGGAACAAGATTCCAATATACATCAGGCAGAGCCCCTCACTAGTACTCTTCAAGAGAAACCTTGACGGGTGGATGGGAAACAGAAAATTTACCCCGGGGATCACTGCAGTGGCTCTGCTGGTCAGAGGCACAGGGAACTAATCTAAGGGGGTGGTGAAAGCCAACATACTCTGGCTAGGCTTATAAATGCCCTTGGGCAGATAGCCTAGTACTTACCTATGAATCTATGAACCTATAAGGATCAAAAATAGTACAACAGATCCTTTTCAGTATCTAGAAGTGGACCCCAGGGATCAATGTTGGGCCTCTTTCTGGTCAGAACATCTATGGCCACTACACTTATGTTCAATATAGTACAGGCAGAGAAGTTTTACAATAGATTCCCAGATGATAAACTTTGTTACCTCAGTAAATGTAAACAAAGGTCACAAGAACATGTTGACAAACTGTATATCTGAGTGAACAAAAACATGATAAACTTGTTATAGTACGAAATGCCAGAATCTTCATTTGGGATCTACCAGCCAGTGTTACCTCAGTACAATATTTACTGTCAGTTCACACTGAGTTTAAGTACTAGGTTCTGAAAACAATTTAAATATAATACTTCACAAGTAGTGATAAGAAACATTCGAAGATCAGTGTCTTCCAGACATCACGATGCAGTAATTATACTGTTTAAATCACTGATATAAATCTTACATTGTATGCTGTTTCACTTTCTGTATTTACTCTCTTAAGAATGTTGACAAATTGGAAATAAATCAGAAATGCTATATAAGGCAAATCTGTACAGTAAAATTATTGTCATAATAAAATGCTTAAGCTTTGTGAATGCCACTGAATTTACTATCAATTATTCAGAGGGGCCTTATATGGGCTTTTAAGATCTTGAAGAATGAAATATTCAGGATTCTCTTAGGAAACCAGTTGATCAACCACAACTTAGGAGACAAGGTTTAATCTTATACTAATACTAAATGGATTTTTAGGTGAGGATTTCTGGAACATGTAACAAGTTACCAATATATGTTAGAACTGTAGGTTGTCTTGACAAGTTGACTTGGCATTAAAAAACACAGTTGCGGAGTGAGGCAGATTGGAGTACGTCTCTTACATGACCTATATTAAGGCACTGAGCTCTTAGCAAACATTGAAATATTAAAACATTGAAAGATTATGGGTAGTGAGGTGCATGTTGTGAAGACTGGTAGAGATGGGTGAAGGCTGCCAGCCTAGCCAGATAGAATTGTACAGATAATTCTGTCATTTGTAAATATGAATGTAAATTACAGGCTTGTTGTCTTAAATGTAAAAAAATACTGTTACATGTGGAACTGGAAATAAATGTGACAACAGTGCACTCTACTGACCAAAGTAAAGCATGTGGTGACCCTTTGAAGTAGACAGTGGTGCCGAAAAGTCTAGATGAAGAAATTATTTCTATTGTTTTAACCAAGAGCTAAATTGCTAGATTTAAACATGCAAATGTATTTTTATTGCTCTGTTCCTGACCAGCTGCAAGATAACAAAAGGGAGATGTTAAGAATATAAATGCAGCTAATGTGTAGCCTGGGAACTCCAGAAAAGTGAAAAAGATGATGTAATGTTTATCAGAACTGCAATAGCAATTTAAACAGAGAGAATCAGAAGGCATTAAGCATTTTTTTCTTGATCATCCAACTCACAGCACTCTGCCTGTTGTCTTATGTAAGTTATCTTAGACTTGTGTTTTCTTTTAGAGAAGGCTAGAACTAGAAAGATTAGACTAAGTGTTTTTCTGTGATATCAGAACTGTACTACTGAATTATTTTAAGTATTTCTGTGTGATCTCTGAACTTTTGACTAGCACTGTATAGTAGAAAGTATTGTCTTGTGGTTTAAATTATTTAGTATTAAATATTTTAAAACCTTTTAACTGTGGCTGTTTTGTGTGGAGATAAATTAAGCTCAAAGACCACATTGCATGTATATAAGGATCCTGTACCAGGTCACTCTAATAAATCTTAAGACTGTTTAGTCACACTTACCAATTGGATAATAATATTGTACAGTAATAATTGGACACCCTTTACCCTTTTAAGGGCCTTTGAGTAGCTGATAAGTATTAGCAGTGTGGTGGCAGTAACTGCTACCGTATAGTCTGGGTAAAAGGGGCCCAGCTAGAGAACCTGTGCCAGCCTTCTCCAGGAGTGTCTGTGTGGTTGTATAAACTTATCTCAAAGTGTGTGTGTGTGTGTGTGTGTGTGTGTGTGTGTGTGTGTGTGTGTGTGTCAGCTACTTGGGCAGGGACATGAAGCACTGGTTGGACAGAGAGGGTGCTAGAGATTTTAGCTTGCCCACTAGGCTGAGATCTGGACACTATAGCTGTGCCAGTGGGGTGTCTTATTGGGGACCTGGAGAGCAAGGGAGCGACCAGCCCCGGACTGACTGTGATCTCTGTGTGCTCTTAAGGGAAATTGCACTTTACTGTGTGTATCTGTTATCCTTTCCTCTCATATGAGACGCCCTCTCTGGTGTTAGTGGTGAGGATTGAGGCTCCTTGATTGCTGGGCCAGGGCACGGGCATCACACATGTCATAAAAAGAAAGTGTGAAAATTATGGCATTCATTACTCTTTTATCAGAGAATACTTATTTTGAAAAAGTAGGGTCCCTCTCTCAGACTACTTGTGTTGAAAAGACTGTGTGTACAAGCCCTGTCAAAAACGGTATTGGTGCTGACATGATAGCATGTCAGGAACCTTGTTATGCTATGTTTGTGTTTAAACTGCAACATATTAGGGCCCCTGTTTCATAATGTTTGTACTGAAATGACGGTAACTGTTAGAAGCCCAGAGAGGTGATGACAAAGATTGTGAAGTTCTGTCACTGAGCTGTAAGAGACAAAGATCTAATAAAAGGTTGTCAAACTCAAACATTTGCACAAGGCCTGTGATCCAGTCAAGGCCACAGTCTCTAATGTTGCAGGCAAATAAGTACGCACTGACACATAATGTCTGCCATTTGTGAGAGATGCACTAACTTCCATCTCCTGTTCATTTAACACCTCATTAGTGGCTTTGTGAAGCAGGAAAAGGCAGCAATTATAAATCAGTACTGAAAACAAACGTAACCTGCTCTTCGTTCTCCTAGGGTATTTGTCATGCTGCCGATTTCTTGATGATAATCAGATCGTCACAAGTTCTGGAGATACCACATGGTAAGTCTACAAACGTCTTGTGGAGTGCTGTCTTTTGTCTTTCTTTTCATATTCTCTAAGAAAAAAGTCTTTTATATGCAATATTTTATGATATGGTTCAAATCATCCAAATTGTTGGTGCAAAAGAATGTTAAATCTAGAAAATGTCTGCTTACGTTTCAGTCTGGCCAATGGCTTACAGCATGTATTTCAGTAAATCCAGTATTTGTGGCACAAGAGAGAAAGGAAGCACCTAAAACTCAGAATCTAACTGCAGTTTACAACTACCCAGACCATCATCATTGCATATTTCCCTATCACCCAAAATGTTATTCATAGCTAGCTTACAGTTCATCAGAATCATTTTTAGAGTTGGATTGTATCTGTCAGACCAATTACTTATATTCTGTCTGTCTTAAGAACCTAGGAACATTAGTAGGCAAGTGATCAGCGGCCTAGCCATTTACACCTTTAAGCATGCACACGTAAAAGTTCTTCTTACACTTTATAAATACTTTGTAGTGCTCATTCCCAAATTAAGCAGAGTTGTATATCACAGCCCTCGTGTAAATTTATGTCTGCCCACCCAATCATCAAGACTATCCTTGCAGACATGCAAAGTAGCACTTTGCTTTACCTCTAATGGTAACTTATTCTTTGAACTTGTTATATTATCCAGAAGACTGTTCTGTATGTTAGGCATTTAGCCTGTGGGGAAAATTTTTATTTTTGCTTCACCACTGAAATGCAACTCTCTGTACTAAAGTGCACTCATATGCACATATTTAGACATAAAGTGCATTTAACAAGATGCTCCCTGCAGGTTGATTCAGAGGGCAAGATCACATGACATGCTAGATACATTCTGACATAAAAAGAAATATCAGATGATTTTTCTCAAAATGCACACTAGTAATATATGCTATGTGCAATCACTATATCACACTGTTTTATAATATTTTACAAATATATTTACGTACAGCAGTTTAAACAGTATTGTCCCACACAGCATCTTGTTGAATTAATGCAGCTCTGTCAGAATCAGATTACACAGAGTTTTTAGGCTGAAAAGGATTATCACCATTAAAATATTTTCAATTTGAGAAGGTGGTGATGATTTCTGCAGATCTAATGTAACTTGACATGTAGGCACCAGAATATTTGCTGAAATCGATTGCGTACGCAAATGTTTCCTGTTTTGCCTATATATTTACATATCAGGATCTCAAATCAAATACATTCTAGGATGCCCTGCAGAACCAATCACAATTCCTGTAAAATAATGTCTTCCCCTTTTTTTGTAATATAGAAAAGTTTTTAGATGATCTTATCATCCACTCATCCAAGTTCCTCTTGAACAGTGTCATAGAGGTTCTTTGTTTCACATGAATTGGTAGCCTGTTCCAGAGACAGCACAGTGGTGCAGCGGTAGCATAGTCACCTCACAGCAAGAGGGTCTCCGGTTCAATTCTAGGCTGGGGTGTCTTCTGTGTGGAGTCTTCATGTCCTCCCTGCATTTGTGTGGGTTTCCTCTGGGTGCTCCAGTTTCCTCCCACGTTACAAAGGCATGCATCTAGTGCAGTTCTCCCTGGGCCTCCACTGAAAATTGGCTTTGTTCCAGGTCAGACTTTCCTGGTAAACAAATGTTAAATAAATAAGACATGACAGTCATTGGGGGATAAATCTGTCCCTCCGGTGACTTAAATAGGACATGCTGGAGAGACAGATTTATCTCCCAGCGACTGTCACGTCTTTGGAACAGGCCACTAATTCATGTGAAACAGAGCACCTCTATGACACTGTTCAAGAGGAACCTGGAGGAATGTATGGGGCACCGTAAATTCTTACCAAGGATAGTGCCCACAACCCTCCTGAACATGGGCAGTCATCACTAAATGCAATCTTGGATACTGACTAGTACATCTAAGGTATTACATTGGGTTGTGATGGCTAGGTTTAAAATGACCTCCAGGTCGATAGCCCAGTAATCTCCTATGAGTACACTTTGGTCTACATCGACTTGCCTGCAATACTACAGTGGTAGTCTGTTTGCTGTCAGATAATGATGTCAACAATCGTGCTGGTGAAACACCCACAGAATACAAACGTATAGGTCTGTACTCTACAACTAGCAAATAAGAATCTGATGATTCTAGATTGTTTCACTTTCTGATAACATTTCAAGATGTCTGAACTACTCAATGCATTTGCCTATTGCTTTGTATGCACCTAGGACTCAAAATAACATGCTTGAATTCTACTGACAAACAAAACCATGAAACTGTTTGTTCATAAATTTAGGACCACCTTCTGATAACACTTCAACAGAAATTTCATGTCTGGGAAAGATCTACTGTAGCATTGGAACCATACTTTGACTTCTGGTTTTACATAACAGCACATCTTCTGGAAATTTCAAGTAATAAAATATAATGAGCATCTTTGTATTGACACAATTCAACCATGTCATTTGGTATCATTTTTTCCCTATACTTTTGATTTCTAAGCATATTATAGACCTGACATTGCTGCAGTATTTATTCAATTTGTTCAGACATCTTAGGAGCATAAAGAACTTAATTTGCTCATTTTTTATACTGGCTCATACAGCTAAGTAGGAATAACAACTCTGTCACCTTCTAGTAGTAAGTCTTGAAAACAGGAAAGCTTTTCATGAACTGCAAGTGAACACGAATGACTGGATGCTATGAATTATCTGTCCATCTATGTGTTAATAAGTCACATAACAACTGCACTTCAAAGTCTTCCATTCTGTATCTTATTTTTAAGCTGTTTTAGATTCTTCGGTCATAGGTCATTGAAAAACAATACACAGGACTTCTAGAGCTTTCACAGATAAATATTCCTTGCACTTTTGCAAATATGTTCTAGCCTGCCAGGGTTGTACTGAACTTATTATACAACATATAATTTGACCAAAGACAATAACATCCTTTCATGTCTTATAGCTGCTTTCGAAAAAGGCTTCTCAACTTTATCCTGAAGTGGCTTATAGTCTGATACCATCATAGTTGTGTCGGTATCAAAAGAATACATGGAGATTTTTCTGCTTACCTTAAAAATAGCTTCAAACAATAAAATGCATTCTACGCCAGTATCATGCCTAAATGCAGTACTTATTCATTAGTTATCAGCTTTTCCTGACTAAAATTTGTTGCTTTTGCTTATAGTATAACTATAATCACAGTATGCAACTCAACAGTGCCTACAAATATTTATATTGTATTCTGATACTTTGCCACCAATGCATGTAAATCTTGCTGTGGCACTTTATTTTGAATGTTATATACTTAGTGAAATGAACGTGGCAAACACAGACCCTACAAATTTGATTAACAGTTTTGCAGCATGTTTCTTTATGCTTGCAGCCATGTTGTTTACATTAACTGTAGTTGATGTGTACTTGTTTATTACTTTGCAGCATCCTGGAAATCATGCAGTCACTAACATTTTTGTTTTTACTTGTTTTACTATTATGTTTAGTAATTCCTGGCTTCCACTGCCTTCATTTCCACTCACAACCTTTATTTTGCATACTTACGGTTCCTCAGTCATGCTTTTAAGCTACATATATGAAAGCTCATTCTTTCTGTATACATCCAGTATTTTCTCTGGTGTCAGTTTCACTTAATAATCTGCCACCGATCAGATCATTTCTGATTTTATACAAAATGTTATCTTTTATCAGTGTATTATGCAAGACTAAAAAGTTGTGTTTGGGGCTGTATGGCTCATGGTAAAAAGGCCCTGATTACACAACACACCAATTTCTGATTCATTAGACACATTATCCACAATGAGGAAAGACCTTATAAGAAGCCAGTTTGCATGTCTATGAATCACAATTAGTCACTGTGAAGTGCACTTCCCACCGTAATTACCTGCGGTGGATGCATCTTATAAGCACAGATGCCCCCCTCAGTCACTCTTCTAAACACAGAAGCACACAGTAAAACACACCCAATGTTCACACATCACAAACCCCTTACCTGTCCCTATAGTCAAAACATCCATGATGTCTTGTTTTACCCCGGCCAGATAATTCACAGATCATGACAGTCAGTTTTTAATGCCATACATTCAGGGTTTACACCTTATATCCCTCAATAATGCCTGACATTCGGGGTTTACACCTTATATCCCTCAAAAGATGCAAGCAAGGGTATAAGCTGTGTAAATATTGACAGGTACATCTAACATTTCTCATCCCTCAGTCTTATTTGACATGACATGTTGCAGGTGCTGATTGCATAATAATGCATGAAATCCTCATTATGTTAAAAAAACACCTCCTGCACTAACTTATAAGTTAATGCAGGAGGTTTCATGTGTCCAGGGTGCATGGTTCAAATCTATTTTCCTCCTATTCATTTTATTATTTTTCTTTTTTATATTTTTTAAAAATCTCTGGTGTCTTCTGGTGGAACTAATGTCCTCTGTGGGAGGTAGAAGGATACAGGGTATGAGGTCTGCTTAGTACCTTTTAAAGCACTCTACTGTTCTCTGGTGTCTAATGGTTCCCACCATCTTTTATTTACTATGCCTTTACAGCATCCCATATCGAGGATCTGTGGTGTCTAGTGTTCCCCCCACCTTCCCAGTCCTCATACTGTTATAGTGCCTCTAAGGCAAAAGACTTTCGAATTACCCTGATGTTTAATGTTCTCTCCATCCCAGTAATCTTAAAGCAGGAGACAATCATCCCTGGTGGATAGTGGTCCCCATCTCAATATTTTGAACTACTGTTAAGGCATGACAGAGTCAATCCTCATAGCTAGTAATGCCCCCATCTCTATAATCTTAATGCTCCATTACTGTATATCCCTGGTGGCTAGTGATCCACCCCCATACCCGTCCTTATAATGTGCCATTACGGTACATGAGAATCATCTCTGATGGATAGTGGATGCCCTCCAATGTTGCAGGCTCTGCTTGTTAGCCTAGGAGTATGAGGAAATATGGCAAATACCCCAATGTACACCCCCCCCCCCACACACACACACACATGAAACATCCCCCTCCCCATCAATGGCATTCACAGACACAACACACATGCCTAACATACCCCTCACTACCCCTTCCAGGAAGACACACATACACCTAACATAACCCCTCACTACCTCTCCTAGGCAGACGCGCGCACACACACACACACACACACACACACACACACACACACACACACACACACACACACACACACACACACACACACTCATCCATTTATAGACACACACACACACACACACACACACACACACACACACACACACACACACACACACACACACACACACACACACACACACACAGGCTCTTGTACACGACATACCTTCTAACCCTTCCTTACCACTAAACTTTGGCCATATTCATTACCGCTATGTGGAAGTATTGTTCACGCTCATCTACATGTCCAAGCAATTCTGCGATTCAATTAGCACATAGGTGCCTTCCCAGAGGTAGGTTCAGGGGATAGTGCTAATGGTTAATTGGCATATGCCTTTTGCCCGAACTGTCTCATTAATATAGAGCACAGTTGCTGAGATAACCCACTGCATTGATGCACTTCTTCATGTAAAACCACCATGTTAAGGCTCTCTCTAAATATAAAAAAGTTACCTCAAGGTAACCTTTATGAATCTGGCTCATGGTCTTCCAATGCATGTTTCAGTTTAGGAGGACATATGCCAGCACAGTTAGCTGGAATTCTGTAAAGAATTTTATGTTGTTTGTAGATCATATTGATTTGTACAAATGCTTGTGCTAAAAATGTATCTGTAAAGTTGCTTGTGTTAAAAAGGTATCAATAGTGGGTCCTGCTGGACAGAAAAGAAATTTACATGTATGTCAGACTGTATTGCAACTGATGAAATGTATATATGTTAACAGAGGGTATCAGAAGGGAAGAGGTTAAACTCAGCCCAGCTTACCTTAAGAAAAATAACTTGAAATTAGGCGACTTGGTTTAGGCCATAAACACTTTATCTCACAGGCCTGAATGCAGCAGAGACATAATATCTGGGCTGGGGTGCTGCTCTTATTGTCCTTAGTGGTGAACTAATTGCTACCCTGGGGTTGCTAGAGAATGGCTGGTTAGTCTCTGCAAGAAGGATGAAAGTACTGGAATTGTTTTACAGTCCCCAGGAGCTGAAATAAGTCTCAGCAGTGTTCTGGGTGTGTATTGTGACACATCTGTTCTAGATGCTGGCCCATTTTCAAGTGAGGAGTTAGTCTGGGAACCACAGAATCGGGTGACCAGATGTGATGTCATTTTACAGCCAGCACTGAATATGTATTTAGATATTAGTGAGTGATGTGATAGTGACACTTGGCCATCTGTTTTTGGAATATGACAACAAAGACACTTAGCCATTTCATCTTGCCTTGTTTTAGTAAGTAACCTGGTAACAGTAATTCTTCAGTCAGTAAGGAAAATAGTGAGATTAGCTAAAACTATTGTTTTTCTGTAGCTGTGTGAGTCTTTCCATTTGGGTTATTTTTTATATTTCCTATGAACTGAAACTCTGGGGTTTATTGTAAATAGATATTCAGTATATTCATGATTTCTATTTTATTATTTAATATTGAATATATCTGAACTTTTCATTGTGGCTGGTCTTTAAGAAAATATTTAACCCTTGAGAGTAATTGCATTTATTTGGTGACACTGTGGCTTCATGCTCCTAAAAGTCTTAATTTTACTGAGAGTAATTGGGGTCCCTGGTAAGAACCTTAGAGAACCTGGCTTTGTGGGTATTCTGGTGGCAGTGTAACTACCTTTTAGTCTGGGTGGAGGTGTAGAGCGGGTAAGCTATGCCAGACTTTCCCAGGTAGGTGTGTGTGTGTGTGTGTGTGTGTGTGTGTGTGTGTGTGAAAACCAAATCTCAAAGAGAGCGTGTGACAGCTACTTTGAACACGGACACTGAGAGCACTAATTTCACAGAGAGGGTGGTGGAGGACTTGGCTTGGAACACCCAGCTAAGGACATAACTTTATAGCTGTGTCAGTGGGGAGTCTTATTTGGGGTCTAGAGAGGGAAACCCAGACCCAGGACTGGAGTGTGATTGCTGTATGCTCTTAAGGGAAATTCTGCTTGGTACAGAGACCTGCATCTGAAAATACTGCATGTATCCATTTTTGTTCTAAGTGAATGTTCCCCACTGGTTTCAGTGGTAAGGATTGAGGATCCTTGATTACTGGCCCAGAGGAGGGACGCCACACAAGATACAGTTCAAATCTTTGAACTTTGAATTTTCTGGCAAGTTTCCATGAAGACTTAAATATGTCAATGGCTGAAGCAAAGCAGTTTCAAGCCAAAAGTCAGAGAGATGTAGATAAAGGAGTGATGGTTCAGTGGTGCATGAAAAAATAATAATAATTTAATGAAGGTGTTTAAAAGATGGGGAAAAAGACGGATCTGATGCTGCAAGTGGCTGTGGGAATATATTTGTGAAATAAGGAAAGTGCAAAAAAAAAGAAAAAGAAAAGAAAAAATATAGGTTGGATGGCACAAATTCTGGAGCAGACCAAAATCCATCTTCTGGTACCAAGTAAATTTAATTGTAACACTATGCAGCACATGTGCACTGCAAAGGAGATGCCTAGTCAATATAAATGAATAAAATATGAAGGGCATTTACCAAGAAGCTTTTAATGCAGACTGACTCAGCCAGCAGGATCACATGACACACTAAACCCAGTAATGATAGCTCCTTTAAGTACACAGGTATTCATATACCTGTGAATATCACACCCTCCAGTATATTAATTTTTTATGGCATTCATTTAAGAATAAGATCTACAGGCAAAGATGTCCATTTTCAGGCTGACGTGTGAGCACTGATTTGGTTAAGTGACTTGCTTAGAATTATATTGTACACATGTCAGGGTGGAGGGAGTCGAACCCAAAACTACAGAATAAAGTTTACTGAACCTAAAATACCTTTACTGAATTGTCACTTGCGACATAGGCAAATTTACATTTAAATAAAAGTAATCAAACTGCATTAACAAGTTCAGATTTACAAACATTATACTTCACATATATTGCTATATATCATTTAACCTAAGCAACATTACATCAATTATTCAATTCCTGCCCTTTTTTAAACAAGAAATATCTTTATTAATCCATCACTTATGACATAGGCAATCATACATTTATATAAATGAAAATAAACCACACTGATACAATCCAAGGTCCAAGCATTTTACATCACAAACCTTATTGAAACCCTCCCAGTTGCAAACATTATACACCACTTATAATCTATGCAATCATTTTTACTCAAACATTGCATAGCTCATTTAAGTCCTGCCTTTGTTTAAATCTCATTCCTGTCCTGTATATATTGTTCCCACAATTCACATTTTTCTCCTATGCAATTTGCTCCTACCCTTTTCTAAAGATCTATGTTCCAGTTGTTTTATCTCTGTTACTATATTCACTACTTCTACTATAGTTGGCTTAGATTCTGATTCAAATTTTTAGTAATTACTTTTTCGGCAGACACCATAATTAGATACAGCAAGGACTTACCATGTCTAGGCAGTTTAGATTCTGTATCATAACTCAGAAAAATCATCTCCCTCATCACACCAATCTGCCCACCCAGCATCTTTGACAGTGCATCCTGCAGGGAATTCTTAAAGTCTGCCAACTCACTGCACTCCCAGAAAATATGTTTCCAGTTATCTCTTTCTTCCCTGTCACACCTGCAACATTTGCTGTCTACCTGCGGAAAATTCTCTGGAGTCTACTTGGGATATAAATATATTTCAAACATTTCCAAGCAAAAATCCTAAATCTTCTAGATTTTGTTGCATATTTGGGAGACATACATATATCCTCCCATTGTTTCTTTGTGAATTGCTTATCCAATCTCTCTCCCCAATCCTTTCTAACCTCCTCTGATTGATTCTTATAGTTATCATGCAATATTTTATATGCTCTATTAATTATTCCTTTTTAATGGCAGCTTCACTTTTAGATTGTACTAAAAACTCTACCAGTGCTGGTCTTTCATTTAGGACTTCCCTATTCCTTTCTCTTTGCCTATACTCTGATATCAATCTTTGATAGGGAAGGCAGTCTCTAACCTGTAGTCCAAATAAATCTTGTGTCTTCCCATTCTATCATCTTTCCCTCTCAAGTTATTTCCTCCTAATCCCTTGGTTCCTTTGCCAGTTTTCTCCAATAAATTCCAGCCCCTTTCTTCCCTATTGTCTGTTACCCAAATTGCAGTCATTCATATCGTCAGAATCTTCCTTCTCCATTCCTGTGTTGGCTTAGTCCTTAGGATACTTTCTGCTACTTTATGAATATAATATTCTGTATGATTATTGTTATTCTCCTCAAAGGCCTGCATCCAAAATACCACTCTCTCCTTGTTTCTTGAGCTTCTCCCTGTTTCATCATAATCCCTTTCCACTTTGAATTACAGTTTTCTGCTTGTGCTATGTATAGGAGTCTTAACTGCATAGCTCTGAAATACCCCTTCAAATTGGATAATCCCAATCCTCTGTGCTCTCGTGGAAGAATCAGCTTATCCCACTTGACTCTTGTCATTTTCCCCTCCCAGATAAAGTTCTTCACCATTTTATTAATTGCTATGCACAACTACTCCTCTGGTTGATAAAATATGCCTCATCTGTGTATAAGACTAAAGGGACTAAAAACATTTTAACTGCTTGTATCTCACTATCCATATCCATATAATAGAGCTTCCATTTTCTCAGTTTTTGTATTATCTTTTGTTTAGTCCCTTCCCACATATCTTTTGCTGCCACACCAGAATCATTTTTAATACATACTCCTAAATATTTCATTTTATCATGTCTCCATAAATATGGATATTGCTGAACCAATTTATATGTGGGTATATAATTTACTGCTGTCCCTCTTGTTTTAGCTTCATTAATTCTGCATCCCGAAAATATTTGAAATGGTCTCAAAAAGTTGTCTCTTTCTGGTTTTGTCATGTATAAAATAATATCATCTGCAAATAAAGCCAGCTTTTCTTGACTACCATGCCAATTATATCCTTGAATTTCTGAGTCCCTTTTTTTCTCTGCCAATGGTTCTAAATATAATGCAAATAACAAAAGGGAAAAAGGACACCCCTGCCTGGTCCTTCTGCTCAAGCAGAAATTATCAGAGAGGACCCCACCCACTTTACTTTTCTTCTCCAATAGCCTCTTAATCAGGCTTATATTTTTTTCAGGAAATGGAAATGCTTCCATTGTCCTGCTCATAAAGTCCCAGCTCACTCTGTCAAATGCTTTCTCTGCATCAAGACCCACCAACAACAATGGTAATTTCTTACATTCTGCTTCCTTCTGGATCATCAGTGTTATATTAATGTTGTCAAATGTTTGTCTCCTCTCCATAAAACCACAATGGTCCATATCTATCAGTTTTGGAATTACTTTTGTCATTCTTTTAGCCATTATAGACACAAAGACTTTATAATCATGGTTTAGTATTGAAATGGGCCGTATGAAGCTGGATCTGATGGATATTTACCCTCTTTAGGTGTTACAGCTACCACCGCTTTCTTCCAGGATGTTGGTACTTCTCTTAAAATACTGTTAAACAAAACCTTCCAGATATTTATAAGTTTTTACCCTCCTAGCTTCCAAACTTCCACATGAATACCATCTATTCCTGAGGACTTTCCTGTAGATTTTTTATACATCACAATTTGTATCTCATCTCCTCCTATCCTAACCATTAGTAATTAGTAATTGAGCCTCATCTACTTCTAACCTTGGCTTATTCAATTCTTCCATAAACATTTCTATTTCTATCTTTTCTTGATTTCCATATTTCTCTGCTTTATACAGACTTTCATAGAATTTCTGAAATATTTCTAATACCTCTACAGGATCTCTTGTTATCTATTTTATTATAGGCTCCCTAAGCTTGGTGACTTCCCTTTCTACTTTCTGCTGCCTGATTCATTGTGCTAAAAGTTTTTGTGCTCTAGTGCTATTATCAAAAAACAGCTGCTTAACAGCAGTCTTTCTAAACTTGTGCATATTATTGAGGTGAACCCTTATTTTCTGCTTAGGATTCTGCAGTTGATCCTCTTCTTGTTCTGTGAGATTCCCCCTATTATGTAATACTTTAACATTTGTCAGTCCCTCTACATAATTCTTTTTACTTTTTAACAATAATACTTGTTACTTCTTAACTATAGCTCCCTTTCTTTTATTTCCACCCTATTTTTAAACTCCACCTTAATTTTATCCCACTCCCTAGCTATATTTTGAGAAGTAATTTCTACCCTCTTGAATAGCTTCTGAATAATCTCCACTACCCATTCTTTAAATTCCTTTCTTTTCAACAGATAGGTGTTTTATTTTAGCTATTATTGGTGTATGATCTGAAATAGTCATTGGGTATGTATCAAGACCTTACATTAAATGCACATGTTCGTGTAAAATGTAAATTCTGTCTAACCTAGCCCAGATGTTCATCGTGCATACAGCTGCAGTAATCACAGATGGGTTCTCTGCCGTCAGGCGGTCCCTCGGTCGGCCGAATTCCAAAGTCTTGGTCCGGCGTCGGTTGTTGTCACTTTCTCTTCTGACGTCAGTGAGGCCAGAGTATATAAGATACAGCCGACGCCATGTTCTTCAGTCTTTTTTGCCGCGCGGTGCCCGAAGCAGAAGCAGTTCGCAAGTGCCGGTCGGCCAGCTCCTGAATTACGAAAATTTTGGAAACCGAAGTCTTCATTAAAGCTAAGTACCCCGTTGGGGAACCTTTTCTTGCCTCAGACCGATGTCAGAAAAAGTTAATAATTGTATTTTTTGTGGGAAGCAAATACAGCATAAGGATTTCCATTCCCTCTGCATACCTTGTTTAGACCCAGACCACGATGTCTCGGGCTGTCGCTTTTGCGCTACCTTCAATAAACGCACTATTAAGCGTCGGGCGGAGTTCGCCCAACACTATTTTGGTAAAGCTTTCGATTATAAGATGTCGTCGGACACTCCGACTACCGTTTTGTCCAAAAAACGCAAGGAGAAGGACCGACATGCGAGGCCTGCGGTCCCCGCCGACACCACGCCAAAACAGGCTACATGTGGTCCGGTTCTCAGCAAGATGCCTTTGCAGTCCCTGATTACCGACGACACTCCTTTGGCGGTGTCCTCTGTACCCGAGACCACTGGGACCTCGGCCCTTTCCCAGACTACAACCACCGAAGCCTTTGCTAATGTTGAGCCTACTAATGTGGACAGGTCCACCTCCACCCATGGTGTCTTTAGACCCTCATCTTCTTTTTCTATTAAGGCCTTTACTAAATCCAAAGCAGCCAGGCATCCCAAGAGGCCTGTTGCACAGGGCCCATCCCCAGGCCCCATGCCTAAAAAACAGATGCTTAAAATGGCTGAGGATTTAATTACTCTTATCAGGGGTTCTCAACCCCCTCCAGACAAGAGACCCAGAGTGGAGGAAGATTCTCCCTCTTCTGATCAGGGATCCTTTTTATCAGAACATTCTGATGTAGAGGAACACTCTTACTCCCCTTTTGAGGATTCGGATTCAGAGCAGTCCATCCCTTCTGTATCCCCTCCTGAGGATTTTTCCTTTGGGGAAACCTTGCACACCCTGAGGGAACACTTCCATTGGGAAGGCCAAGACTTTTCAGATTCTAAGAAAAGACTTAGGGAATTTCTTTTGTTACCTCAACACAGACCTCTGGCGATACCCCCTGTTTTGGACATACTTGATGATGTTTATTCGGAGGCTTGCCTTAACCCGGATTCCCTGCCTCCTGCACCAGTCAAACCTGATAGGTACTACAGAGTACCTAACTCTCACCAATTTCTCTTCAAAAGCCATAATGCTGACCCTGAAACCATTTCACAAGGCCCCAAGGGATTGAAGGCCTCCACTGCCAAGAACCCTCTTCCTGCAGAAAGAGAGTCCAGATCTTTAGAAAGGTGGGGAAAAAAGGTATATACCTCGGCCACACTAGCCATGAGGGCCCTAAATTGTCAGTTTCATATGCTCAAATATCAACAGTTCCTGTTATCACAATTAAGGAATAAAATGTCTCAACCTGAACAACCAGATATGAGGGAGTTACAGGATATGATGCATAGTGCAGAGCAAGTGGGTAAACATACTTTACAATGTGGTTATGATGCCCTAGAGGCCTCAAGTAGAGCGGCTGCTACAGGATCAGTCATTCGCAGACATGCCTGGCTTAGAGAACAAAACTTGCCTGATCATGTGAAAGCTAAACTTCTAGATTCTCCTTTACAAAAGGATGTCCTGTTTGGTACTAATGCTGAGGAGATACTACAGAAAATGGAGGAAAAAGCCAAATCTATGCAAACTGTCAAAGCCTTTTTACAGGTCCAACCTCCACGTTTTAGCAGAAATTGGCCTTCAAAAAACTGGTCCTTTCCAGCCACCGACAAGCCCCAAAGAGGTAGATACAGGCGCACAAGGGGCAGAGGGCAATCACAAGGATCATACAGAGGCCGGCAATGGCAAACTCCAGCACCAAGAGGTGGCGAGGACAGTGCCCAACAATACAGGAAGCAAACCCAATGACTCCCTCATTTCCATGCCAAGCAAGTCTCAGCTGGCAGCACCTTTGGGAGGAAAGCTAGCATTATTTGCAGGCAATTGGCATATTGTCACAACAGACAAATGGATCCTGGACATTATAAACAGAGGCTACAAATTTCAATTTCACACTCTTCCAAAAATGAGAGGCATGCCAAACCTGCCACTGAATCAAAGGGCAGAGGCACAACTACAAATTTCAAAGCTCATAAGCATGAGAGCTATTCAAGAGGTACCTACTCACGAACAAGGTCAAGGTTTCTATTCAAGACTTTTTCTGGTACCAAGAAAAGGAACCGACTGGAGACCCATTTTGGACTTATCCATCCTAAACACATTTCTACTCATACCAGAATTCAAGATGCTCACATTACAGCAACTTCTTCCCATGCTGGGCAAGGGGTTTTGGCTGGTAACATTGGACCTCAAGGAGGCATACCTGCATGTCCCAATCAGACAAAGCTGCAGAAGATACCTCAGATTTCTTGCAGGTTCAATCCACTATCAATTCTCTGCATTGCCCTTTGGCTTATCTACTGCGCCCAGAGTATTCACAAAGTGCCTGGCATCAGTGATTGCCTACTGCAGACTTCAAGGGATACAAATTTACCCTTATTTGGACGACTGCCTGATCCAAGCGGGCAGCAAGAACATACTTCTGGAACATCTGGCATATGTGACACGGTTAATGCATGCTCTGGGATACACAATCAACAAAGAGAAATCAAGGTTAACACCATCTCAGAAAATAATTTCCCTGGGTGCCAACTTGGACACAAACACCCAGATGGCCTACCTTACGCCAGAAAAACAGGGGCAGCTATCTCAGTACTTCAAAATACTAGAAAAAAGTACCAGGCTTACTGCAAGGAAAATCCTGCAGGCTCTGGGATTCATGGCATCTTGCATTCTTTTAATCCCATGTGCAAAGCTGCATATGAGGAAACTTCAATGGTACCTAAAAAAACTATGGTCTCAACACAGTCACAGTTTGGAAACAATAATACCAATAATCCCATGTTTGCAAAAGGAATTTCTATGGTGGGCCCAAGCATGTCAAGCAAACACAGGCCTCCCATTCTGCAAGCCTCAAGCAAAGCAAGTTATCACAACAGACGCCTCAGACTACGCCTGGGGGGCGCACATGACGGACAGGTGCATCCAGGGCAAATGGTCCCAAAAGGAAAAGCACCTTCACATCAATCTAAAAGAAATGCTAGCAGTAATAAATGCAATTACAGCTTTCAAGGACTTCCTGCATCCAGGACAATTACTAATAAGAACAGACAACACCACAGTAATGTGGTACATAAACAAACAAGGAGGAACACATTCATACCCCTTGTGCAGACTAGCCATGACTCTTTGGAACTTGGCTCTGGAATGGCAAATCGAACTTCAAGCACAGTACCTGTCAGGATTGGAAAACACCCTGGCAGACAATTTAAGCAGAAATATGACAGATCCACACGAATGGAAGTTACATCCTCAGGTGTTTACAGAAATAATCCAAGTGTGGGGGAGGCCAGACATAGATCTTTTTGCCTCCCACAGGAATCATCAATTGGAAAAGTTTTGTTCGAGGACCTTTCATCCAAAGGCCTGGAGAGTGGACGCCCTTTCATTCAGTTGGACAGCATGGACAGTTTACGCATTTCCACCTCTGCCTCTTCTGCCCAAGGTGCTTTTGAAAGCAAGAGCAGACAGACAGAAGATGATACTGATTGCTCCAGATTGGCCAAGGCAACACTGGTACCCACTGCTGAGGAGCCTAACACATACTCCCCCCTGGTCACTGCCTCTAATGCCTCTTCTGCTGACTCAGCACAGCTACAAAACTCTTCACAGTCAGCTGGAAACACTCAATCTCGCTGCATGGAAAATCCCTTAACACCTCAACAGACCCTAATCTCCAAGGAGGTGCAGGATGTCATTTTGGAGGCCAGAAGGCCATCTACTAGAAAAGCTTACTCCGCAAAATGGAAGCGGTTTTGTTCTTGGAATGAGAAAAAAGGCCAGGACCCTAGAAAACTGAACTTGCCTCAGGTATTACAGTGTCTAGCTGAGCTGCTGAATAGTGGACTTTCATTTTCTTCCATAAAAATCCATGCCTCAGCCATTTCTGCAGAATTCAACACGGATCCTCCTTTATTTTCTCACCCACTCTTATGACAGTTCCTCAGAGGGGCTAAGAATATAAGACCACCAAGGAGACAACCAATACCAGCCTGGGATCTTAATTACATACTAGAAAAGTTAACATTGCCTCCTTTTGAACCAGCTGCCTCAACAGATTTGCAATATTTGTCCTGGAAAACTGCCTTCCTTCTGGCTATCACTTCAGCTCGTAGAGTTTGAACTACAGGCCCTCATGGCGGTGCAGCCCTTTCTCATTTTCCATCAGGACAGGGTTGCCCTTCGTACCAACCCATCATTTATGCCTAAAGTGGTATCCAAGGTAGCTTTAAATCAAGCCATACACCTTCCTACCTTTTACCCCAATCCTCAAAACAAAGGGGAAAGGCTACTACATTCTTTAGACATCCATAGACAGCTACGTTACTATTTGGACAGAACAAAGTCCTTCAGGAAATCAGAACAACTCTTTGTGTCCTATGCTGTAGGGGCTCAAGGGAAGCCAGTTTCCAAGCAGACTATTTCTAAGTGGATAGGCCACTGCATTCGGTTTTGTTATTCCTATCATGGGAAATCTGTTCCTACTGGTATCAGATCACACTCCACCAGGGCCACAGCTACCTCTACAGCCTTCCTCAGAGGAGTTCCTACCAAAGATATTTTGGAGGCAGCCACTTGGAGTTCTGTACATACCTTCACAAAACACTACCACCTGCCTTTATATTCCAGAACAAGAGCAGGCTTTGCCACTGCTGTTTTGCAGGGCATTCTGGCTCAACCCAGTTCCTCCTAGTACCTACCACCCTGTGCGTAGCTTTGGGACTCTACCCATCTGTGATTACTGCAGCTGTATGCACGATGAACATAGTACAGTTTTGTACCTACCATAAATGTAGATGTTCGAGTGCTAATACAGCTGCAGTACAGGTTTCCCTCCCTCCTTCCCCACTTGGTAAGGGCATAGGGCCTAACAACCCCTTCATACAACCTGACTGGGTTATCCTTCTTTGGTTTATTTGCTTGCAACCACTTATTTTGGATTATATTGCATTACTTGTATATATACATATAAGCATAGGTTATGTATTGCCTTCCCTCTGGGGGCACCTGACATCTGGGGCAAGAAAGACTGAAGAACATGGCGTCAGCTGTGTCTTATATACTCTGGCCTCACTGACATCAGAAGAAAAAGCGACAACAACCGACGCCGGACCAAGACTTTGGAATTCAGCCGACCGAGGGACCGCCTGACGGCAGAGAACCCATCTGTGATTACTGCAGCTGTATTAGCACTCGAACATCTACATTTATGGTAGGTACAAAACTGTACTTTTTTATATCTTGGGGAATAATATGTAAATTCACTCCAAATTCCTATTACTGAATTCATATCTCCCATGCCAAATATTTTCATAAATTTCTTCAAAAATCTAACCTCCTTTATTATACTTCCCCTTCTGGGCCCCCCAGACATATCTTCACTGCTGCAAATCAAATTCCAGTTCCCACCTATAAGTATTATTCCTTGCTGAAAACTGATTATTTCTCTGAGAATTTTCTTAAGCTCCATTATAGCAGTTTTGGGTGGAATGTAAATATATGCCAGTGTAATCCTCCTCCCTTGCCAGTAGCCCCTTAGCACTACAAATCTGCCATTATTAACTTTTTAATCTCTTTTACCACTTTTGGAGCTTTTCCTGCAATTAATATAAGTACTCGTCTTTCCCTTTTTCCCAGGTATTCCACTGAATAACCACCCTGAAAACATTTCTTTATCACATCTACATGTTCATTTCTTTCCAAGTGTGTCTCCTGTGACATAGCTATTTGCACTCTACATTTTTTAATATAGTCCACTACTCTTTCTTTTTTGTATTTATCTGTTAGCCCACTAACATTTAAAGACATTACAGAAAGTTATTATTCACACATTTTATGTATAACACCTTTTTGTTAAATGTCTAGTTCTACCTTTTGTGTTACATGCATACACTGGCAGGTTGAACTTTTATACAGTTGTTTCTTGTCATATCCATTTGAGCCTATGCCACACATTACAAAACTTTTTGTTTTATTGAAAGCCCTTAAACAAAAACAAAACAAAACAAAAAAAAATAGACCCTAAAACCTACTTACAATACTAACACACAAAACTATGCACATATGCAAATATTGAAGTTTTACCCTCCTAATAGGAACAAATGCCCCAAACTGACAGCCACACTCACGGACTTGAGTTAACCTAAAAGAAAGGTTATCCATGCTAAGACGCATGGTGCAGCTTGTGATTCTACTCTATCCCAGCTAGGAAAAACCCTGAATGCTTTCAGAGAACACTGTCTCCTAGCCAATTTCTCTTTCCTCCCCCCTCAACCAATCACTCTCCATCAGACTGTAACTAATTTCTCTTTATCAGATTCTCTCCATAGAGACATGAGAGCCAGACAGCCAATTTCTCATTACCAGATTGTCTCCATGGAGACATGAGAACCAGATAGTCAATTTCTCTTTATCAGATTGTTTCCATGAAGACATGGGACCAGATACAGAATTGCTACCAAGCATGCATTCATTTGCTAGAAAAAAGCCTCATAATATTCAATATTCTTTTTCATTTACTTGCTTTCTCTTGAAACTTGTTACTAAACCAATTGAAGGTCCTTAATCCAGTCTTTCCCCATGCAAGAATGAGAAAAAGCACATTTATTTTTCTTTTATCATGCTCTTTTAAACATTTTTACACTTCAGTGCCCACACTTCTTAAAACTGAACAAGAAGAAAAAAAGAAAGAAGGGAAAATTAAAAAAAGAACAGCAGCACCTGTTTACAATCCCCATTACACTTAAAAAATAACTGAGAAAACTTTACTTTATAGCATGCAAAGAGAACCATACAGCACAAAAATAGTACTATTAAGAAAAAAATGTCTTTACTTATAGTTAATTTACTCCCCCTATCTTCTCCTCTCCAAAGCATTTTCCGAACATGAAGTAGGGCATATGCTTAAAGTCCCTCATAAGTCCAACTAATTCTGAAAAAGTCCAATATTTTCAGATTTTCTTGTTCTGTCATGTTTACAAATTATTGCAATGTAATCCCACATTAAGTTACTGGTTTTCTTACTGTTCATCTCCATCTCACAAATGCTGTTTCTGCTTCATTTCAAACATACTCTCGATTCTTCTAGTCAACTCTCATGCTCCCTTCCTTCTCTCCAACCTTTTCCTATGAAACATTGGAAAAGGTTTCACATGTACAGTCTCTCTCTGGTCTTTATTACTAAAAGAACAAGAAGCAGAATATCTTTCTGTTTCACAGCTCACTTTTTGTTGGACAAACTTTTGTACTTCCTCCTTAGCATGTACTCCATCAAAAATGATTTTGCCCCTCCAGGGAAGAATACCTTGAAGACAGCTGGGTACAACAGTTTGAATCTCACACCTGAATCTCAACATTCTCTGAATAGTGAAATGAATTTACTCCTCTTCTGCCTGGTGTACAATGAGTAATCATTCTCCAAAACATTCTACTCTCTTCCACTTTTAGTATTTTGTCTTTTTGTCACAGTTTTGTCAGAATCAACTCTTTCTGCTGGTAGGATTTCACCTTTACTATTAAAGGTCTAGGTTGCTTTCTCATAGCCAGGTTTGTTGCATTCACACAATGTGCCCTTTCAACTAACAACTCCTGCTGGGGAATACCAATGCAGTTGCTTATTTGTGCTTTCATAAAATTAATGCAGTCTGTTCCTTCCAGCTTCTCTGGTGTAGCTGAAAATCTCAGGTTTTCCCTACATGCTCTGTCCTCTAATTCTATTATTTTTTTAAACGTCTTTTCCTGAGTAGTCTGATATTCAGCTACTGTTTTCTTCATTTCAACCTCTGATTTTTGCAGCTTTATCACCTCATTTGAATATCTGTTTAAAACAGCTTCCATTTTTTTCCAGCCTTTTGTTTGTGTTGATATACTCCACCAGTGTTTTGTTTACTTTAAACAGGTCTACGTACAGTTGTCTTATATCTTCCTGTAGGTTACTGGAAGTCATGGCTGGAGGTTGCGTTATTTTTTGCTGAACAGCTGCAGAACTTTCCCCAGTCAGAGTTTCTTCCTCACTTTTTGTAGCTGATTATTTTCAGGTCCTCTGTATTCTTTTTTCCTGGCATCCAGGCTGTACACTAACTAGCCAGTTACTGAAATTTATCTATAAATACAAAAGTCTACTGACCTTCTCTGCTGAGTTTCTGTTTTCACACTGGGAGAGCTAGAATTAAACTGTTACTCAATGGGCAGCGATCTTGGAAGTCCACTGTCTACTACATTGACATATTATCCATCTTTAGATTCTGCTCTACTGTTTTGTTATTTATTTTCTGAAAAAATGTACTTGTTTCCTTTAGTTACATGAAAGTCTCTGTTTGGCATCTTCTTCCATCAGCTTGTTCTTTTCTAAATGGTATGTGTGATAAGTTCCCTTAGCCTCTCTTTCCTGTGTCACAAGTTATGCTACAGACATTGAACTATTCTAATAATTTTGCAGACTGCCTCCTTCTTAGCCATGTGCTTTCTGAGATAGGGTCCCAGAATTACATAGAATGTGATCACCATGATGGGTGTTTCCTACCTGAAAGGATAAAACTCTCAAGGAAAAACTCAACACCTATCTGTCCAGATGCTCTTTTTGGTCCAGTGGTAGAGACACCAGCATGCCACCAGGATATTCTGGAAGTCCTAGGTTTGAGTCCTAAATTAATGCTAATATCATGCTTTCACTTCTATGATTCTAACAGTGCATAAGCAGAGGGCTTTCTGTGTGTGTGTGTGTGTGTGTGTGTGTGTGTGTGTGTGTGTGTGTGTGTGTGTGTGTGTGTGTGTGTAATTTGACCTTAATCACTATGCTGGGGATTTCCTAGCTCAATGTATAAAGCTCTTAATGGAAAATTCAACACCTATCATAGCACATGCTCTTGTTGGCCCAATGGCAATAAAACCACCATGGTATTCTGGAAGTTTTGGGTCCCAAATAAGAGATAATACTATCCTTTCACTTCTCGGAGTCTAATAGTGCCTGTATTTGTGCATGTGTGTGTTTGTAATTTGACAGAACAGGGTAGACAAGATGCCAACACATTTTTATACAAACTATTAATGAATCATTTTCGCAAACCTTCATTTTGATCAGTTTTAACACACTGTCATTCCAAATGACAAACTGCAAAACAGGGCATCCTTTTTTGAGCACATAATGAGTCTCCTGAGAAATTATCCAGCTGTGATGAAGAAGAGCTTCTGTCTGTCATTTCCTTGACTGGTTTAAGGATTGGCCTGGAAGTTGGAGAGCAGTGGTGACTAGAGTGAGTGGATAGAGGCCAGCTGTACTTTTTTCAGGGAAATGGTTTAGGTTGTTTCCTATTTAGCTGTTATATGATCATATCAAAGCCAAACATAATGGTGAGGAATAAAGGTCAAAATCAGGAGCAGGTTTTAACATTCATACATAAAATCCGGTAAACACCACTGAAGAACGCTCCAAGAAAAACTAAGAAGCTCAGAAAAAACAAAGAGCATATCACCATAGATAAATGAAACAATTAAAATAAAATCTTTAATGTACAATCCAACTGATAACTCAGAAACAGGACAAGTGCTTTTGGCATAATGCCTTCTTCAGATCCTGAAAATAAATCCTGAGTATCCTTATTTTAAAAAAAAGCAGTCATCCAATCACATTGTAAAATCCTAATCAAGTGATTCTGTTCACAAAATCCCAAATGGAACATCTAATTAATTGCAATGGTTCTCAGCAATTCTCCTATCTAGACAATACTAGGCTGGAAAAAACGGCAAGCCTCTTTTCTAACCAATGGGGCATCTCCTCTATTACTTCCTATTTACTCCTATTCATTAGAATTAGAAATCTTCACAAAGTTATAACTTCCCAATAAGATGCAAAAGGTGACAATATGCCTCTTTTCTAACCTATCAGAAGACAGCACTGATTCTTCGTACTTAATTTCCATTCTTCTAAAGAAGGTTTCAGCGGGACTAAACCGTTCAACCCAGGCAGGCAGGCAGTCAGCTTTAGGATCATAATCCATTTGGCTTCCTTCACTTCTATTTTGTTAAATAAGTCACTTTGTAAAATCCTAAGCAAGTGATTCTGTTCAAATAATCGCAAATGGAACATCCAATTAATTACGATGTTTCTCAGCATTTCTTCTGTCTAACCAATGCTAGGCTGGAAAAAACGGCAAGCCTCTTTTCTAATCAATGGGACATCTCTAATTGCAATAGCAAAAATGTTGTCTATATTGCCACCTGCACTACCTGCTCAAGTTATTATGTAGGAAAAACCAACAGAATGCTCAAGAAATGGACTTATAAACATCAGTCAGATATAAGGAATAAAACAGAGACCAATGCTCTATATACTCATGTTTGAGCTAATGTTACGCATTCATTCAAGTTTATGGTTATCTCTGTGATTAAACAGACTTTAAGAGAAGGGGACTTAGTTAACAAAACAAACGTGGAGGAAGCCAAATGGATTATGAATCTAAGAGCTGACTGCCCGCCTGGGTTGAATGTCTTAGTCCCGCTGAAACCTTTTGTAAAAGAAAAGAGATTAAGCACGAAATGATAGTGCTTTCTCCTGATAGGTTAGAAAAGAGGCGTGTTGCCTCTTGCATTCTACTGTGAAGTCATAACTTCATGAAGATCTCTTACTCTTATGAATGGGAGCAAATAGGAAGGAAGTAACAGACCATTGGTTAGAAAATGTTATAGAACAACCCACTGAGCTATAAGTATAACTACTACCAGTAACATGTAAGAGTATTCGATATACATGTCACGGTCTTAAGACAGTGACATGGGCATTTTTTTCTGGCTATACTGCTCAGACAAGCTCCACGTGGGTTTACAGAGTGGTCCTAGCAGAAAGGAACTCGAAAAAGCGACTACCTTCTGGATTTAAGTATCTTTGCTTTTTTTTCACTGAAAATAGCTTCTGCTGCTTACTTTGAACTAGCCTGAACTGTTTTTTTACTGATTACTGCATTTATTTTAAAATCTGCACTTAAAGTTACATTTAGTCGAATTTAGTCGAAAGTTTGCTTGTTTGTTTGTTTAATTGAACTGTGGAGGCTGCCCACTAAAGTGTGCTAGCCTGTGTAACTAATTTATCACTGTCTCTGCATTTTCTGTGTATTTCTGAAAAAAAAAACAACAAATAATCCTTGTTTTCCGCCTTTCTCGACTAGTTTAGACCAGTATACAGGCATTGCTGTATTCTGGGCTGTGGTGTAGTTCCTGTGTTGTCCATTACCTTACTTGGATAGAAGGAAGTTTCTTTGCTCACCAGTGGGAGTGGGGAGCCTTGAGCAGCCTACCTGTCCTTGGGGGAAGTGACCTCAGCACAAGAAGCTGTTAGTAATTGGTTGTTTGGGACCATTCCTAGCTCTTTTGTAGTTCACTGCTTAAAATCCGCGTTTGCACGGCTTTGCGTGGTCGTGCGCATAGCGCAGCGCTGGTTAAACTTTTTCTGGCTCCGCCAAGTCTGCTCTTCAATTTTTCCCTTAGAACTGTTCTACTTGCAATCTAAACAGCCTATACTCTATCTGAAAAGCTCAGCACTTGCTCCTAAAGCATTTTGTATACAGGTAAAGCACTCTTAAACAAACAAAAGTACTTCATTCACCTAAATTCTGTTGAGTACCCATTTCCCTATAGGTCCTTTCTGACTCAGTTACACAGCAATCTTTTTCACTATTTCTAGCATGTCGAAGGGTCAGTTGCTGGCGTTCTCTCCTGTTCAGCTGGTGAATCTGGGAATCTTGAGGCAATGTTACAATTGCCTCATGTACACAGACAACCCTCTCCTCCTCCCAACAAATACAAATATATGTGAGAGATGCAACTATATAGCCAAACTGGGGGCTGAGCTCTCTCAATTCAGTACTGGCAAGACCAGTCAGGAGGAGAAGGTAACCACGCACACCACAAACCCAGTCTCACATAGAACTATCACAACTGCAAACCAAACACATAAACACACAAAAACATACTCAGAGGCGCTGATTAAAAATCTACCAAAACAACAGAGGCCTCCAAAGCAGACACCCAAGCAACCACCACCTCAAGACATAGCACATGCAACACATAGTTCACAAAGTCAGTGTGCTAAACAGTCACAGCCCTTAAGGCCAAAAACATGCCAGACACCCTTGTTATAGGCCACTCCATAGTCAGGCACACTGACGTCCCGCCCACCAGACTGAACAAGGAGAGGGTCACAGTAAGCTGCCTGTCGGGAGCTAGAATCCGCCACATAACACAAGCACTCAGGTCACTCCACAGCAAGTACAAATATGACTCAGTCATTGTACATGCCGGTGTGAACGACCTGAGACGTACCTCCCTGGACTACATGAAAAGAGACATAGAGGAGCTCTCTGATTATGTAGCCCAGGCCGGTATGACCCTGACCCTGAGCAGCATCTTACCCTCACCAAGAATAATGCCACAGTACAAAGACAAAATGATCAGTTTTAACAATTGGCTTAATTACTGGTGTCATTCTAAGGGGATCCAGTGTCTGTCTGCTTGGGATGACATGCTTGACAAGCCACGCTGCTTCGCAAGGGATGGCTTACACCTGTCACCCCTGGGCTTCCGGATATTGGCCAAGGCTCTTGCCACTCCCATAGTGCCTTTTTTAGGCAAGGCTCAAATGACAAACCTACCTCCCTAGAAAACACAAGTGGAAAAAAACTAAGGGTAATGCTGCTCAATGCCAGAAGTCTAAACCTCAAGATGCACACCCTCGAAGCCCTCCTCAGTATGGAGAACATCGATGTCTGTGCAGTGACTGAAACCTGGTTCAAGGTTCCTGACAGCACCCCAGCACTATCAGGTTTTACCTCATATCATGCTTTCCGGCCCCAAAACTTGAACCAAACCACAAAAGGAGGGGGAGTATCCATTTTCATCAAAGATACCCACACCTCCAGGTTAGTGGCAACGCACGAAGCATTGGAGACTATCCAGGTGCAACTAACCATAGGCAAAACTGCCTTACAGTTTGTAGCATGCTACAGACCACCCTCTCAAACTCAGGAACCCCACACAGCCTTCCTGAAGACACTGGAGAGTATGAATGTCTCTCCAAATACCATCATTTTGGGAGACTTCAACTACCCAAACATAGACTGGGAACATTACTCAAGCCCCAACACCCTAGCCCAAAGGTTCCTAGAATTCATAAACTCAAATGCAATGGAACAACTAGTCACCATTCCCACAAGAGGAGACAATATACTAGACCTGATCATCACAAACATGGGAACAAAATGCTCCACACCGGAAGTACATCCCTCTTTGGTAAGATCAGACCATAAATTAATCTCACTAGAAATCCACATCCCGCCCCCACCCCCTGCACAAAAGACCACAGTGAAGAACTTCTCAAAAGCAAACTTCACACTTCTTAAGACTGAAGTGGTATCTTTCAAGGCCCCCTGGGCCAGTGGAAACCACAACCCGCACTGCTGAATCTTTTGCAAATGCCTTCTATGGGCACCTTCAAGAATGTATGGATCATGCAATCCCAAATAAAACCAAGACCCATTCCCCCAAAGGCAGGCACCTGGTCTGGTGGACCCCAGCCATAAACAAACTTTACAACAGGAGGAGGAAGCTACTACATGACAGAGCAAAATCCCTAAATGGGAAGGCATCTCTGATCAGTACTAGCAAAAAACTACGATCATTCATAAAATCATCCAAAGCCAACTTTGAGAGAAAAATCGCAAAAGACACAAAAGACAATCACAAGGCCTTCTTTAGCTATGTTAGAAACCTGGGTGGAAACTCCCAGATATGCTCAGAGTTAGTCCAAAATGACACAAAATACACTGAACCCACTGACATTGCCAACATTCTGGCAGACAGATTCAGTGCAAATTTCTCCTCCCCCTCCCCCCCAAAAGGAGAAATAACTATCGCAGCAGAGTATAGCCTCCCTAACATCTCAGATGCCCAGGTGAGAGCCGCCCTCTCTAAAGCTAAAAACACAGCATCAATGGGACCAGATGGTGTCCCAGGCTGTGTGCTACATGAACTCCAAGAGGAACTAAACCCACACATAAGGCTGCTGTTTAATCTTAGCCTTACTACAGGATACGTACCCAAAGAGTGGCGTACGGCAACAGTGGTCCCACTTCACAAAGGCGGTGCTTCTACGGACCCTGGAAATTACCGCCCCATAAGCTTGACGAGCCTGGTCTGCAAAGCTATGGAGAGGATCATTATGGAACTCATAAACAAAGACATTGGGGACCTACAGACATTGGATACTACCCAATTTGGCTTTGTCAAGGGCAGATCCTGCCTTTTGAACTTGGTTGACTTTTTTGAAACAGTCACTAAGGCCATTGATGAGGGCAAGGCAGTTCACACAGCCTACCTTGACCTTGCAAAAGCCTTTGACACAATACCCCACTCGGGCATCATAGACAAACTCACCAGCTTAAATGTAAACCCATATGTCACAAGATGGGTTGCAAACTGGCTCAAGGACAGAATCCACAGGGTCAGAGTTGCTGGAGCTATGTCAGACTCTAAGCCAGTCACAAGCGGTGTCCCACAGGGCTCAGTCCTGGGACCCCTCTTGTTCGGCATTTATTTTTCCGAGGTACAGGCAAACATAGGAGGATTGTGGCTGACAAAGTTGGCAGATGACTGCAAACTGGGCGCCATAATTGATACTCCAGCGGACACAAACATCCTTCAGAGAGGCCTCATAGAAACGGATAATTGGTGCCAGAGCCATGGCCTTAAGCTGAACGCCAAGAAATGTATAGTCATACCCTTTGGGAAAAACAAGGTACCGACAAATTACCACATAGGTGGTAATCCATTAAGTACGGAAGAGGTAATCAGGGACCTAGGGGCCCAGGTTGACAGTAACCTCTCATTTGACCCTCACATTGCCAAAGTGGTTAGGAAGACCTTCTATATTGCCCACCTTATCATGAAGGGTTTCACATCTAGATCAAGAGAGGTCATTGTGCCCCTGTACTCTTCTCTTATCAGGCCAATGATTGAGTACAATGCCCCATTTGGGATGTATCTCACCAGACACCTGCAGCAGTTGGAAAGACCCCAAAAGTTCCTCACCAAGAGGATAAAGGGTCTTAAACGTATGTTATATGCTGCCCGACTGAAAAAACTCCAGCTCTATTCAGTCGCATACCGCCTACTCAGAGGTGATCTGTGCCTGACGTACAAGGCCATGTCCAATCCTGAATTAATGGACATGCTCCACCTCAGAAAATCCAAATCCATCAGAGCCACGAGAACAAGTGACTTAAACCTCAACACAGAAATAAATAGAACGTGCTGGAGGGACAGATTCATAACCCAGAGGCTCCCTACACTCTGGAACAGAATCCCAGTCCATGTTAGGCAGAGCCCCTCACTGACTCTATTCAAGAGAAATCTCGACGAGTGGATGGGAGATTGTAAGTTTACCCCAGAGGTCATCTCTGTGTCACTACTAGACAGAGTCATAGTAAACTAAACCCTAAAAGGGCATAGTATTCTCATCCTAAGGGGTGGTGTAAGCCACATACACTCTGGCTAGGCTTATAAATGCCCTAGGGCAGATAGCCTAGTACAAACCTATGAACCTATGAACCTAAAAAAAACAGCTTCAGAAAGCAACCAGTAGTTTTAAAGTGCATAAAGCGCTTTTCGTTTAAGAAAATAAAACTTCTTCAGATGCCCAGTGCTTGATGCACTTTAAAACTACTGTTTGCTTTCTGAAGCAGTTTTTTTTTTTCTATTTTAGTAGTTTATTTTGTGTTTTTCCGCACGGTCTTAAGACACCTAGATCCATGGAAAGAAGATGAGTCAGACACTTTGCCTAGACTGATTTACTTAAAATATACCGTGCTAGTGACATATGATTTTAGGAAAACTACTTAAAACGGACAAAGGAGAAAATGTACCAATACTGCTGATATTGCATACACCAACCAAAATACTCCAAAAGAGAAAGTTTTTGCAAATACTAAACAGACGGCTGTTTTAGCATTTTTTATCAGTGGCCAAACTCTTTGCTGGATGAAATCAAGAAACTTGTGATCTTCTAGACCACTGGAGGGCAAAATAGCCACTGACTGAGGCAGGGTCAATGGATGGGAAATGGATGTCTTACTAAAGCAAGCCCAATGAGGTTTGACAAATGATTAATGAGACAAATAACTTAGACGCAGAGCAGAAACAATGGTTACTGTGATGGGTCAATGGAAAGGAATCATTGTTTAGTGATGAAGGGTAAAACTGCTGTTACTATGTTAAAGAAAACAGAGAGATAAGAGGCTTATCTGCTAGGCCAGGAAAGGAGTAAAGGATTAAAGTTACCAGTGGGGAGAAGAAATACTCATTGCAAAGGTGGGATTGACAAGAGAAAGGAAACCGCACATGCTGACCCACTGCTAGAGAGCCGGATGTGTACAGGAGAAGAAGGTCCATTCAAGCACAAGACCTGACTATTAAAATTAAGCTTCTGGAGATGAAAAATGCATATTGACAGTGGCTATAGATTGTCTCTGCTATTATTGATGAAAAGACCCTTGTAGACCAGCAAGCAGTTTATTAAGTGGTACCTAACAGGATCCGTTACTACAGAACTATTGAAGTTTTATCATAGTCAGCTTTCCCACAACTCTTAGCAGAGTTAGGAGGGGTTTAAGCATGGATCACAGAGTATGATGAAGAACTGTCAGTTCTGTGTTTACCTTATAATATCTCTGTATCCTTTGGGATATCACAGTGGCCATTCTAAGTAAATTACATGCCGTAAGATCTTAGTGATGATGACTCAAACATATGCAACTGGGTTTGTATATAAGAAAGAGTAAAAGGATTAGAAAAGGACTTAACAACATTAGAGAAATGACCTAAAACAAGGAAGCTTAATTTATATGCAAAACAAGCAAATAAAAAAAGTATGCATATACAAAGCAATAACCTGCAAAATAAACGTAGAGAGTGGGAAGGAAAGCAAAAGTAAAGTTAAATGAGGAAAGTACACACATCAGATAACCCAAACATAGGTTCATAGATTAGTACTAGGCGAACTGCTTTGTGGCTATTTTAAGCCTAGACAATTACCCCATGTGAGAGCCAAACCCTACACCTTCTGTTCTTAAAGTAAGGAGCTTAACCATTATGCCATCCTCCCAACTCAAACATTTGGCTAGCTTTCTTTCTGGACCATTTTGTACCTACCCAGTTTCCCTTGGGGAGAATCAAACCCTGTATTTCTTGTCTGTGAGGTAAACACCTTACCCATTGCAGCAAACTCCTACTCCTATAAGCAAGCATTGTGATAAAAAGTAAAGAACCCAGTCAGCATACTGATAGGCATGAGAAGAAATATCCCCCGTGAAAACAGTAGATTATTGTTCTGCTATACAGAGCAGCTGGTGAGATCCCTTCTGGGTACTGTGTGCATTTCTGGAGACTTTGAAGGTGGCAATAATTTTACATGACCTTCCCCCAGAAGCAATAGAAAGAAATAGAATGGGGGCTTAGTGTGTCAGAGACAAGTCAAAGTCATTCTTGTTGCCTTTCTTCCAAAGCCAAATATATATGTAAACTACAGGACACAATCAGAACAGAGAAGACAGAAGGCTCACTCAAGATATTAAATACTTCTTTCATGGAAAGGGGGGTAAATGATTTAGAACAGTCATCCTAAAGAGGTAAAAATCCCAAAAATAGTTATGACTTTAGCAAGGTATGGGAAAATATGATGTAATTTTTGTACTGGGTGAAAGTGAGAAAGAAATACGGAATGGACTGGTGAGATCTAGTGTTTATCCAGAAGGCAGAGAAACTGGCAAACTTATATTTTAGCAGCATCTTTGTTTCTGTAAGTGCAAATGAATTACCATGTGGAAAACTGTTAACACCAAACTGTGCATGTTAGTTGTGATGGGATCTACTACTGACTTCTCTTAAATGTTTTTAATGTCTATTTTGGGGATTGTTTTCAGTGCCCTCTGGGACATAGAGACAGGAACGCAAAAGACTATTTTCTCTGGCCATGTTGGAGATTGTATGAGCCTTGCTGTGTCACCAGACAACAACCTCTTCATCTCAGGGGCTTGTGATGCCACTGCAAAACTGTGGGACATCAGGGAAGGAAAGTGTCGCCAAACCTTCACTGGCCACGAGTCTGACATCAACGCCATCTGTGTGAGTATATTATGGTACATACTTTTATTCTGAGTTCCTATGCAGTATAATACAGCATGTAATGCAGCTGAATTTATTTTCTGATGATCCTCTAATATGCAGTCTTTGAATAGTCCATGAAATGGCAGCAACTTTGTTTGCAGAAAATGTGAACCGAGTTACTGGCGTGGTTCACTATTCCTTAGCAAAGTGTAATTGTTACAGCAAGGACCCCCAGCCTGAATCCAATGTTGGAGACATACCTTATGATGATAGGTATGTTGAATCTCTTCAAAAAACCACAAAGCACTTTGGAAAAAGCCCACGAAGACCTCTTGATGCAGTAAAAAATAGTTAATGTTCACTCCACTTCATAAAAAATAAAAACACTTGAAAATACCCCTTCGGGCATCAGTACATGTCAAAATAAATGACATTTGATGATAGGTAGCTATTTATTTATTGCACAGTTTAGCATTTTAGAATAACCTAAATCTATTTATATGTGTGTTTTATATGCATTTATTGTCTACTTGATGCCCTGCCTATGAAAATTGTTCATTAATTAAGCAATTAGTATTTAAACAGTCTTGTGGTTAGTATGCATTTTCCATCTGAAGAAGTCTGTTTGCAGATGAAAACACTGGTTATTGTTGTGTAAAAGCATTAATGTGTATGTACTGAGGCCCAAAGAGGTATTTTCAAGTGTTTTTATTTTTTACGAAGTGGAGTGAACATTAAATATTTTTTACTGCATTAAGAGGTCTTCGTGGGCTTTTTCCAAAGTGCTTAGTGGTTTCTTGAAGTCGTTCTGGTTGAGTAAGCACTGTAGCCTAGTTTGTTTGCCATGTTGAATCTCTTCCTTAAAACTCTATCTCCTAGTCCAAGTATTAAGTATCTCCAACAGCAAAGGATGCCTGTCTGGCACTAACAGCACTTCTTTGTCTCTCACTGCTTTAGTTGCTCTCAATGTTGTTCTTCCATACTTCTTTGCCATTATACAACACTTGTAAAAAATGTCCCTCAAACAGGGATATTTGATTGACTAAATGGATTATTTTTTTAGTGACAGTAAACTGCAGCTACCACCAACAAAAAAGATTTGCTCAGCACACAGCTCCAAACTGTCAGATTTACCACTATTAAAACACTAGCAGGAAGTTCGTAAAAGTAAATGTAAGGGAAAAAATACATTGACATCAGATCCAAAATAGTCCCTCAACAACAGTAAACGTACAGTTCTACTTTTATTAATTTGTTGTGTAATAAATGTTTTCTCCTATCGGGGGAGTGGGGAAGCCAATCCCATACCTCACAACCAGTGGACATAAAGAAGGGCTAGCAATACTGGACAGGGATCTAGTGCCTTGAAAGATGTCCCTTCACAGCCCCCCCCCACCAAATACATACATACACACACACACACACACACACACACACACACACACACACGTAAAATCCCATAACATTCACATCTATGGAGAATTTACAGTAGTTCTACTTTCGGCATCTCTCATCCCTAAAAATAAATTATTAAAAAGAGCTGCACGCAGTCTCTTATTTTCACACTATCAGTAGCAAAAAATAGTGCTCCTCAGATTAGTGTGTGTGTGTGTGTGTGTGTGTGTTGATGATGTGCACATGCTCAGTATGTAGATGGGATGTCTCCACCTGTAAATATCCATGTTATGTTACTTCCAGAAAAGACAGCCATTATACAATGGAGTTATGTGAAAAGGTAAGAAATACATATTTTTAAAAAGAATACAGTCAATAACATTAATAATCATTACACAGTCATAGTGAATGATGCAGGATTTACCCACTCCCGATAAAATTTGCCCACTCATGCTTTGCCCCAGCAGGTAAGTTATACAGGTCATTGGTAACTCCTGCATCAGCCACTGCTGAGCAATGATTCTTAGAATATTTACCTGTGGTGAAGTTCACATCCTTTAGGGTTTTACCTCTACCATTTCTGTTTGCAGTTTTTTTTTTATGGGAGGTCACCACTCTTTCAATAGAATAATCCATCCATTCATCCACAACCTCTTTTTCCCATTTTTGCACATGGGGTCTGGGTTTTCCTCATATTCCCTTGTTTTGACTTGTCTGCTTGGACTTTCCCTTGTCATCCCTGATCTTTAACCCTTATCTGCTGAATGTCTGCCCTCCATGTTCTTAACACTTATCTGCTGAATGTCTGCCCTCCACGTTCAGTATTTGTACACACTATCTGGTTGCTGCCACATGTGTCACTGTGTCTTTATTGGATCCAATTTACCTACAAGATAAATCCTTTTTTTGGAGGCACATTATAACAGCAGCACTGCTCTCTGGACATGCTCAAAGTTTGCAGGGCTGAGGAGGGACACTGCATTACAGCCCAATTTAGGGGAGAGACAAGAGGTCTAAATAAAGTATATGAAAGTCAAACCAGTTATGTTTGAACTTACTGCAGAGTGTTTACCTGCAGACAACATCTTGTGGGCCATTGCACTGTGACAGGATCCCAGGAATACTGAAAGATCTCATACTGTGTAATAGTTGCCTGCTCTCCACACTGTTTATTCAACCCTCACACCTCCCTGTTTAAATGCACTATCTCCAAAGTCATACACCACCCTAGAACAAAAGGCAAAATTCTATGCCATTTTTCACCAAGGTGGTGGGACCTTGGAGGTGATACATTCAACAGTGTAGAGGCAGAGTCACAGTATTAGGGTTGCAAAACCACTGTTAATTAGCACGTTGTATTTCAGTATCCCATCATTGTCAGATGGTCCACAGGATGCTGCATGAAGGCAAACAATCTAAGTTCTAACATAACCATCAAACCAGGAGATAAGTAGGTACCTGACAACAGCAAATGTACACATCCTCAGCTTTCACTCATCAAGGGTTTCCACAAGGAGAGCATTGACAATAAAACACCTTTTCACCTTTTATAATCATAATATTCTGTTTGGAGTACAGATTTCATTTGCAGATATATAGCAGGTATGTATTGTTCTTCCCACGTGTATTTGTTTTACAATTAATTTCCTTTCCAGTTATTTTATATTCCTGATGTGGAAGCTAAAAGTGGATTGAAAAAGAAAAGTATAGCATGTTTTTGGTTATTTTAGTTACATTGTTTACTCAGGTGTTATCTATAAACGCATCTACAAAATGATGTCTTGGTAGGTATTAATAAATTATTTACATAAATTGCAAGGCATTCTGAGTAAGCAAAAGCTACTTACATCTTTGGAAGAGCACCATCTTACTTGTGTTCTCTTTTCACTTTGAATCAAATATATTAATCTTCAGTGTAAGGGATTTGGAAACAACCCCATCATTCACAGTAAGTACTGTGGTAAAAAGGGCATGTTTCCATGATGTGTAAATCTGCAGTTCAGCTACACATTAGCTGCAAGGTGGATCTGAACTGCAAATGTTCACATCATGGAAACAAGATAATTTGCATATCTGTGAAACACCATGCTCACTTTCCTGTAGTAATTAAATCTGGTGGCCCACTCTCTAAAGAGGCACAGACACCCCCACTCCATTTATTCTCCATCACAGACACCGCTTACCCCATACCTGTCCATGCATTATCACTTACCCCATACCCGTGCATGAATTGTCAGAATGTCCCGAATTTCTCCTTTAATATTTTTCTTGCCTTTGTAAATCACTGAGGATTGCAAGCAGCCAGTTACGCCAGACATTGGAGTTTCATGCTTCTTAATGTGCAGAAATTGTGTCACAATCGTACACCTGTTGTTCTACTTAACGTGCAGAAATTGTGTCACGACCATACACCTGTTGTTCTACTTAACGTGCAGAAATTGTGTCACGATCATACACCTGTTCTACTTAACGTGCAGAAATTGTGTCACGATCATACACCTGTTGTTCTGCTTAACGTGCAGAAATTGTGTCACGATCATACACCTGTTGCTCTACTTAATGTGCAGAAATTGTGTCACGATCATACACCTGTTGCTCTACTTAATGTGCAGAAATTGTGTCACGATCATACACCTGTTGTTCTACTTAACGTGCAGAAATTGTGTCACGATCATACACCTGTTGCTCTACTTAATGTGCAGAAATTGTGTCACGATCATACATCTGTTGCTCTACTTTAAATAACTCTGAGTCCCATTTCAAACATATTCTCCCTCGTGTCATCTAGTGTTCCTTCTGACTTTGTCCTGAAGCATCTCCTTGCAAGAACACACCACCTTCCCTCCCAAATGTCTGATTTTTCAGGGACCTCCTGCTATTGCCTCTTTTAAGCATACTTTTGAACTGTCTAGATTTCATACGTTAAAACAAGTCCAAACCATACACTGTGAAGCAGTTGGAAACACTTTCAGTCAGCCAAACTCTTCAGTCCAAGCTGTTTTTATTCTTCCAACATACAAAGACAAAGATTGAGCGCTTTCAGCCCCTAAACTGGGGGCGTCATCACACTCTGACTGCACTCCATAGTACAGCCTTTAAATACTGTTAAAAATGAGTGATGTCATCACCCTTCACAATCCTTTAAAGGTACAACTACCTTAATGCTCAAATGAAATGCACTACAAACACCTTTTCACACAAGAACATTTTAACAAACATCATTTATAAAAAAGCACTTTTCAAATTCCAAGACATTCATCAAATGTAAACTTAAAAATTATTTAAGATAAAAATCAGCCACGTTTTATCCATTGACTTACTTTAAAACATATATATATATATATATATATATATATATATATATATATATATATATATATATACTGAATAGTTGAACCCACACACACACACACACACACGCACGCACGCACACACACACACACACACACACACACACACACACACACACACACACACACAGTACTTATGAGGTAGCTTTCCTCACTAATATTGGTTTTAAGGATACCATTTCATTAAGACCTGGTGCATGGGTCGCAGCTAGTTTTATTTGCCACTTAATTTCCCTTTCCTCTATATAATTCCTGTAATCTCCCCCTCTAGGGTTTGGACTTACTCGCTCCACAATACCAAATAGAAACTGAACAAAATTTGCACATACTAATGAATGTTTATATAGCGCATTATTTATATTTCTCGTAGCAATCTGGTACTGGTGATCTTATATTTTATCCCTTAGGCGCCTTTCTGTCTTGCCTATATAGTAAGCTGGACAGGTTTTACAAGCTGCCAGATATATCACTCCTGATGCTTGACAATTTCATATTTCAAAGAAAACCTTAGACTTCAAAATGTTTTGCAGGCTTACCATATTCTTAGTTTGTATGATCTTGCATTGTGCACAAGCACCACATCTTGTTGTACCACTATTACCCACTATCTGACTTATGTTAGTAAGTTCAAATGCCCCTTTTAAACTGAGCCCAGTTTTGTATACAAAAGTGGGTTCCTTCCCAACAACTGAAAATATTCTGGGGTTATTTTTAAGGATGGACCAATTGTTCTCAAAAATCTTTTTCACTTGTTTAACTTGCCCACAAAAAGGAATAACCATAGCCCTATGAAACTGTTTCTCCTCTTCCAAATGTTCTTTTTCCTGTAGTACATCACCTAACAGTGGTTTAATTGTTTTACCCCACTCACTTTTAACATATTCTACATTTTTCCCCACTATGTTAGCTGGATACCCTCTTTCATAAAATAGATGTACTACGTTTTGTAACTTTCTATCTCCGTCTCTCTCATCAAAAGTCATAGGTTCATAGGTTGGTACTAGGCCATCGGCCCTAGGGCCTGTACAAGCCTAGCCATAACAATTCCCTGGCTATTTCTTCCCACACTATTTACTTCCTGGACCCCTGTCTAGCAGGGCGACTGACGTGATCCCCGGGGTGAATTTACTTTCTCCCATGCAATTGTCAACTCTAACTAGTTGATCTTTGATTACATTATTCATGCACCAGGACTTAATGAAATGGTATCCTTAAATCTAATATTAGTGAGGAAAGCTACCTCATAAGTACTGTGTATCTTAGTCTGTGTGTGTGTGGGGGGGGGGGGGGTTCAACTATTCAGTATATATAAATATATATATATATATATATATATATATATATATATATATATATATATATGTTTTAAAGTAAGTCAGTGGATAAAATGTGGTTGATTTTTTTATCTTAAACAATTTTTAAGCTTACATTTGATGAATGTCTTGGAATTTGAAAAGCTTTTTTATAAATGATGTCTTTTAAAATGTTCTTGACTTAAAAGATGTTTGTAATGCATTTCATTTCAGCATTAAGGTAGTTGTATCTTTAAAAGATTGTGAAGGGTGATGACATCACTCATTTTTAACAGTATTTAAAGGCTGTACTATGGAGCGCAGTCAGAGTCTGATGACTTCCCCATTTTAGGGGCTGAAAGCGCTCAATCTTTGTCTTTGTATTTTGGAAGAATAAAAACAGCTTGGACTGAAGGGTTTGGCTGACTGAAAGTGTTTCCAACTGCTTCATGGTGTATGGTTTGGACCTTTTTTTAGTTTAATTTTACACTGTGGTTACTTTTGGTTTTTTATTTGTAGACTTCATAAGTTCACAGATGATTAGTAGACTAACAACCCTAGAGGTATCCAACAATGAAACAGGCAAAACTAATGAATAAAACCACAACCAAACCAAAAGACTAGGTCACCAGTTTTTAATAGCAAATGCACTCAGTATATACTCTTGCACCTCGGCTCAAAAAGCCTTCCAGGAGTAAAAAACCTAGAAAAAAGCCTTCTTATATACAAAAAATACTTCCCCAATTATACAATTCAACAATAAAACAATTAACTCAAACAAGGTACTTCTAATTACACTCGACATTAAGCCCTTCAGGTGACAGTGTTGAAAATTTTAAAATAAAGAAAGTCTCTTTGTATAACAATTTCTGCTTTATGTTAAAATTTATTAATTCAACATTTATCTTTTCTAAAATTGTCCCCTTCAGGCTTTCAGCACTATACACATGATATTATCTAAAATGTCTTGCTAAGGGGCTTTCAAGTTTCCCATTCTTAATGTCTCTTAAATGCTCCTGCAACTGGAACTTAAATGCTCTCTTAGTCTCACTAACATAAAATAAACCACAACCACATTTTAAAGCATACATTACACTTTCTGTCTGACAATAATATCTGTCAATGGGTTTAAATGGAACTCCATTTATTTTATCAAATGATTGTGTAATATAATTACAACTAATACATTTATTACAAGGAAAAGTACCCATATTAACAGGCTGCCTTACTAAAATATTCGTAGGTTGTTCAAATCAACTATGAGCTCCAGTATCCTTTATATTGCGTCCCCTCTTATAAGAGAACATTGGGACCTTTTCTATTACTTTCTGTAAGTCCTTATATTTCAATAAAAAGTCCCAAAAGTATTGTATAACCATTTTAACTTTTTCACTCAGAATATTGTAGGAGGTAACTATAAAACAAATGTTATTCCCATTTTCATAAGTTTTATAATTGTTAATATCCACTGTATCCAGCCTTTTATCCATCTTACAATGAACACACTCCAGTGCTTCTTCTATTAAATCTCTGTTATAACCCCTCCTAAAAACATATTCGCAGTTTTAACCTATTCTTCTCTCAAAACACCTAAATCATCTTATAAACGTGAGATACATAAAAATTCACCATAAGGAAGTTATTTAATTGTGTGAGGTGGATGCAACTATTGGCATTAAAAAAATAATTAACTTGATCAAATTTCCTAGTCACTCTAGTTTTATACACCCATCAGAGTTACCTTCTAAAAAATATCTAAAAACAATACACTAGTTCCACATTGTAGGCCATCAAACTTGCTACCAACCCTATTTTTTTTTTTGTATATCTTCCATAAAACATTGAACATGTTCAAAACCCCCAATAGAATAATAAAAGAAAGACTGTACAGAAACACGGAAAGCAATAAAATAAAACTGTAGAAAACAAAAGACTTTAATGTGAGCACTTTCACACACTAAGGTGCTTCATCAGGCAACAATATCCAACAAAAAGAATCTCTAAATACATCAATTCATTCAAATCAACCAATCAGAAACCTGACCTAATTAAAGTTATATAACATATTTAAAGTGCACCATGTATAAAATGAATATATACATATACTTAACCATTAAAAGCTTTAAAATCCTGTCTTGGAAACATAGAACAAAAAAACAAAATTAATTCATTTCTTAACCAGTCTGCGTGCTTTCAGGGCTGGTTTAATAGAAACAGTATCATTGAGACCAGAACTCAGATGTGCTGCTAGTCTCAAGATCCATTTCATCTCGGCTGTATCAGTATAGGCATAGATGTCTCCTAGCCTAATATTCTCATGTATAACTTAAATAACCTGAAATGTAAACAAATGTGTTTCTCCTGCTGATAAGGTGTGTTTTGCTATTGCACTGTTTTCCAACTTTTTCCTAGTGCAATACATGTGGTCTCTTATCCTTTCACAAAATCTTCTGTTTGTTTTCCCCACATAAAATTTTAAACACACAGTACGATAAGCCAAATAAACCAAATTCTTGGTATTACAACCAGCCTGCACGTTAAAATTCCATGTTGGTTTAGTAACAGGATGTGTAAATTGTCCACTTTCATCGATAAGATGGCAAAAATTGCAACTATTGCACTTCCTGGTCCATGTTCTACTTCGTTGATGAATATTACTTGTGTTGGGGTAACACAGTAACTGTTTAAGTGTATTCTAATTTTTATATATGACCTTAGGTCTTGGCCCCACCACCGCTCGTATTTTGTCTTCTGTGTGTAAAATGTGCCAATTTTTGCAAAACAAATGCCTCTAATATACCTCACATCAGTACTGTAGGAAAGAACTACTGGTATGCCTTCTGGCCACTTATGCCTAAATCTCCTTGGGACCGGTGTACCAGAAAAATAGGGTCTAGCTCTACCTTGTCTCTCCTCCATGGTGGTTCAGATGGCATTAGAAACAGCCATCTCATCATAGCCTCTCCCTGCAAAGTCGGATTTCAACATCTCCATACTAGTATGTAAGGCATCATCTTTACAAGTCAATTTGGCCACCCGTAATGTTTGTCCCTGTACCACATTGGAGAAAACATGTTGGGGTGCATGCTGGTCCTGTGCAAAAATGATGGACAATAACAATCCTTACGACATAACTCTGTAGTAAAAGCCCCATAAGTCCCTACAGAGATAGTAACATCCAAGAACTCAATGGTAGTAGATGACAATTTATGTGTAAACTGTAGAAAGTTGTTGCTTCTATTAATCTCATCAATGAAGCTATAAAGGGTACCCATATTGCTGTTCCAAACAAAAAAGATGTCATCTACAAAATGCCGGTAAAATACAATGCCTCTCTCACTACTATTAATTACATTGGAATGTTCCCACTCTGCCATAACTAAATTTGCGTGACTATTGGCACAGCTGGTGCCCATAGCAACACCCTTCTGCTGCTAAGCTCCTTCAAATACAAACACATTGTTATCAAGTATAACCTCCGATAAATAACATAATAGATCAATTTGTTTATTGTCAAAAGAACCTTCCCTTGTTAGATAACTTTTAACCATATTAATGCCTTCCCCGTTTGGGATACAGATAAACAGGGATTTAACGTCTAAGGTCACTAGGACAATAGATGAACACACACCATTTCCAAAAACTTTATATAGGTCATGTAAAAAGTGTTCTGTGTCCTTCAATACTAGTGGATGTTTGTCTAAAACAGTTTTCAGCTGTTTATCTACATATATAGATATTGGCTCCATCAGCCAACCAGCACTAGACACAATGGGTCTAAAGTTAGGATTAGTAGGATTTTTGTGGATCTTGGGAAAACCATATAATTTAGGGACAAGTGGAAATTCCACATTAAAATAATCATACAACTCACGGGGTGTAAGCCCCATACAGAAACATTCATATAATCCCATAAAAACCTGTTCTTGTATATTCTCAATGGTGGACAATTCAATTGGCTTAGATACATGTACATCTCTTAACTGTAGATGCATTTGTTGCAGATAAAACTCAACATTTAAAACCACAACAGGTCCTCCCTTGTCAGCAGGTCTAACAATAATTTATTAAAAAACTTATACAGATCGTTTTCACATGCTCTAACAAAAATATCTAAAGCTGATGAAAAAACGGGTACAAAAGTACTGGGTTTAGAAAAAATATTCCGTTGTATTTCATTCGTAGTTCCAAATGTCATGTGTAACACAACATTTCTAGCAAAGAGCCTAATTTCTAACAGCGTTTCATCAACTATAGCTGTTGTAGAGGGCACAAAGCCCAAACCCTTAGTAAGTAATGAAATCTCAGAAGCAGTCAAAGTATGGTTAGATAAATTCCATACTAACCGGTTTGGGCCATCGCCCACATTTTCTTCAACGTGTGTCCGTTGTTGTGATTGGAAGTCTCTTTCCATTTCTGTCCCATACATACATTGTCCCTGTCCTGGACAGACTTGGCTCCGAATCCAAAAAGGAAGAGGTAGAGAAGGCTCCGATACTGTATTAGTGGCAAGTGTAGTCTTCCTTCTCACCACTATTTCCCCATCCATATTGGCGGGGTTGGTAGTATGGTCAGGTGTACCTTGACCAATATCTTGAGACGTTAGGACAACAATTTGTTCTGAACCAATGGAGGCTTGTAATACAGTTGAAACCACTCCTCCGTCTGACTCTGGATTGGTTGCTGAGTTGTTCTCAACCAAGTCCTCAACTCGATTATGTGTAATGATTGGTTCACTATGTTGTTCGTTTCTCGGCCAGGCAATTACCAGTTGATTCTTGAAATCTTCCATATCACGAACATGTTTTGTCTTTTTGACCAATAACAGCTTCCGTTCATATGCCAGCACCTTATCAATGACTTTATGTAGAAAAATATTAGGATTGTCAGTCCCTGCTAGCTTGGATAATTCCTCATATTTAAATTCTATCTGTGAGTTCAATTCAGTCTCAACTGGTGCGAAAAAATCAATAATGAGCTGCATGTACGCGTTGCTCGTATTAAGATTAATCCTCGGCCACTTTGCCAACAAGTCCGGAAAAGTATTTCCGTAGGTGGGGATATTAAGCACCCTGAGACCTCGTGGAACCACATTGAATTTTAAGTAGGCTTCCATGTGATGTCTCTGGCACTAAACGCATTTACAGCGGAACAAATCATTTTCTATATCCCGATTCAATGCCTTAGTGTGCACATTTGCATCTACGTTGATGTCCCCAACTGACACAACTATGTCCAAATCTGTAGTAAGAAGGGGATTAGTACGAATGTTAAGACAACTCTGTAGTCGTTCATTACTAGATCGATTTATCCATTCATGGTTCACTTACTCCAACCAATTAAGAAAACCATCTGCCATGCTCACTGAGTTCCAAAAAACGATCCATACATCCCAAAAATAGTCAAACAACAGGAAAACTCAGTGATAAACTACACAGTCACAAAATACCCAACAGAATAAAAAACAAAAGACTGTACAGAAACACGGAAAGCAATAACATAAAACTATAGAAAACAAAAAGACTTTAATGTGAGCACTTTCACACACTAAGGTGCTTCATCAGACAACAATATCCAACAAAGAGAATCTCTAAATGCATCAATTCATTCAAATCAACCAATCAGAAACCCGACCTAATTAAAGCTATATAACATATTTAAAGTGCACCATGTATAAAATCAATATATACATAAACCATTAAAAGCATTAAAATCCTGTCTTGGAAACATAGAACAAAAAACAAAATTAATTAATTTCTTAACCAGTCTGCATGCTTTCAGGGCTGGTTTAATAGAAACAGTATCGAGACCAGAACTCAGATGTGCTCCTAGTCTCAAGATCCATTTCATCTCAGCTGTATCAGTATAGGCATAGATATCTCCTAGCCTAATATTCTCATGTATAACTTGAATAACCTGAAATGTAAACAAATGTGTTTCTCCCGCTGATAAGGTGTGTTTCGCTTTTGCACTGTGTTCCAATTTCTTCCTAGTACAATACATGTGGCCTCTTATCCTTTCACAAAATCTTCTGTTTGTTTTCCCCACATAAGCTTTTAAACACACAGTACAATAAGCCAAATAAACCAAATTCTTGGTATTACAATCAGTCTGCACATTAAAATTCCATGTTCGTTTAATATCAGGATGTTTAAATTGTCCACTTTCATCTATAAGATGGCAAAAATTGCAACAATTGCACTTCCTGGTCCCAGTTCTACTTCATTGATCAAAACCCCCTCAACAAAGAAAAATCAAGTCATCTATAAACCTATAGTACCTCACAACAGATTTACAAAAGAATTTATGTTTATAGAGATATTCCATCTCAAACAGGCCCATAAATAGGTTGGCATACATTGGGACAAATGGAGCCCCCATTGCTGTACCTTGTAATTAATGATACAAAATCTTATTAAACTCAACCCCCCCCCCAAAAAAAAACAACCCTAGATGGTCTTTTTAAGCAAAGTCATGCCTTCCAAAGGTATTGGACATGTTTTGATACCATAGTTTTTCTGGGCATGAGTGATCAATCATCTACCAGCTTCCTCCTTCTAATAAAAACATTGGTGTCTGACCAGGAGTAAATTTATAATTCCCCATCCACTGGTCCAAATTTGTGCTTTAATAAGTGCAGAGACTCGCTCACATGGATGGGAAGTTTGTTCCTAAAAAGGGCTAATCTCTGAGACACATACATATCACACCAACATGTTGTAGATGAAGCTTAGCTCCTTAGATTTGCACTGCAGATATACAACAGGTCTATCAGGGCTAATTAGAAGATGCATTATAGGCCAGGTATAGATCACCGCTCAGCAGTATAAAGGTAGAGCTTTGAGGCAGTCTGTGTAGGATATGTTGTCTACACTATGTATTTTTTTTTTTATTATGGGCCTCTGTGGATGCTCCTTTTGTTGCATATTTCTGGTCAGGCACATACCAAATGGGGCAGTGTACTCAGTGATTGGTCTAATCAGGGCCAAGTATGATGGAAAGATTACATCTTTGGACCAGGATGCCATACCCTTGCATATACAGTAAGCTGTGCAATATTGAATGATTTCCTTACTACAGTAAATACATAATGGTCAAAGGCCAAGTCACTGTTCACATCCCTGACCACTAAGTCTCCTCTGAGGTGTGAACTATCAATGTAGTAATTTCCAGAGGTGGACATATGTCCAAAAGATACTGTTATACATCTCTTAGCATTGAGTTTTAGACTGTGATTCTGGCACCAGTTGCAAGTCTGTGTCACACTTTCATTGTTCTGGATGCCAACAAAGAATATAGACAGTGATAATACCAGTAATGAAGTCAGATATGCAGAATAGGATTATAGCCTTTAATTAAGCAAATAGCCAACACATACAAAGTTAAGTAACTTGCATACCTAAATGGCAAATAATTTGCAAAGGAGAAGAATAACAGAGCATTTCAGACATAAGTTCATAACTTAAAGTGTTCAAACCTTGAGCATTTCAGACATAAGTTCATAACTTAAAGTGTTCAAACCTTGAGCATTTCAGACATAAGTTCATAACTTAAAGTGTTCAAACCTTGAGCATTTCAGACATAAGTTCATAACTTAAAGTGTTCAAACCTTGAACATTTCAGACATAAGTTCATAACTTAAAGTGTTCAAACCTTGAGCATTTCAGACATAAGTTCATAACTTAAAGTGTTCAAACCTTGAGCATTTCAGACATAAGTTCATAGCTTAAAGTGTTCAAACCTTGAGCATTTCAGACATAAGTTCATAACTTAAAGGTTCATAGGTTCATAGGCTGGTACTAGGCTATCAGCCCTAGGGCCTATACAAGCCTAGCCATAACAATTCCCTGGCTATTTCTTCCCACATTATTTACTTTCCAGGACCCCTGTCTAGCAGGGCGACTGACGTGATCCCTGGGGTGAATTTCCTTTCTCCCATCCAGTCATCAAGGTTCCCCTTGAAGAGGTCCAAAGAGGCACTCTGCTTGACATGTATGGGCAATCTATTCCAGAGTCTGGGGAGTCTCTGGGTCAGGAACCTATCCCTCCAGCATGTTTTATTTATTGTGATGACAAGGTTTAGATCCCTGGAGCATGTAGCTCTGAGGGATTGGGATTTCTTTAAGTGTAGCATGTCCAACAGCTCTGGGTTTGACATGGCCTTGTATGTTAAGCAGAGATCGCCTCTGAGCAGACGATATGCGACAGAGTATAGCTGGAGTTTTTTAAGGCGGTCAGCGTAGGGCATCTGCTTTAGGCCTGTGATTCTTTTAGTGAGGTATTTCTGAGGCCTTTCCAGTTGTTGCAGATGTCTTGAGAGGTACATACCAAATGGGGCTAATGAGGGATGAGTACAGTGGGACAATGACCTCCTTTTTTCTGGATGAAAAGCCCTTCGTGATGAGGTGTGCCACATAGAAGGATTTCCTGACTGTTGTGGCGATGTGGTTATCGAAGGTGAGACCACTGTCCACCTGTGTCCCTAAATCTCTTATCACACTTTCTGTGTTTAGTGTACTGCCACCTATATGGTAATTCATGGATACATGTTTTTTCCCAAAGGGGATAACAATACATTTCTTGGCATTGAGCTTGAGCCCATAGCTCTGGCACCAATCATCTGTTTCTGTAAGGCCCTTTTGTAGAGTATCCACATAATTTGGGGATTCAATAATGGCTCCCAGTTTGCAGTCATCTGCAAACTTTATTAGCCAGAGTCCCTTAGTGTTAACCTGTACTTCAGAGAAGTAGATGCCAAACAAGAGCGGCCCCAGGACTGAACCCTGAGGTACTCCACTTGTCACTTGTCTGGAGCTGGACTTGGAGTCGGCTACTTTTGCAGTGTGGGTTCTATCAGTAAGCCATTTAGCAACCCATTGGGTGACATAGGGATTAATGCCCAACTTAGTAAGTTTATCTATGATTCCAGAGTGGGAGATGGTGTCAAAGGCCTTGGCAAGGTCTAGATAGGCTGTGTGGACCACCTTACCCTTGTCCATGGCTCTGGAGACTGATTCAAAGAAGTCAATCAGGTTCAGGAGACAAGATCGGCCCTTCACAAACCCAAACTGGGTGGGGTCCAGTGTTTGAAGGTTGCCAATGTCTTTGTTTATAAGTTCCATGATAATACGCTCCATGGCCTTGCAGATAAGGCTTGTCAGACTGATGGGATGGTAGTTTCCGGGATCCAAAGTGGATCCCCCCTTGTGAATTGGGATAACTGTAGCTCTGCGCCACTCAGTGGGCACAAAACCTGAGGTGAGTGTTCAAACCTTGAGCATTTCAGAAATAAGTTCATAACTTAAAGTGTTCAAACCTTGAGCATTTCAGACATAAGTTCATAACTTAAAGTGTTCAAACCTTGAGCATTTCAGACATAAGTTCATAACTTAAAGTGTTCAAACCTTGAGCATTTCAGACATAAGTTCATAACTTAAAGTGTTCAAACCTTGAGCATTTCAGACATAAATTCATAACTTAAAGTGTTCAAACCTTATGGCATTCAAGCAACACTATCTCAGTAATTGTTAGATCAAGCACTATAGCCCATGGCCAGTCATCCAAATACTGTTATGTTTTACATGATTATACAAAATTGTTGTGTCTTTCGGCTTTTCCTGGTTAGGGGTCACCACAGCGGAACTCCGGTCTGCTAATGATTGGCAGTAGATTTTTACGTGCCGAGTTGCCAGCCCTGACACACAACCTTCAACGAAGGTACACCCATTCATGCATGTCTCCACACAGAAGACACTCTAGCTGAGAATTGAACGGGACAACGTCTTACTGTGAGGCGACAATGCTACTGCAGCACCACCACAGCAGTACAAAATAAGGATCAAAAATCCACACAGAAGAACAGTGTTGTATAGTAACAAACCAAGTAAATAACAGCAAAATCCACTTCCAGCAACACATAGCAGAGTCTCCAAATGTTCAAAATCCACAGTCTTTCTTAAAAATGTTTAAACAGCCTATCACTAGTCATTTCTAATTAACAATGATTCACCCATTCATTGCCAAGTTGAATAGAAAAAATAGACATTAAAAATACAGGCAATAAAAATGCATTAATAATAAATATACTAAAAATAAAAATACCATGTCTTAGTATATATTATAGGCTGTTTTACATGTATGGGAGGCTATAAGTAGGAGTTTCATGGCTGTTTTTTCATTAAGGTCTGAGGAAGCAAACTTACTTTTTGTAAAAGAGCTTACCTAATCAACATTTTTAAGAAAGACTGTGGATTTTGAACATTTGGAGACTCTGCTGTGAGCTGCTGGAAGTGGATTTTACATGATTATAGTATAACTGCTTATTTATTGTATTCTTTTTGTAAAATTATGTTGCACTGATTCTGCACAATTAAGCTGCAGATTATTAAAGAGTGCAGAACATTATGTTTTGTTCCAAAACTCGTCTGATATATACTGTGACAGAGGAAGATACTGCCAGCACAGCTATCTGAAATTCTGTAAATGTTGTGTCTTTCGGCTTATCCCGGTTAAGGGTCGCCACAGCAGAACTCCGGTCCACTAATGTTTGGTAGTGGATTTTTACATGCCGAGTTACCAGCCATGATGCACAATCTTCAACGAAGGTACGCCCATTCACACATGCCTCCACACAGAAGACGCTCTATCTGAAATTCTGTAAATAATTACATGTTATTGGTGATTATCGACACGATTTATATAAGATGCTTGTGTTACAAATGTATTAGAACTGTATATCATATAAGATGGTTTGTACAGATGTGTGCTGAAGAAGTATTTTATAAAGTATTTGCATTTGAAATGCATCCACAGTGTGCTCTGCTGGAGAGAACAGAAATGTACATGCACTACGGTAACTGTTTAAATGCATATATTTTAACAGTAGAAACTGGAATATAGGCGGTTAACTTCAGAAAAATAACTGAAATTAAATTACTTTATGGCTACACAATAAAAAATGGTATCTTTCAGTTTCAAGGCAGTTAGAGACATAATCTATGTACTAGGGTTTTTTTTCTGTATTGTTTTTGGAGCGAGCTAATTACTACCTCTGAAACTATGAAGGAATGCAATTGTTTTCTGACTTCCTGCATCTGACAAAGATCTGAGGTCTGTGTATTTTCACAGGTAGATGCTAAATACTGCCAGCTTCCAGCAATGGGGGTTTCACCTGGCATAGAATCAGATGACAAGAAATTATGTCATTCTGCAAGCTATCCCAGCAGTAATATTTGAAATATTAATCTGAGAAGTATCTTAGAGAGACAGAGCATTCTGTATTCTGTCTCTGACCTGACAGCAACTAGAAGATCCATTCACCACATCTACCTTGCTCTTAAGTAAGTTAATTAGGGTGTAGTAATTCTCTTAGATTCAGTCAGAAATATAGTGAAGCTTAGTTTAGACATTTTTCTTTATTTATCTGAGACTATCCTGCAATTTTGTTTAGAAAAAATATTTCCTGTGGTTTTGAAGTCTGACGTCACTGTGAATATATATATATACATATATATATATATATATATATATATATATATATATATATATATATATATATATTGAGTATTTTCTTGTTCTTTAGAGGTATTTAAGTTCTGAGAATACTTGCATACTTATTTGGTGACACTGTGTTGGCCACTCCTAATAGCCTTGCTCTTGGTCAAACTACCATTTTTGTCAATCAGGGGTGGCTCATACTATAGGATTGCAGGACTGCAGCCCCCCACCTGTACAAAAACAAAACAAATTGCGAGTCTCCACCCATGCATGCTTGGAGTTCCTGGAACTCACAACTGGTGTGTCAGCAGTCCGGATAGGGGGAAGGCATCTCTGCACTTCAGATGCCCAGAAGTCTATGTGGTGATGACTGCACAGAATGGAAGAACTCCAAACTGCATCGCCTGCAGGCTGGATCCTACTTTCATGGGGAAACCAGCTGGAAGGACACTTGACCCTTCTCGCAGGGAGGGGAACCAGCCATTAGCTTGCACGGGACGGGACTGAGGATACTGGAACACTGAATGGGGCTGAGAACATTCAGGTACTGTGTGTAGCCATTAGCTTACTCAATTCAGTGCATTCAGGTACTGTGTGAAGCCATTAGCTTACTCAGTTCAGTGCATTCATGTACTGTGTGTATTCATTAGCTTACTCAATTCAGTGCATTCAGGTACTGTATGTAGCTGTTAGCTTACTCAATTCAGTGCATTCAGGTACTGTGTGTAGCTGTTATTTTGTGTGTGTGTGTGTGTGTGTGTGTGTAATGCCCCAGTTGCTATATACTGGTGGCTAGAGAGAACAAATGGTGGTGGGTAGAGAATGCCTCAGGCTTGAAACCTGTACCTTGGGTGCAGGTGGCAACGGCCTGAATTCACTACCCCCCACAATTTGTAAAAAATTTGCAGATTTTTGCCTCGTATTTGTTCTGTTCTGGTCCAAATAACATCTGTGGTTTCTGTATTTTTGTTTCCTTACACAGTCAGTAGTGCAGTGGTAACATTGTTGCCTGACAGCTATAGGTTTGCTGGTTTGATTCTTGGCTGGGGTGCCTTCTGTGTGGAGTCTGCATGTCCTCCCATCTTACAAAGACATGTGCCTGGAGTGTTTCTCCCTGGGCCTCTGCTGAAAATTGGCTTTTGTTCCAAGTCAGACTTTCCTGGTTAACAAATGTTAAATAAATAAAAATGACAGGCATTTGAATTTCAGACTTCATATTCTTCAGAAAGTACACGGTAACACAAAACCTTTTATTCTAGCAATTTTTGAAGTTTATAAGATGGATATTTGAAATTTGTCCCTATTTTTGGGACTGTATTCCCCCATTATTGGCTTCATTCAGTTTTTTTGTGCTAAGGTTGAGAGCTATGGTGAGAACTGAATTCCCTGAATATGTTTGGGGGCTGTATTCCCCCATTACTGGTTTTGTCCAGGTGTTTTTTGCTAAGAGGTTGAGAGCTATGGTGAGAACTGAATATGTTTGGGGGTTGTATTCCCCAATTATTGGCTTTGTTTAGGTGTTTTGTGCTAAAAGGTTGACAGCTATGGTGAGAACTGAATTCATTAAATGTAGCCATTTAAGTTTCAGTCTTCCTCTCTTTCACAAAACAGCTGATTTTGCATAGTGGTATGTTGCTCTGACTGTTTTGCACAGGGTCCTGGGTTCAAGACTTGGCAGTGAAATGTATGGGGGTAACACAGTATTTCATTCTAGAAACTTTCCAATATTATAAAAGCAACATTTAAAATGTGTCACTGGTTTTTGGGCTTTTGCCCCCCCCCCCAATAAATTTGGCTTTTTCAAGATTTCCTGTGCTGCAAAGTTCAGAGATACTGCTGAGTGTCGAGTAGATTTTACAAGGAGCTGAGAGCTGCAGGAGAACAAAAGTTTAGTGCTGCTTATGCTGAGTCTGCTTGCATTGTTAATAGCACAACAGGTAATATGCTTGTTTTTGATGCAGAAGGCTATGGGTTCTACTCCCACAGTAGGTAGATACATTGCTGATACTGTACTGTGTTGTAAAGGGGGTGGATGCTGCTGTTCTTTTTGGCAAAGATACCTAGTAATTATGAACCTGTTATCAGTTTGCCATCCATTCCCTATTGCAATATTTCTAGTTTATAATTTTTAATGCAGCATAGGCAATTTATTCCTCAAGGGCAACAGGCACTTTATTTGTAGATAAAACAATGAAATATAAAGTTGTTTGTTAGCAGCAAGCTCTTCATTAGTTCTAGATCTCTTTAATGTGGAATTATTTAGATGACTTTTACTTCTTCAGAGATTGTGCACATTTACTGATACTGGTGGACTGTAGAAGTTTGAGTAGACTTTTATAATGGAAATGTTCTGAATTGGGCAGTTTTGTCATTACTGGTGCATGCATTTTGTTTCATTGTTTACTAGAAAATGTTCAAAACAAATGTAAAATGCCCTCTAACAACTGTACTGTATTGTACAAGGAATATAATTTAATACAATCAGGAAGGTGTATCAAAGAGCATGTGTATGTTTCATGTGCAAGGGGCCTATGATTTGAAACCAGCCCAAAGTTAATCTTTATCTGTCAATGGCAAAATGTATTTTCTTTGAATGTGGGTTTCAATGCTGTTTCAATGAATGTGAGTTTCAAGGGCAGAGAAGCTTTAATGCTAAGTCTGTTTTCATTGTGAGACTGCATTGCTTTGTTTAGCAGATATCTATTATTATTTGTGCTGTAAAATGCAAATAAAACTTTCAAATGAAATCCAAATCATCGCAGAAGTAAAGCATATCCAGATTACAGTGTTTATGGTAAATGGGGTTAAATAACCAAGGAATGGGACATTGGAATGGCTGCAGGGGGGAGGCTCCATTCGACCATGATTTTGTGAGGGTGGAAGGGCAGCAAACTCAAAGACAGCCCCGGCTGAACTATACCTCTCAACTGTCCAGATTTTTAAAGAATGAATAGATTTTTGCTTCTTATTTTTGGTTTGTTCCTCATAAAATTTGTGGTTTTCTGGCAAATCATTTAGGAATTAAGTCACTAAATAATGACAGACATTGAGTTTCAGACATCATAACCTTCAGAAGAATGTATGCTAAAGCAAGACCTGTTATTCTATCAACTGTCTTAAGTTTATACAAGAGCAATTTTTAGTACTGTTTGCATGTTCCCCCAATATATTTGGCCTTGTCCAGATTTCCTTCATTAAGAGGTTGAGAGGTATGTGCAAATAAATCACTTTGTAGAATTAGGAATAGCCAGTCTTTTCAACTGTCCCCAATTTTGGCTCAAAATGTTGGTCTCCCCCTAATAATCCCTCTGCAAAATGGCAATTTTGGAAGAAAACGTGGAGGGTTTACAATTACAAATAACTGTAATGATCAGAGTTATAGATTACTTTTATTTCAGAAATGCATGTAGATGCTCTTATTTTGTCAGCTGCTCAAGTTGACAGTACTAATATTAAAAAGGTGTCCCTTCTTTGACAGGTTCCCAGCTGTATTGTGTGGCAATTTTATATTTTTGCATCACATTTTTGGTCTGTTTTTCATAAAATTATAATTTTCTGGCAAATTAGTGGCAAATCATTAAAGACTGAAGTTAGAAAATAATGACAGACATTTGAGTTTTAGATTTCATACCCTTCAGAAAATTCATACTAATGCAAGACCTACTACTGTCCTATTATCTTTCTAAGTTTATAAGAGCAATATTTAAAATTTGTCCTTATTTTTGGGCCGGTGTCCCACTTCTATGTATGGCTTTGTCCAGATTTCTTGCTCTGAGGTTGAGAGGTATGAGTGTCACAGCCATCACCGTCAGCCAGAGACATTTCAAATTGTGACATACTTGTTGCACCCCACTCCCCTATGTAGTGAGCCTGGATATGTCCAAGCAAGGCAAGGAGCAGTTATGCAGTATAAGTGTGCAGAGTATTCCCCCATCCAAGGTAGACACAAGTACTACAGTGGCTTTTCATCTGTCCTTGATTTTGCAGAATGTTCTGGTTTTCTGTCATATTTTTATACTGTTGATTTATGCTTCTTATTATTCAGAAAATGCATGCTGTCACAGTGCCCTGTTGCTCTGTGTTTAAGTAGCAATGCTTTAATGACCATCAGCTAAGCTTGTCGGATATTGTAAGATGCAAGTAAGCTTTAATAAGCATACTGTCAAATAATTACCAACATTGAAAGCCTTTTTGTTGTCGCCATGCAGAGAATATTTACATAACAAGATAAACTATAACCCTTAGGTATTGAAATGCATATGACAGTATTTGCAATAAACGATAGGATTACAGTATTTTCAGAAGCTCATTACATTTGTTAGAGTCTTGCAGTCATCTTTGTAGGCTTTACCCATAAACTAAACAGAATGCCAATCTATCATGTGTGGTCCATAACTTTAAGCAATTTATCTTGAGCTTGTTGTCTTGTTTGCTGTTCATTTTTTACTTTGATCATGTCTTCCCCAAGAAACAAGTAGATAGTTGTTAGGCAGCAGGTCTTTTTTGGATAAGAAACATTTTTACAAGTGGTATATCACAGAGATCGCTACTATCAGCATGTTACTTGGTAATTTTATAAAGCTGAATATAAATAATAATTAGAACTGCAGTGCAAGGAGAAGCGGTTTGAGTTGAGTGCTGCTTGTTTTTTTTTATACTTGATTTTGACTGGCATTCCAGTAATGTATTTAAAAAGTAATTTATTTTTTCATGCCTCACAGCCTTTGTGTTTCCATCTAGATATTAAGTAAGCTGTCATGTAGCAAATATATTGAAATATTTTTTTCTTCTACACTTCATTTTGTCTTGATTGGACTCACGTAATGATGGTTTGGCACTCAGGGCAGCATATTTAATTAAAGTTCCAGTTGTTGTGGTTTTGAGCATAGCCTCACCCCTTTCTAGATGGCCCCACCCCTTCCCACTGGCCCCACCCATTCAGCTGTCTCCTGCAGCCTCCCTTTAATTTGAAATCACCAGCTTCCACTGGTATTAATATTAATATTACACAGTAAGATTGGATACCTTTTAGTTATGTACTTACCATAACTTTAGATGTTTGGGATCCATCTCGCCTACATTCTGTACTGATGGGCTCGGAGCCGATCCCTCGGCTCCGACTCGGCACTCTATGCTATACAGCGAGGCCTCTTATTGGCTGAGCTATTTCTTATCCCAGGATGCACCACCACTAATCCCCCAGATCTTGTTTGTCCGCATTCATGCACACATGCACAACTTGTTTATATAACATTGTTAGATGTTTCAAGATGAAACAACAGGATTCGGACCTTCTGATATCCTCTGATCTCCAAGGAAGGGGGAAGGAGGGTGGGTTATTGAATGTGGCAGATGGATCCCAAACATCTAAAGTTATGGTAAGTACATAACTAAAAGATGTTATGTGATCCTATCTCTACATTCTGTACTGATGGGACAGCGTCCCTAGCACCTAAATCCTGGGTGGCTCATTGGAAAACACTCCTGAGCACTGTGGAACCAAATTAAGCTCGTCCTCTAGATGCCACATCCAATTTGTAGTGGGAAATGAAAGTGTGCGGGGAATACCATGTAGCCGCAGCACAAATGTCACTAATGGCAAGCTTAGAATGAAATGCTACCGAAGTAGCCATAGCCCTTGTAGAATGAGCTTTGACAGAGGTGGTAAGCTCTTTATTAGAATAAGAATAAGCTTGAGTAATACAGTCCCTGATCTATTTGGCAATAGTGACTTTTGTGATGGCTTTGCCCAATTTATTGTCCGCAAAGGATACAAATAACTGATCTGTTTTCCTTGCTTGTTTGGTCCTATCTAAATAAAAACACAACTGCCTGTGGACATCTAATGTGTGGAATATGAATTCCGCTTTGTTAGAATACTTCGGAAAGAAGACTGGAAGTTCTAATGATTGTTGTAGGCAGAAACTGGAACAAACTTTAGGGACAAAAGATGGATTTGGCCTGAGAGATACTCTGTCTTTGTGAAAAACCAAGTACGGAGGTTTTACAGACAAAGCTTGAAGCTCTGAGACCCTTCTGGCAGACGTAATTGCTACCAGAAAGGCAGTCTTCCACGATAGAAATTTTAAATCACATGTCGCTGCCGGTTTGAAGGGGAAGGAAGTTAAGGCGTGTAACACCACATCGAGATCCCATGGAGGAGCAGGATGAGAAATCGGAGGTCTTAAAAGCGCAGCACCTTTCAAGAAGGTCTTACACAATCTGTTGCTCATTAAAGGTGGGTTAATAGATTCGTGAAAATTGGAAATAGCTGCCAATTGAACCTTGATGGTAGAGACTGAAGAGCCTTGATTGAAAAGAGAAGTTAGAAATTTCAGTACTTCTGAAACAGGAATGGTGATGGGATCCAGGCCCCGGAGTTGAGCCCAAATAGCAAATCTTTTCCATTTGCTAGAATACAATTTCTTTGTAGCAGACTTGTGGGCCAAAGATAAGATGTGTACAACTTCTGGATCCAATGTATGACTCCTGACTATAGTCGGCAGAGGAGGAGCCAAGCCGTCAATTTTAAGGTGTGTAGGGACTGGTGGAATAGTCCCGACTGATGAACCAAAAGGTCTGGGATCTGATCCAGGAACCATGGACCTTCCAGTGCATATTTCTGAAGATAGGGGAACCATACCTGACGAGGCCAGTAAGGAGCAACTAAGATAATTTTGCTCCCCAAGAGAGATGCCTTTTGGATCACCCTGGGAAGGAGAGGAAACTAAACTTCGTGGCTGTACTTGCAAAAAATTAACAACAGTTTGTAGTAGACTTAGCTCCTCCATTTTCTTTAAAACTGCTTCCACAGGCCACTGAGCCATCTAAGAATGTCCGTCCGGACTGCGGTTCAACAACCCTAGGCTTCGCTGTCGGCCCTTCCGCTCGATGATGAGGCGTGGGCGCCGGAGCAGCATTTTATAATTTATAATTGCCGCGCTCAGCAATCTGGCTCTGGCTCACTCCTCCCTCCTCTCCGTAGTTTTGTTAAACTTACACACAACGGGCAACCAACAACGCTGCTCAGGCCCCAAACAAACAAGTATACATAATGTATGTAATCCCCCTGAGGTATTTTTTTCCCTACAAAAAGTTATTCACACTTTCTCTGACATCCGTTAAATACTGAGCTGGAGGGAAGGCATAAAGCAAGCCGGTGGGCCACGGACGGGCTAGTGCGTGCATAGGGCTCTTCCCCAGAGCCGGGGTGAGGGAGAAGAACTTTTTGCACTTCGCATTTAGTGGAGTCGCAAAGAGGTCGCAACACGGAACTCCCCATTTGCTGAAAATCTGATTTGCAACTGTAATGTTCAGAGACCATTCATGAGGAGACAGGATGGTTCTGCTCAGTCTGTCGGCTATCACATTGGACTTGCCCAGGATATGAGTAGCCACTAGAAAGCGTTTGGTCGACACTGCCCATTCCCAAACTCTCATGGCCTCTCTGCAAAGAGGATAGGATCTGGTCCCTCCCTGTTTGTTCAGGTACCAGACAACTGACATGTTGTCTGAGTGAATGGCAATTACGCCCTGAGGGAGGTAATCGTGAAGGGCTTGAAGGGACAGAAGCACCGCCCTCATTTCTAGGATGTTGATATGAAGTAGGGTCTCTTCTGGGTGCCATTTGCCTTGGACTGACCTGCCCAGGGAATGCCCCCCCACCCCATCTGGGAGGCGTCCGTGGTCAAAGTGGCAGCAGGAGGAGGTGGAACAAAGGGTCGTCCCTGATCCAAATTGGAGGGCACTAGCCACCAGCGAAGGTCCCGTTTGCAGGTTTCCATGATCCATATGAGGTGACTGAGAGGGAGTTCCTGAAAGGACCACTGAGCTGAAACAAGCCACTGGAGAATTCTCATGTGCAACCTTGCCAGGGGAACTAGAAGAACCATGGCAGACATGGATCCCAATAGCTGCAGGACCATTCTGGCTGGGGCTTTGGATCTGGGAAGTAAGGCTTGAACTTGAGCCTGTATGGTTTGTATCCTTTCTGTAGGAAGATAGACCCGCATTCGGTTTGAGTCTATCTCTACTCCGATGAATCTTATGCGTTGAGATGGCAGCAACACAGACTTTGGCCAATTGAAGGTGATTGCAAGGGAATTGCCCAATGATATCGTGGCTTGTAGGCTCCGCAATAGTAGATGCTTGGAGGTGGCAGTTAGGAGCCAGTTGTCTAGATACGGAAACACCTGGAATCCTAGACTTCTCAGGTGAGCAGTCACTACCGCCAAACATTTGGTGAACACCCTGGGGGCTGTGGTGAGACCAAAGGGCAGCGCACGGAACTGAAAATGACTGCCTCCTAGGCTGAAGCGCAGATGTCTCCTGGATGCTTGATGTACCAAAATATGGTAATAAGCATCCTTGAGATCTATGGAGCACATCCAAACACCTTTCTCCAGCAATGGGAGAATGGTTTGTAGGGTGACCATTCGGAACTTGGACTTTTTTACTGAACGGTTTAGAATACTGAGATCCAAAATGGGCCTCAAGTCCCCGGTCTTTTTTGGCACCAAAAAGAATCTTGAGTAAGTCCCTAATCCGATCTGGTCTGCGGGGACCGGTTGGATGACTCCCTTTTGCAGCAGCTTTGAAACTTCTGAGGCTGCAGTTTCCCGTTGACTGGGTGGCGGGTCCGGGATTTTTTTGGACTGAGGTGGGGAGTGAGAGAAAGGGATGGCATAACCTCTGGCGATAATTCGAAGCACCCATCGGTCCTGAGTGATACCTTCCCAGGCTTTTAGGTGCCTCGAAAAACGACCCCCGACTGACTCCGGAGCTGCACAGTCGGGCAATCCCTCAGGGACTGTGAAAGGCTGAAGAGCCATGAAAGGACTCGTGGTCTCCAGTGTTGCGAGGGCCTCTGCCGCCTCTGGGACGGCGTCTTCCGGAAGAATTTCCCCCTCCCCTGCCTCTGGAAGGGGGATCGTCCTGCTGTGAGGGGTAAGCCTTCTGAGATCTACGGAACCACATTTTTCCTCCTCTTTTAGCCTTGGGGTAAGGCCGAAAGGGAGTGGAAAATCGTGCCCCTACGGCAGTCAAAGTCTTACCTTCTTGCTCGCAGCGAGTCAGTGTGTCCTTTACCTTGGGTCCAAACAAGGAGGACCCATCAAAGGGGGCATCGGCAAAGGAAGACAAAGGCCTCCACAAAATGACACAGGTGGAGCCAGGCTTGTCTCCGTAGAGCAATGCCTGTACCCGCTCTACGCCCTTCGGCCGCATAAGAAATGAGCCTCATGGATGAGTTTGAAATGGACGACAGTGTAGCCAGCTGAGAGCCAACCGTCTGGGCCAGCTCCTCAGGCAGGTTACCCAAGAGGGTATCAGAAAGTTCTTTAATCAGATCCCTCTGAAATCTGGTAAAGTGCGTGAGATAGTTCAAGGACCTTAATGTAAAGGCCGCTGAACTTAGGGTGCGCTTACCATACCGATCCATGCTCCTAGACTCCTTATTAGGAGGATGGACGGATGTCGAAGCCTCTGCTACATCTTGCTGGGTAGCAGATGCCACCACCAAAGCATCTACAGCCACACCTTTAGTCAGGAACTCTTTTTCCGGGGGTGCTGAGAGGAATTTATTAGGACGAGCAGGCACCGGTTCCACAGAATCTGGGTGTTCCCACGCCCTTTGACAGATCAAGTCCAAGAGCTCGTCGAAGGGCGGAGACACCCAGGAGGCAGAGGGCTGAGCCCCGAAGGCCTTAAGGAACACAGACTCATCAGCAGAAGGGGGTTTGGATTGCCAGCTGCCTCGTTGTTTAAGGGCTTCCAGGATGTCTGCAAAGGAGACATCATCTGAGGACGACTTAGGGGACCCCTCTGCATCATTGAGATCAGTGTCTGATGTAAGAGACTCATCAGGGGAGTCAACGTGCTTCCTCTTGCACAATCTTTTCCTGGGGGGTTCTTCCAAAGAAGCTTTGGAAGGACCTCCAGGAGGGGGGGAAACCCCAGTGGGGGTGACCTCAGGCCCCGGGGCTCCGCTGTCTAAGGACGGGGGACTGCCAAAGACCCAGTCTCGGTATGCAGGGAAGGAGCTGGGGAGACCGTGGAGGTAGCCAAAGATGATTTGGCTAACGCACTCCTCATAGCCCTGAAGGCGGGACCACCAGAATCCTGGGAGGGTCCCACCTCCGTGGCCACGATGGTAGACGGCACTCAAGAGCGACGACCGAGAGGAAGGCTTGGGACCGAAAACATCAGTCCCAAGCATCTCCCCGGGCCGAAAGAAGAAGTCCGAGTACCGAACTCAGACTCAAGAGCCGGAGTTGGAGTAAGGGTCGGGCCCGACCCTAAAACCTCCATCGGTTCCACCAGCACCGGCTCCAACGGTGCCGAGGCTGTTGGAGGAGGAACCAAAGTAGCAGGGTGGACCATCGGCTCCGAAGCCGAATGGGCTGGAGCCGAAACTAACTTTTGAAACACCGGAGACTGGAAGAGTCTTAGGAGCACCCTGTCGATGTCCGAATCAGACATCTTGGAGGATCTAGATGACACCGATCGGGTCCGAACCGATGTCTCCATCGGCTTCATAGGACTAGGGGACCGGCTCCGACTGGATTGTATTACTATCGGTTCCGAGGGAGATTTCAAAACAATTTCCCTCAGTGCCGATGAGGACTTCGGCGCTGAAGGGGAAGAGTCTGAGCCGGCAACCCTTATCGGCTCCAATATCAGTGGAGCCGATGAAGGTGACCCGCCTCTCGATGCCCCAGTCCTCGGCTCCGAAACCAGAGGGGTCGAGACTGGAGGCATCGAGGCAGACCGTTCCGCCCTCGGCTCCGAAGTCCGTGGAGCCGATGGAGAAGCCTGCCTAGGTTTTTTGGCAGTCGGTTCCGACAGACTGGTCGGAGCCTACGCTTTTTTCTTTTTTGAAGGAGAGGAAGAGGAAGATAAAGCCTCCTCGAAGGATGGCTTAATCAAGCCTTTTAGAATTAATTTGTTCTTCCTCTCCTGGAGGACTCTTGATGAAAAGGCGTGACACACGCTACATGACTCTTGTAGGTGCTTGGCGCCTAAACAATAAACGCACGAGGAGTGGTCGTCCGTTATGGACATTTTATAACCACACCTCGCGCACTTTTTAAACCCAGACGGTCTATGCTCCTTAGACATTGTAACAAACCTCTATAATAATATAGACAAAAACTAACAAGTTTTAAGTTCAGAAATATAATTTTTTTTTTTTTTAAAACAAACAATACAGTACTAGTATGCACAGAAAAAGAGAAAAAGAAGGTCAAGATCCTCTAACTTAAGCAGGTACTTGACACACAAATAACACTAGAAATAGAAAAAATAGGGGAAGGCCCCTCTAACTTAAATTGGAAACCTTCCCTTAATGAAAAAACACAAATTCCTCAACAAATTTAGTCTAACACACTCGTATCACAACAATAGCTGTTAAAACAGCTTTTGGTTCAAAAATAAGCAAATTCCTGACAGGAAAAGCCTGAATAAAACAGTACTTAGCCCAGCCAAGTTTGAGACCACGTCCTAGCTTGTAAGCGGCAAACGAGATCTGGGGGATTAGTGGTGGTGCATCCTGGGATAAGAAATAGCTCAGCCAATAAGAGGCCTCGCTCTATAACATAGCGTGCCGAGTCGGAGCCGAGCGATCGGCTCCGAGCCCATCAGTACAGAATGTAGGCGAGATAGGATCACATAACATCCTTTGTTAAGGGCCTTAAAGTAGTTGCTAAGGAGTTGGCTGGTGGCAGTGATAACTACCTTATAGTCTGGGCAAAATAGGGCATAGCTAGTAAACCTGTGCCAGCCTTTCCCAGGTGTGTGTGTGTGTGTGTGTGTGTGTGTGTGTGTGTATGCATGTGTGTGTAAATCAAACCTCAAAAAGTGTGTGTGTCAGCTACTTAGGGAGGGACATGAAGCACTGGATGTACAGAGAGGGTGCTGGAGGTCTTAGCTTGGCCACTCAGCTGAGATCTTAAATCTAGAACTGTGCTAGTGGGGAGTCTTACTTGAGATCTAGAGAAAGAGGGAGAAACCAACCCCAGACTGACTCTGGTCTCTGTGTCCTCTTAAGGGAAATTGCACTTGATGCAGACAGCTGCATCTGGAAATACTGTGTGTGTATTTGTCAGCCTCCAGTGTACATCCCCTACTAGTGCTAGTGGTGAGGACTGAGGCTCCTTGGCGGGTCTTCACATATACCTTAAATAAACAAGCTAGGATTGTAACCTCTCTCATTGTAAAGTTTTTGAGAATCAAACCCATCTGTCTCAAAGCCTTATTACAGATGGCTCTCACATGATTTTTAAAACAAAAAGAAGAACCGGTCAGTATACCAAAATCTTTATATTCACTAACTTCCAATAAATCAAATATAGACAATATAATAGATCACCTTAACTTTTGTTTACCAAAATATATGGCATTACACTTTTTCATGCTAAATGAGAGACCAAGTATAGTAGCCTACTTATCTAAGCATAGTAAATACCTATTAATATTAGTGAAATCATGTACATTATAGGCAAAAAAGCTTATTTTACAATCATCAGCGTACTTCACCAACCAACAATAATCATGTGAAACAGTGACAAAAACAATATTAAACAACAAAGGCCTAAGCACAGATCCCTGAGGAACACCTGATTTCACCAAGGTTGGATTTAATTTGATTTACTTCATTCACTGCTCTTTGGGTTCTGCTTCTGAGCCAATAATTAATCTACCTACATAAATATTGATTAGCCTTATATTGTCAAAATGCCAAATCAATAGTATGGAATGACAGTTAGTTCAAAGATGTGGTTAAATCTAAATAGATTACACCTGTACTAATTCTCATCTCCATAGCCCTAATCTTAAAAGATATAATAATCATAAAATATATAGTATAATCATATAGTATAATCATAAAAGCTTGACAAAATTATTGAGTGTAGAGTGCCCTTTCAAAACACATGTTAAAAATATCAAGTATTGCAAGATTAATTTTTTTAAATATGAATCTCTCAAATCATTTGCATAATATTGGTGTTGACTTACCGGATAATAATTGTGTTCTGCCATCATACACTTACTGGACAATAATTGTGTTCTGCCATCTTAGACTTACTGGAAAATAATTGTGTTCTGCCATCTTATCTTCAGATTTAGAAACTGGAGTAACTGATGATTCCTCCCAATATCTTGGTGCATATCCATTATAGATCATAGAATTAAATGTGCTAACTAATATACTCACTAAATAATCTTTTATATATACCAAACAAATTACAGGAATACAATCTGATCCACTTGATGTAAAAAATTTAATCTTATTAAAGGCTCTTAATAATGTCTCATCAGTAACATTAGGACATTTATCATACAATCAATTCTTTCTTCCATGAATTGAGAATGACAATCACTAGTATCAATCCCAAAACCAGTAAAATATTCATTAAATTTATTAGCTATCAATTCATGAGCACTGATCATTGCCCTATCTACAGAAATAGAATTACTGTGATCTGTTTCATTGCTAAAGGAATTAATATATTTATAAATTTTTGGGTGCGTGTGTTATCATTTACCAACAAATTCACATATTTTTTTCATTTCTTATGTTTAACAATAGCTCCTTGCATCTCAGCCTTCACTTCTTTTTATTAAACGTATTTGGAAATTTACAGTAAACACAAAAAGACCTCCCTATTATATAATCTATTCAAATTATAATTCCACCATACTCAGAATTTATTTTTGGAATTTACTGTTCTATAGCATATTGCCCCAACTATATTATTATACAACAGAGATTCTATATTATAATAACCCTTACTAATTGACTCAGCCATCTCTACCCAGTCCAAAGATTGCAAATTATTCACCAGCTGATAATAATCAATTAGACAATAATTATAGTATTGGGGTCATACTCTTGGGTTACCCTAAGTGAGATTTTAAAATGAAAAGGACAAATGATCAGATAATCCTACAGGAGGAAGACAAACCTGAATATTTTCAATTAAAATCAGATTATATGTACCTAACAGCTACAGGATATCACTAGCTTGAATCAGTTCCAAAATCAAGTGTGTAATATTATGATACTTAAAAATCTCAATAAAGTCTCTTCCACAATTATTTCCTCCTTTATTTAATTAACAGTCAATGGTAGAATAATTAAGGTCATCCATCAGTACCAGATTTCTATAGTCTACATTCATAGTTAATATAGACAAATAATAATAATAAGTATCTAAATCTATTATAGGCGTATGATAATGTTACAGCATCATGCAACAATATTCCATAAGTTTGAACTATTACACACTCCAAATCAGCAATAGTCTTTACAAGTTTACAAGAAACTGAATTTCTAACACATAAAGTTATGCCCCCACCTTTCTTGCATATTCAGAAGCATTCAAATTTGTTATATCCTGGTATTTGTAAGTCAAAGGAATATCATGTCTCAGTAATATCAATAAATTCATATCCATCAGAAAGTGCAATAAATTTTAATCACTTCCTTTGTTCTCCACGTTTTGGGAATTACAATAGAAACATTTTAAATATCTATGGATTCGCTCATGTTAGGCCCTAAAAAATGTCAGCGCAATTCCTAAACAAACCTGATAGAACCATAGATCCATAGTAAATAAGATGAACTCCATCCCTTGGAAACCTTTTTAAATCATAGGCATAGTTTTCACAAAGTTTTATTAATTCAATATTGTAGACAAAACAAAGTTGTCTTAGCCGATTATTAAATAATTTTGAGTTTGACCACTGTTTAATTATAGCAAGAATTGCAACTTACCAACACAAGCTAGGATGGATTTCATGTAAATGCAAACTCTGATTTAAAGTTGCAAAACACTCAATTATAGCAAGAATTGCAATTTTCATCTTATTTAATTATATATACTGTAAATCATTAGTACCTTCCTGCAATATCAATCTAATATAAGTTGGTTTAACCCTAGTTAACCTTGGTAAGAAATCTATACAATCAATTAACTTCAACCCTGTTAAAGAGGAAACTGTAATATATTCTTTATTCAATGATGTTATTTGACTAGCAATGCATTTTACATGTGTGTTCCCATTTACCATCATTTCAATAAAATATCCATTGTTATCTGTTACAGAAATAAGGCCAGACTCTTCACTATTTATTAATATCTTTATCTTCACTTATTAACCCTCTTGAAGCTCTTCTTTTAAGGTTTCTTACCTACGAGATCTCTTGACATCCTTCATTTTGCCCAATAATACAAGTGCTAATATCATCAGAGTAGGGGCTATTTGAAATAATACCGGTTAAAGAAGAAGAAAGATTTTCCTCCAGACTTTCTGATCAAATTAATTCAAGTTCAAATGAATCAAACATTGATGTTTTCTTACATTAGCTGAACAATTTTTGACTTCAGGCTTGTTTAATACCGTCTTGAAAGTAGGAATTTCTTTTTGTTGTTTTTAATAAAACTACTTGTTCAAGTTCGCCGTTTGAGTATTTTACACTCAATTAGTTTCTAGTCTCATCCTGGGCACGAGCCCCTGTGGTGTTTTTTGTTTTTCATTCTTAGATCATTTCCACTAAGGGTTATTGCCGTGTTGTTTTGATTATTTACCTTCTTGAATTTAGGAAATAGAGAACACTCTAATGGTGTAAGCCTCTTACATATCAAGCAATAGCCTTCAACCACCAAATTGTCAGTCAAATTATTATCTTCTCTTTGATCTAAGTTTCTTTTTTTATTCATGCTACCAGTTACACCATTATCAAATTTTGTAACAAAAGACTCAGAAAATGTTTCCCCAATAAATGAAATTGTACTATCATAATTTTTCCACACAGTCATTTTTATATTTTGAAACATTAGAACAATCAGGTTTGCTGGTACAAGAACTCTCTACTCCATTTATTATTACAGCATGTTCTACGTCACCAGCACACATTCCTGAAAGAGAAGACATAACCAATGAGTTATCCATGAAACTTTAAAACTGACCAAATCTTCTTTCCTTATTATTCCCTATTAACAGATAAAATGGTCTCATTTGAAATACTTGATGAACGAAGTGAAATTTCTTCTACTAAATTTATCGTGAGCATTTATCGACATTCTTCTATTTCTTCATTTCGTTAGTTTTCCCAATTTTCTTTTTCCTCTTAAATTACTGAAAAGGTAAACTTTTCTCAGCTACTTTTGATCTTGATCCTTATTTAACTTTTATTGACCAACCTCCCTTGTTTCCATCCTTACTTTCTCAATATCATTACATTTTTTTATCTAAATTTTCTGACTGCCACTTTTTAGCAAATTCAGAAATAGACCTTAATCCTACTCCATTACTGCATGAACATCCATTAAAGATCTCTAGCACACCAAAAATGCATGTCTTACTCTTAAACTAAACCAGCAATTAAACATTTGTATACCAATAGCTTGAGCAATAACGCTTTAAAAGATAGAACCCATCAGGAAAGAAATTACCAGTTTTATCAGCTACTTAAATCACCAATTTAGTAACTAATGATTTATTTATTTATTTACTCATTTATCTATAGGTGCTTGTGCTTGTTAACTGGGTATGTGAACAGGTCATTGGACCGTTTTCAGCCATGACCCGAGTCCATACTGCAGAAAATTTGTACTATGTCACATAGTCCATTTCATGCCAAAAATAACTACATGCAAATCACATTTACATTTCAATACACAGAGTTTACAATGTTACATACAAGTGAAATCGTTCATGTCATAACAAGGAATACATAAAATTATTTAGAAGTTACCTAGTTCACTGCTAAAGAGTTTGCACAGGGTTCTTCAGGAGTACATTCATACATGAGAAATTTCTACAGTGAGAAAAGATGTATCCTGGCACACATTCAAAATAAAAAGTTTGCACAGTGAGTCAGCATAAGTACATGGTGGAACATGATTGTAATATATATTATGAATTCAGAGAAATATAAAATGACTGAAGCTGTAGTGAGAGAAGGTGGTGTCTTAAGAAGCAGGGAGATGTATGCAAAAGCAAGAGTACAAAGTGGGCTAGCTGAAAGGAGAATTAATGAAGAGAGGAAGTTGGGGGGTCAAAGGGAGATTGCATATGCACAAAATACAACTTTAGAGATTTCAGCCAGCTTGAAAGTGGTTATTAAGTTACCTTAATATACCATCAAACCACATTTTGTAACTGAATAAGAAAGGTATTTACCTGAAATAAAAATAATTAAGCAATGCACACTGTAAAATCAAATATACAAACGACTATAAACTTACAGTAAGAAGACACAAAATAATGTTGTTTAAACAGACAGATGGCATAAAGAACTATATCTATCAGCTTACCTGTTCCTACTAGTAGCTAAAGATATACCTGATTTTCTAGCTATCACTGACTTGTAATTCAAACAGGAGCTGCAAAGCATCACGAGTAAATGGAGTCCAGTCTTAGGAGTACAATCTACTTGCATGGTTCAGAAATAAGGAATTAACTAACTGGCTAGCAATTTCTGTCTCATATATTCATTGATTGTTACTAGGCTAATGACTCAGGGTCCTTTATAACCCTAGCCAAGATTTTCTGAAAGGATAATGACATCCTGTATCCAAATAGGACATTAAGGGTCAGGCATTTATAAGCTACCTCTGTCCATAAGGGACATGGGTGCCAGACCCATTGTAAATTTCCTATTCCCCATCCACTGGTTCAGGTTGTCCTTAAATTGGGTAATAGACAAATTCAGCTTCACCTGGATGGGAAGCCTGTTCCATAAGTGTTACAGGCTCTGGATCACATATCTGTCTCTCCAGCATTTTCTGTTTAAGTCACAGGCAAAATTCAAGTCCCTAGACTTTGTATCTCTGGTATTGTATTGTTTGACTTAAAAGGAGCAGGCCTAGTACTAAGCCTGGGGAATTCCGCCAGTGTTTGGCCTCTTGGTGGAGGTGGCCTCACCTATTTTTACCACCTGGGTCCATTAGTGAGCCAGTTGACAGATGATACAATACCTCACTCAGGCTTTATACCTAATTTAGTGAGCTTGTCTATAATGCCTGACTCGGGTATTGTATCAAAAGCCTTGGCCAGGTCAAGGTAAGCTGTATGCAAAGTCATGCCCTCATCCATTGCTTTGGTGACCCTCTCAAAGAAGTCCACAAGATTTAATAGGTGTAACCTTCCTTTAACAAAGTCAATCTGTGATGGGTCCAGTGTTTACAGGTTACCTATGCCCTCGTTTATCATGTCCATGATGAATCCTTCCATAGCCTTACATATGAAACTGGTCAGTCTTATGGACCTGTAGTATCTGTGTTCAAAAAGAATCCCAGGAAGAATGCCCTGTTTTCTCTCAATCTGAATAGTGCTTTTCCTGTTTCAACAATTTTTAACTGTGGAGGAGAAGAATCCATATAAGGTAATACATTCTTTGAGATCTTGAGCACTGTGAATGTGTGCACATTTAAGAAGCCAGATGAGTAAACAGTTTTGCTACATTTCCACTGAAAGCAGTCATCTTCTTAGCACAAGCCACATTTTTTACATTCTATACTTCAAACATTTTACATGCTGCAGGATTTACAACAAAAACAATCTGTCCTGTTGTTATGGAGGACAGATCTCCTCTTATCAGATAAAGATTTATAACAACATAGGAAACACTCTAATGAGCAATCAGGTAAAATCCACATACAGTTGCAAGTTATGTAAAACACTGATGCATAGGCAATCATTTTCAAATACCTAAGTAACAAATAATAAAATAAAAGCACTTAGTATGAATGGATCAATTTGTATATGTAACTCACATTTGATGTCATTAATGTAGGTTCACAGGGTCAAAGGTAGTTACTAGACATGTGATTCAGGAAACCATTAAGGAACATAGCTCATTTTCCAAATTGCCTCCAGAACACTAGTTAAGTAACTTATGTGGAGTCACACAGTAGGCAAATGGAGGCTGAGGAAGTCAAACCATGGACTATGGGGAACAGCCTCTTAACAGTTTATAGCCTGAATTCTTTGCACTAACTGCCAGACAAAAGTAATCTCCATTGGGAATCAAACCCACAATCTTCACATTTTTTTCATTGCACTAGAAGTTCAATGCACTATCGATTGCAACACACAGAGCTCCAAAATGTCAGTTTGTGCGAGACTCAAACATGAAACCTCTGAGTGTCTTTTTTTTTCATTCTACTAGAAGTCTAATGTGCTATCCATTGTACCACATAACACTATAATGGTTTCACTGTGGAGTGAACTGAGAACCTTCTGTGTGTTAAGCAGATGTGATAATTACTACACTACAGAACTCACACATATAATCATACTACAGAGAGCAAAAGTATACATATAAGAATTCAAAATCATACACATGCTCATAATTAAAAAGCAGGCTTGCAATAAAATCTGAGTGGAAAAGGGAAATTAGTGAGATATCAAGTAATGTCATAAAAGATTATTTTAAAAGCCTTAGCAAATGGTAGTTTAGGAGGGATTTGCTGACTCTTGGGGGATAACAGAGTACTATAGCTTTGAGACTACAAGAGAAAATGCAGAATCACCAAAATGGACTTTGGTACTTATGAGAGATGGAGAGATTCTAAATAAAGTCTTCACCGTACCCCTCAACCTCTTAGGGCAAGAAATCTGGACAGAGCCTAAAATAATGGGGGGACAAAGGCTCACAAATAGGGATAGATTTTAAATATTGCTCTTTTAAATGTTGAAAGTTGTTAGAATAACAGGATATGTATTATTATACATTTTCTGAAGGATATGAAGCCTGAAACTCAAATGTACGTTATTGTTTAGTGACCTTAATCCTCAGAGATTTGCCTGAAAACCACAAATTTTATGAGGAACAGACTAAAAATACAAGTCCAAAATCTGGACATTCTGTGACAATCTGTACAGCTGGGTGGTGTGGGTCTTCGCCTTGGGATGTAGCCATACATTTTGGATTGAATAGCTGGACATTCTCTGGGCAATGTAGTGATGTATGGATTCTATACATGTACCACTGTTAGGCAGTTTGTAGACATTCTGTGCTGAGTTTTACCTGGTTATGTCTGCAAATCGAACTACTGTGTTACATGCATGCACTCACAAATCCCTATCTTAACCTACAGTCCAACTCTCTGCCTTTCCCTTCACAAACATCTCCTTTCCTTCCTAGCTTTTACTCACAAATATCTTTTTCCTCATTGCCTCTCGCCGAACTCCCTTCTGCACCTAGCTTATCTTTCTCCTCCTTTTCTACCTCACTTCACCTCATATTATGTTATTTCATCCTCTTCCTTTCTTTTAACTTTATTACACTACTCTTTCAACCTGCACCCCCTCAGCACCTACTGTAGCTTATCTCTCTCTGTCCATCTCTTTCACCATAACTCACCTCCTCTTATGCTGTTTCGCCCTCTTCCTTTCCTGCAGTCTTCTCTGACTACTATCTTACCCCTATATCTGCCTTTTTTTTCTACTTAACTAGTTTGACATGTCTACCACTCTAACTTACTCCCTTCCCAATCTCATCTCACCCTCTTTAACTTCATACAACTATGATGATATCTCATCATCTTATGTAGAATTTGACATAGTCCAACCTACTTCTGATTTTTTTACCTTTCTTATTACTCAACAACATTGTCTTTTACCTATGTTCTATATCTTCTTTTACCTGGAGTGCTTTATTAATTTCTTGTTATATTACTATGCTCAACATACATGATGTAACCTGTTTTGTGTATTATGCTAGATGTACTGTATTTGCATAACTTGATGCTGGAGCTTTTCTCCCCGGGCCTCCGCTGAAAATGGACCTGGTCCAGTCGGAATTTCCAAGTTAACAAATGTAAAATAAAATAAATAAAATAAAATAACAATACACTCCTTAGGTTCATAGATAGGTTCATAGATTAGTATTAGGCTAACTGCCCTTGTGGACCATTTTAATCTTAGCCAATTACCCCATGTGAGAACCAAATCCTGCAACTTGTGTTTGTAAGGTAAACACCTTAACCATTATGCCAACCTCCCACCGAAAAATAACTTTCCTGAGCAGTTAAGTTCATAGTTCATAGCTAATTACAAGGCTAACTTTCTTAATAGGCCATTCTAAGCCTAGCCAATTTTCCTTCCAAAGGTGAGAATCAAACATTGAAACATTGTACCTTGTATCTGTAAGTCAAACACCATAATCATTATACCAACATTCTACGCAATTATGTTCCCAGTCAGTCATTGGGATCTACTGACCAAAAACTCCTGTCTGTCTACAAACCCATCAAATCTGCTGGGCATTGTCTGTACTTGTACAAAATTGCCTGGAACTCCTTACCCGTATCCATCAGGTCTATACCATCCCTCCCATCTTTCAAGACCACTGTGAAATACTTCCTAGCTAGAATCTGGCTCTGTTCTTGCTCAAAACTAGGATAACCTATATCCCTAAATGTGAACAAGTACCTTTTCATTTCTTAGACCTCCTTACTCTCCCTTCAACACATACTTCCTTTTGTTGTGTCTTTCGGCTTTTCCCGGTTAAGGGTCGTCACAGTGGAACTCCGGTCCACTAATGATTGGCAGTAGATTTTTACGTGCCGAGTTGCCGGCCCTGACGCACAACCTTCAACGAAGGTACACCCATTCACGCATGTCTCCACACAGAAGACGCTCTAGCTGAGAATCAAACAGGACAATGTCTTACTGTGAGGTGACAATGCTACTGCAGCACCACCTCCACAGTAATCAACACGTACTTCCTTACTTCTATTAAATTATCTTCCCTGATTTTATTTCTAAACTTACCATGCTTTTTACTTTACTTTCTTGACAAGATGTCTACAATTTCTGTAAATATTAAATGATTGTCATGTAACTTCTATTGATTCTTAACCAATGTTTTTATATCACGTCTAAGTTGTTATAATTATTTAAACTGCAAGAGTTTTTATTTTATTTTTGAAGATTGTAATATTCTTCTTCTTCTTAAAATGTTTTGTAATAATTTGGAGCTTTTTCTTCCCGGGCCTCTGCTGAAAATGGGATTTTACCCAGTTGGACTTTGCCGGTAATTAAATGTCAATAAATAAATAAATGTTTAACAAGTGAGCTGGATGTAGATTTCTGAGACACATACAACAAGCTTGGTAGTAGGAAAGGCTAAGAGGAGGTGATCAGTTTATGATGTCTCAAAAATATTGAATCTGACATTGAAGAAGTTGTTAATTTTAAGTTGTGGATCATACCTCAGCTTATAACTTGTAACAATTTAAAGTTTTAATGAAATGGAAGTACTTGTGCTTTAATGAGATCTGGAATCCTGTGGAGTCAGTGACAGTAGATGTAAATATCATAACATTGTTTTTTTGGTAGCATTAAGATGGAGCTCTTACTATCAGAGTAAAATTAGTCTGAAGTTGAGAAGAAACAGGCGAGACAGCTGAAGGTGAAATGAATAGTGCATTGTTGTTTGCATGCCATAAAAACCTAGCTAGACCGCACAATAAATATGTTAACCAAAATAGTGAAAAGTAAGGGACAAAACACTAACCTTTGAGGAACTCTGAGCAGAATCCACTGAGATGGAGAATGTATCAATCAAATGTATGATTTCTAGAAGTTCTGCTACTAAGGTAGCCAAGGAACCAACTAAATGATTGTTGTAACAGAAGACAGCAGACAGAATGTGACAGCAGAATATGGTGACTGACAGTGTCAAATATCTTTGACAAACCTAAGAGGGGAGAGGGGACTCAATGTTTTCATCCATGGGAGGTTGCTTCTAAGATAATCTGTCAAGTACAGAATTAATATCTCCATCCCATGACCATGACAGAAAGCATGCCGAATATTTGAAATGAGAATAATAGATGTAAAACAATGTACAACTGACTAATGAACATATTTCTCAAACATTTGATAAAAGGGGAAAGAGAACCATGGCACAGAAATTGGGCAATTCATCAGAGGTTCTTCTTTTATGGAGAGAACACCATGGCTTATATCCATAGTTTGGACACATAATAACTACTGAATGAGCAGCTGATTGTAGTGATAAAGGTATACGCAGTAGCTTCGGCACAGACCTTTAAAGATTCTGGAGAAAGACTGTTCCCAGAGAAAAAAGGAGATTTAAATTTACTGAATAGCTTCAAAATTAATTAACATGATACAAAAGAGTATCTAACTACAGTAGCAACATTGAAAGAAAGAACTATATTTTCTGCACATGTGGCAGAAGGAGTTGCCAAGTGAGACAGTTTAGAGAAAAAAATTGTCTAAAATGAGTGGCTACTTCTAAGGCGGTAAATTATTGCAAAGGGTTGGGCTGTGACAACTTTCCTGGATTAAGCTGCTAAAACAGTTTTACATTACAACAAGAGGACCTTACTAAGACAGGGAAAAGTTTCCTTTGCTGCCTGACTTAACTTCCTTGCAGAGTTTCTTGTACTATGTTAGGTAGCTGTCCACATTGTTTTTATGGTACAGTTTCCATACAAGCTCATGTTCCATCATCAGAGAATTTCGTAAGCTATGCATGATAATGTTTTTGATGTCATCTACTGCCATTCACACTAAGTTTTGATGCAGTCAGCTAACAGATGTAGTTGTAAGTACATTTGATGACAAGCAGCAACTGAATCAATACACAGAACTAATCTAACTGTAGACAGCAAACTGATTACAGAATTACGTGTCACTAGTTTAAAATAATGCGGAAAAGTAAGAATGGGAAATTCAGCATCGAACGTATAGCCCTATCAACAGCAGCTGAACAGATTCAAAGTCTGCCTTATTTTCAGATGACACAAATAACTTTAAGAAGGATAAGGCACGAGGTGTGGAAAGGATATGAAAACACTTGGGAAAAACAAAGCAATGACCAGAAATGTGGCATCTTAATTTCATTGCAAAAAATCTGGAAAGGAATGTACCGGAAGAATAAAAAAAGAGAGAGAAAGAAAGTACTATAGGTGTGCAGATAGATGCCATGACAAATGTGGAAAGGGAATTAATACCTCCCATGTCAAATGATCACAATGTATTCAAGCAGTATCAAACAGTAAGAAGGGCTAAGATGTACAAAGCTATGTAGGAAGCTGAATTAACAATAACAAAATAGTAATTATCACTGCACTTGCTGTGACAGGATTGCATCAGCATAGTTGTCTTGTCGCTTAATAACCATTAGCAGATGTTTTCTGTTTGTGGTTTCTTGGTTTTGTTTTTTACTTAGATAACTAGGCAGGCAGATCATGAAATTGTTAATTCCATTTGTGAGGGAGATACATCCCTCCACCCTGACTCCACTACACCTATAAATTTTTAATGTTTTTAATGATGAAGAGTGAGAGGTTAAGGAGACTCTATCTCCCTTACAAAGGAATTAAAAAAAAAAAAACCATAAGCAGACAAGTTACAATCACTCAAAGCAGATTGTGTTGTATGTTTTTAGCCACTAGTTATTGCTGGACCGAATTCACCAGTAGCTGTCAAAATGATGTGACAGCCAACAAGTATTACTTCTGCCTTATCATTACGACAGCTTTGGAGAAACATTGAAAGGGTCTGTATTCTCCAGTATTGCCTGAAAAGATAGAATGTTATCATCCCTCTGTACAAACACCGAGTAAAAATCCATCTGTGGTCTGAGGACCTCAGTTCAGAAAAAAACAGCCAGGATGAAATGCACTTAAAAGGAAGAAAGCAACATGGTCCAATGTTTATACTAAAAGCTATATAAAGAAATACATTTAAGTAATTTCATATTTACCTCCTTAAGGAAAATGTTGAAATATGATAATACATTTTAAGGACTTCATGAATATCAACAGATTTCAAGAAGGGAAGCTCTTGAGAAGGATAGATGGATGAGAGAACAAAACATAAAGACAGACGTTGAGTAGTTTGGGGACAATATAAGAAAGTACATTTTTATGGTGAGAGTTATATGCAGTGTTTCAGTGAAGTTAATATAGTTAAAAAGATGAAGGAGCTTAAAAATATGTAGAACAGATGTGTCAATTTTTGCTTTGTTTGAAAATTAGGCTGTAATTTAATGAAACTCTGTAGCTTACCCAGCATGCATGGAGATACAGGACATGGCCAAGCGATACTTTTCTATCATAACAGTCTATATTTCGATGTAATGCAGTGTGTAAAATCTTTCACAAGAAGTGGGGCTGCAGTGAAAAACGGAAACTTCACCCAAGTAAATTCCATCTGCAGTCTTGGCAATGCAATGACTCACTGGTTAAGGATTCTGCCTCACAGTTCTAGGGTTCAGAGTTCAGGGTTCGGGGCTTGACTGCATGTACTCTACATGTCGGTGTGCCTTTTCTTTTCTTTCTTTATTTATTTATTATTTAGTTAGTTTTGGCGCTCCTCCTCCCAAAGATATGCTGGCTGACTTCCAACACTAAATGGCCACATATATTTCTTGCCTTTGTGACATGGGACATGACTGAAAAGGGTTTGAGAAGGACCAGTTCTCTTATCTGACTAACAAATGAATAAATTAAAACCTGACGTGGAACTGAGAAGATGGAGCACCAATGTAAATATGAGTGACATTTTTGCCCCAAAACATTTTTTTTCACCAACAATGAGAGGAAGCTGAAAAATTTGCAACTAAGAACTGAGTTTGATACAACTACATAGCCTAATATAACAGGATGAATTATTTTTCTGAAAAATGGAAATTTTATAGATTAGAGTCACTGAGCAGTGCTGGAGTAGGTGTGTGTATTATTGATAGTTAAAGTATTAGTTTTAAAAATCTATAGCAATCTAAATAAAATGCTGCTATTTATTTTCAATTAATTCTACAAATTAATTTCAGAGAAACCCAAATAACTGAAGCCATTCAGTCAATTTGGTGAGTGCCAATAGTTGTAAGTTGCCTGAGCTTGTGTGACACAGCATTTGTTGTATTACTTTAGGGGGTTAACCCTGTACATGGGAAGTTGAAGAGCATCCCCCTACACATACAACAAGTTGTCAGTGACTGCCTTTTTGACTAAATAGGTTCAACCATGTGGGTTTTGCTGAGACAACAATGCATACTTTGATTCCCTCTAGTTCTGAGAGTATCCCGTTGTACCTGTTTTTACTGTTTTGCCTGAAGCTGCTAACATCTCCATTATTGTCTGCCTGTTTATTTTAGTTTTTCCCAAATGGCAATGCGATATGCACTGGTTCTGATGATGCAACCTGCCGACTCTTTGACCTCCGAGCTGATCAAGAGCTAATTTCATACTCACATGAAAGCATCATCTGCGGAATCACCTCAGTTTCTTTTTCCAAGAGTGGTCGACTCCTGCTGGCTGGATATGATGATTTCAACTGCAACATATGGGACTCCATGAAAGGAGAACGCATTGGTGAGTAAGTGGTGTACAAACTGCAGATGTTCTTATGTTTCCTTTCGGGGAAGGTGTTTTTTATAAATATTTTACTCACAGTTTTTTTAGTCTTTGATAAAGCAGTGAGTTCCACTAAGTTTGAATACCTTCTTTCAGTGGCCACATGAGTTTTCATAGACAGTAGTTCGTTACTGTTTCAGTTTCATGCAGCCTGTAACCCGACTTAAACTACCTTCCCCTCTGTTACAACTAACCCCTCCTTCCCCTAATTTTTTCACTCTCTCTCTACTAACTTCTCTCTCCAAACTCATTCCTCTCCGCCTGTTACCTACTTTTATTTAAATCTTCCTCTTACTCCAAAAAATAAGCCATACTACAAACTTTCTGCCCTGATAAAATGTTACAGATTATCCAGAATGTAATTCTTGTATGTCATTGTATGTAATTATATTCTATGTATATTTTTACTTATACAGCTGGAGCTTTTCTCCCCAGGCCTCTGCTGAAAAGGTGCATCTGCCCAGTCAGAATAACCTGGTTAACAAATGTCAAATAAATAAATAAAATAAATAACAGATAGTTGGGGAGATGAAGCTCAGGTTTGCGGGAGATCAATCATTCTGTATTGTCTTACCTTATTCATCGAGCTAGGAAAGAAGTTATATCTTACAGACGTTCTTCAAATCTGGTGAGTAGTGAGAGGTACCAAGGGCTGGAAATCACCTGCCACTACATCATGACCTTTGGTCAGACACACACACAGATCACATCTAGTGACCAAGGATAGGGAAAAAGGAAGCAAGGTGTGGGCATGGAGACATGGAGGATTATTTGTCAAATAGCACTGGCCACTGAGATTTTAACCCCTAAGAGACCTTTGCTAAGTCAAAAACATCTCAAGTCAGAAACAGAGAAGCTAGAATAGGCAAGTTAAAAAGTTCTAAAAATAGGTCCCACACAACCCATTTGGACTTTTCTGGTAACCAAATGCAAATAAATACATTACGATAAATAAATAAGTCAAAATAAATAAATCAATATACATGAAAAATTGATTATTTATAGTTCTGTCCTGGTGCAGAGTGATTGAAATGAAACTGCCCAATCACAAAACCAAAACTTTTTTTTTTTACAACCACCAATACACAAAGGACATATCAATATAAATTAGAAATGTTACACAACCAAACACAAATAGGCTCATTGAGATTTAGTTATAAGGGTCCTATATCATGGAAACGTCTGTCATAGTTAATGAAGTCAGGACAAATATAGAGCAAAAAAAGTAAAACTGATCTAAAGCTCTCACTACGAGAGATACAAAATAAAGAAACAAAGACAAATGCGTGAGCGCAGACTAAGGTCAAGATATTTAGCACTAAGAATCTCAGCACAAGCTGACTTTTACATTTAGACATTTATACCAATATGCATATTTTTTACATGCAGAAAACGAGATGTGTTTCACACTAAACTGCAAAGAATGCAAACATATCCTTGGCTGGCCCATGTGACTTCACACTGCTGTACAAGTGTACCTTAGTAACCCACAACGTGCACAGTAAGATAACGAAAAACATTTCACTGACATAAACAAGTCACTGTGGTTGGAAGTGGTTACTCAGAGCAAAAAAAAAAAACACATCTATGAACAACACATTATGCATCAGCTACCATTATAACCAGTCCATCTCAAAAAGGTTCCATACAGTGTCCCTGCAAGTTCTGTCCTACACATTAATCAGCTCCCTACTGAAACGTTGGTACTTGAAATGCCGAGTGCCGACAAGCCAAAAAAAAGACCAAAAAAAAAATAGAAGAACAACAAATTTCAACAATCGCTCTTGGGTTAAGTCCCCCCAAGACACACACCCAAACTTATATCTACCAACTTCAACATCACCATACCTCAGAGAAAAGGGAATATTCTGAGAAATGGCATCTTGGACTTGGTAAATGTAAGTCCATTCTCTCGGCCATTTAGTCTCCATATTTCAGGATTCACTGTAGCTGGTCCCAACATTTCAAATGGTTACCTGGGAAACTCAAGGAACATAGGATTATGTAAAGAAGAGACAATCAATCCCCTTTGCCTTTAGTTTCAGATCTAGTTTCACCAAGAACCTCTTCACAAGACACATTCACACTTATATATGCAATGCACAGAATAGGATAACTATATATATATATATATATATATAGAAACAAATGGACATATATATATATATACATGCCAACTATGTACACAACATCTACAAAGCAGAAACAGAATGCCCGCCAGGCATCAAAAACATAACTTCTCTAACGCTTTTGTTCTTTTCTTACACATGCGCCCTAGCTCCTTGTTCCTGAGCCTGAGGAACCTGGAGGACGCTGGAGCACAGTGGAACCAAAGGTGCTTCTGTCCCTAGAAGCCTGTCTACCTTTTTAGAGAGAAAATAAAATGCTTAGACCTTAGATTCATAAGTAGCACGCGACAATATGCTGCCTAGTGGTAGGCGGCTGCATGATGTGAGATGTAGAGACACTGACCTTGTGGAAGTGTCCTTGTTTGTGTAAGAGAGCTAGTTTTTTTGAGGAATCACATAGATTTATACAACCAAGTGTAGCCAGAAGAAAGAGAGTTCTTTTGGTAACCAGTCCTTTCCTGCTATCAGCAAGGCTACAAAAGTTGATCAGTTTTTCAGGATCTTTTTGTTCTATCCAAGTAAAAATCTTAGTTTGCACAAAGGTTGCACGCTTACAGTTTCGTTTAGATGTGTGTTGCCCTTTGTGTTTTGCACGTTTGAAGCCACCATGTTAGATGTCTTTTGTTTTCGTCCCAAAGAATCTCGCGGTGCAGTTAGTAGTTAAGTTGAAAACTAATTGACAGCAAACCCATAAAGGGAGGCTGACATGAGTGCAAAAAACCCAAGGGTACAGTCAGTACCAGTTTTGCTGGAGATTGAAACCTAAGAAGTGAAGGTTGTATGTGAGTCTGAAGTGATAGTATCCTTTCTGGGGAAGTCTTAGAATTAACTAGCGTGTTTCTGCTCCTATGAACAAAATATTTTGTGATGATTGAAGCAAGGATTTTCCTTTTCCGGGAAATCCTAGGTTAGGTGAACACACAGTTGAAGAGTAAAGTCTCTGGCCTGTAATAGTTGACGCTGGGTGGTTGCATTTGGACCGGGGCTGAGGTCAGACCAGTCCAGAGGGCAGGGCTCAGGAAGAAATTGAGGCCCCAGCGGGCGCGAAAATGAGATCCTGGATGCCTGGGCCATTTTTTTGATGTATGTGGTAGTATGCAGATCTATTGAGAGCACATCAAGATCCCCTTCTGTAAGAATGGAAGATCATTGAAGCGTGACCATTTGGAACTTTCTGTGTAGAATGATGCTAAGGATGGCTGTCACTCACTTACACAGCCTCAGCTGTAGACTCCTGAGGCCTGACAGCAGCATCTTGACTACTTTGACTCTCTGTACTCGCAGGTAAAATGGGTCTCTGTAAATAGGATTGTACGGAAAAGCCAAAGCCAACTAAAAATGCAAAAGCACGCTATCCCAAAAAAAAATCTTTATTAGGGGATGGACAGCAGAGGAAGAAATCTTGATCTAGGGGATGGACAGAGGTCTGCCACCACCATAGCTGCTAACTGAACCTCCTTTGCCCGTAGACTTCAACTGGAACTCCTTTTGGATGCATTTATTGGGTTTCCCCGGACTGGTCTCCACTGTGTCAGAGTTCCCCATGCCCCCTGCCAATTAGTTCTCCACCTTCATTCAAGCTGGGCTGAGCCCAGGAGGAGGAAGGCAGGCCCAGGAGGAGAAGCCAGAAACAGCAAAACTATCAGAAGGGGAGAAGGGGAAGGGACTGCCAGTCACCAGGATTCTCAGATCTCCCCAATAAACAGGATCTTCTGAATGTCCGAAGGTGACTTAATCTAGAAAATCTACTCGGGTAAGCTCTTATCAGATGTCAAGTGCATCAGATGTCAAAGTCCTCTACAGACTACACAATCTTTTTCCTAGTATCTTCTTCGGGGGCATCCCAAGAAGGGGAGGACTTGAGGGGGCACCAGGGTATTGAGACACCCTCCTGAGGCACTTCTGGTGGACACTGGCTAGGAACACATAACGGGATTATGGATGGAGCAGAGGGGGATTGGGAGGTGGTATGTGGGAGTTCGTACACCTTCCTCCTTCCCACAACGCCTCGGTCCCGCGATCGTCCCGTCTCCGGTTCCGGCTCCATGTCCGAAATCCAGAGAATCCGGTTCGGCGGAGATGGGAAGAATTCGGACACCGAATCCGACCTCGCGAGGCGGGCCAGACTGATCCGAGCGGCCCGGCCGAGAAATGAGTCCGACGAAATGCTGGGTTCACGACTCAGATCGTCAGTTCAAGGACTCTCGTACCGGAGAGACTCTGGTACGGGTCGGCCAGAACGAGAGGAGAAGAGACAAAGGCGGTTCTGGAAGCCCATAATCAGAAGAGAAGATCAACCGCTCCACTCGAGCAAGTTCTCGGAGGTGGAATGGATGGAGACAAAGGAGGCCTTCGAAGCTTCGACACCAACTGGGTGGAAACCTGGAATAAGTTTGGCCAAATGCTCCAATCCAAATACTTCCACACGCATCCACATCACATCCATATCGATATCGGAAAGTTTGGAAGAAGAACGACCGAAGAAGAGCCGACCGAACAAGGTCAAGGAGGAGGGTGGAGCTCCATCACCGGGTTCTCAGGCTCAGGCTCAGAAACCGATACCAGTTGAACACTCCGCCCTCTGTGGTGGAACCGGTGATCTCTTTGCTGCTGAGCTGCTGAGATGACTTGACTCTTGGACGCCTCCGGGATTCCTCGAGGGCCGATGATGCTGGGTCAGAACATCCAGAGAGCCTCTGAAAAGAAGGTTTTATAAACCTCTATCCATGAAGCTTCCGCTCGCCTATCTCATGACCTCCCACTAAAAAGGTGACAGATAGAACAGTCCTAACTATGGTTGTCACACTGACATTTTCTGGCCACATTCGCTGGCGCCAAATCCTGATTTTACCTTATCAGACATTATAGAAGAAAAAGACAAGTCAGTATTATAGTCAAATCGAGAAAAAAAAGTGTCAACCGGTTTAAATGTCAAATCCTTTTCTTACCATTACAGTAATCATTGTTATCATAACAGAAGATGTCTGAGTAGGATCACTGCTGCTTAACTCTTGAGATTTCTCTTGCAGAAGGCATTTTTACAGCTTTGCATCTTTTCTCCTTCCAGCCAGGCAGATGACCATGTCCATAGGATTTCAGTGTGCTCCAAGTAAAAGGCTGACATCTGCCTGTGACACCTTTAGTTCTTTGTTGCTTTAGAAGCTCAGGAGAGGCTATCTCCATTGGACTCCTGAGACATTCCTACAGAGGAGGTCCTCCCGTGAACTGACTCCAAGAATTCTGTGCTTTAGGGTTCTGAAAATTCAGCAAATGTCAGCTTCAAGAAGAAAAGCAAAACTATAATTGAAGCAGTTGTTGAGGACACTAAGTGATTGTGTGTGTGTGTGTGTGGGGGGGGGGGTAGGTGACTGAGTCACCTTGGGATTCCCAAATCAGAAAGCAGGGAAGGTGGGTGGGAGATAGGATTGCAGCAGTGATCCCACTCCATTTTATGTTAAGTTCCATAGCAGTTCTACTATGCTCATCTTATTGGTCAGTGTTGCAGTAGCCATAACCCTTGGCAGTAAAGTGGTGGCTGCTTTTATGTAGTAGGTTGCAGAAAGTCCCAAAGAATGCTAATGGTGAAACCTGTATTATATCTGGTTTATAGGGGGGATGGCGCTCCTGTCCCATGTGAGTGCTGGACAATGTGTGCTTAGAATACCGGGCAGCTGTTACCATATAGACTTTATTCCCAAAGTGGTCCCTACTCACCAGACCATTGGAAGATATATTTAAGACTGGAGACAATTTAGACCTTTTTCAGGATCCAGGGGTATAACCGGTCAATCTGTGATGGTGTTCTTGTAGAGATATTTGCAGGAATCACAAACTCTATATAACAGTTCAGCTTATGAGGAGCAAGAGACTTACAATCTGTTCCTGGCAATGTTCTAGAAAAGGGTCCTGCAACCTGCCAATGGTCTAGAAAAGAATCATGCAGACTGCCAATGTTCTAGAAAAGGACCGTGCAGCCTGTCAGTGTTCTAGAAAAGAATTCTGCAATGCCTCCAGAACTGATGGATGATGACAGGCTTTGGAGCGTCTGATTTTAGGAGGTCCACACCAAATGAGATGCCCTTTGTTGATGATGCAGAAGACACAGTGCCCTCAGTGTTAGTGTCATAGCCTAGCAGGGCGGACATCTGGGAAGCATAAGCTAGGTCTTCCACCTCTGAATGGGAGGATACTCACTACCTGGAAGGTGTTCTTTTTTCTTCTTCTGAGCAGGGATACCCAACACTAGTGGCTGTTCTGGTTTAGGCTGTTGGTTTTGCATAAATACCACAAAGTCCTTAGCTAGCTTGTACTACCTTAGGTGAGAACCTGGTGACAGGGATGAGAGGATTTCCCTTTTATCAGTGAGGCAGACAAAGGCTACAGTCCTGAAGAGGTATACATCCTAAACATGGATACCTGGGTCCTTGGTTTTGAGAAGGTGACCACCTGAGATGACTGGAAATGAGAGCAGCCATACCAGACCTCCATATTACAATTACTAATTTCTTTGCACACAGTAACTAAGAGCAAAATTTCCTCTCCCTTAGTAATTACAAACTGGATGTTGGACTCAAACACCAACAGTAAGGCATCCAGACTGAGTGTAGGTGCAGAAGCTTTAAGCTGGGAGGATGCAATAGGTTCTGCAGGTATGGTGTCCTCTAGCGGGGTGTTTTCAGATGCCTTGGTGGAAACAGATGCTGAGGATGGAGCTGCACAAGCAACTCTCTAGATCTGATACTTTTTTGTTAAGGTCTGCAGGATCAGCCCAGTGGCTCACTTCTTACACTCAGCTGACCCATTTGTTCCTCCATCAGGGTGTAAGCACTCTGGCCCACTCATTCCTGAGTGGAAGCAACAGTCATGTGTTACAGAGCAGGCCAGTGTACAGATCCTGCAGATTGTTCTATCCCCACCACATCGTTGATCTGTAAGCTCTGTTATACCTATCTCAAGAGGTTCATGCATGCTTCCCCTGAACATAGATCATCTGGGGCACATTCACAGATTTCTGTGACATGGAACTGGGGGAGATCTGACATCTTTCATCCAAGGATAGACCCCTGTGGGCTGAAGTCCCATCTCTCAGGGGCTCCTACCTGCATAATTGTTTTCTTGCATGGGATGTCTGACACTTGCAACTTTGCAGTGCCTGATGATGTGACAGTTTTCCAGGACACGACCTTTTCTTGTATAGATAGTTTTGGATAGCTTGCTCCCTTTGCCTTGGGGTCTTTTTAATATACAGCTCTCACAGGAAGAGATGCCATGAGTGGGGCTGAAGCAAAATACATATTTAGTATAAAAATCTTGAGGAATTTGCCTACCATAAGCACACATACTATTCCTTTCTTGCATGACCAAAGCCCACAACTAACTATAACAATACAAGTACCACTATAACTGGAGGCTTCATTAGATCCAAAGTCTTAATTCCCCTTTACTAATATCTTATCAGCCCATTATTGAGTACAACGCATCCTTTGGAATGGATTTATCGAAACATATCACACAACATGAGTGACCTTAGAGATTAGTGGCCTCAAAAATCATAATTATCAGGAGAGACTGTTGGACATTTCTTTGTACTCTGTGTCATACGGACTCCTCCATAGGAATCTATGTCTAGCCTTTTGTGGCATGAAGGATCCAACCCTATTCGATATCCTATTATTTCACAGAACTAATGGTCTATCAGATACTCAGTTAAAGGAACTAAACCTTCATCAGCAGATAAATAAGACATAGCATAATAGATTTATAGTCCAACATATCCCTCACCTCTGGAACAAAGTTTCACTACATGCCAAGTAGACTATCACCCTTGGCACCTTCAAGGTAAACTTAGAAAATTGGATGGGCAGCCTCAAATTCTTTGCCAGTCTAGCTTGTCTCACCATCCTTGATGCTAAAGAAAAATTTTCAACAGGGTTTTTTTGATTAGGCTTAAAATGGTCTTCAAACTAATTGCCTAATATTTACCTATGTACCTATAAAAAGGTTCTCAAATGGATTACTTAAATCCCAGCTTTGGAAACACAGGCCAAACTATCAGACTGATGATGCTACCAGATGCAAACTGTTCGGCGGCAAGGAAGAACTAAACATGGCTTGGACAGATCCTACCCTTATACTGGGATAGCATTGACAACCCATAGATGTGGATATTTGTTTGCCCAAGAGGGGAAGGGGTGCAAACGTCCAGGACTCGGGTCAGGCATCACAATGAGCATCTATGATTCAATTCTCAAAATAATCCTCTTCCTTCATGCAGGATGTTCATAGGCTGGTACTAGGCTATCGGCCCTAGGGCCTATACAAGCCTAGCCATAACAATTCCATGGATATTTCTTCCCACAATATTTACTTCCCTGGACTCCTGTCTAGTAGGGCAACTGACATGATCCCTGGGGTGAATTTCCTATCTCCCATCCAATCATCAAAGTTCCTTTTGAAGAGGGCCAAAGAGGTGCTCTGCTTAACATGTATGGGCAGTCTGTTCCAGAGTTTGGGGAGTCTCTGGGTCAGGAACCTATCCCTCCAGCATGTTTTGTTCATTGTGATGACAAAGTTTAGATCCCTGGAGCATGTGGCTCTGAGGGATTGGGATTTCTTTAAATATAGCATGTCCAACAGCTCTGGGTTTGACATGGCCTTGAATGTTAAGCAGAGCTCACCTCTGAGTAAACGATATGCAACAGAGTATAGCTGGAGTTTTTTTAGATGGTCAGCATAGCTCCACTAGCCCATTTTAGTCAAAGGGATTTCATATAATCTTAGGGAACAGGTGTAAGCTTTGCACGTATTCCTCTAGTAGCAAAATAAATATATATAAAAAAGCCACACAATCACAGGCAGATTAGGAAGCAAATGAGAGAACTTTATTACCCTAGTGCTTTGGCTACATGCCTTTTAGGGTGACATATTTAGCTAAGTGTCAAATCTGTGATAGTTTTTACGTTGGAAAAACCGAGCATAAATTTAAGGAACATGTGTACGAACACCTTTATAGAATTAACAAAATGAATCTGCACAATGCTTTGGCTAAACACATTTCTAACTATTCATGTCATTGTTTAAATTTAAAGTAATCGACCAAGTTGTTAAGGCCGAGAGAGGTGGTCCCTGGCTCTTAAATTGGAGGAAACTTAATTGTTATGGCAAGTCAGATTAAATGCAACATAATTTTCCAGGGTTGAATGATTACTGTTCTATCCAATGTGTGCTTAAAATGAAAGCTTTGGAGAGAGAAAAATGTGAGGTTGAAATTAAATTAGACATATTTATTGCCCCCTGTTTTTCTTTTTTCTTCCTTTTTATCCTTTTTGATTTGTTAGGTTTTTAATACACCTTTTTTCATTTAATTAGGTTTTAATACACCCACAGACTCAAAAAAAAACATGTTTATTTCATCATGGTTTGGTGTTTCCTACATTTTAACACCACTATGGGACTATTTAGAACTTTCTAGATATTTTTATATGCAATTTCTGACTCTGACCACATGGGGTCTGGCATCTTGAAATAATTCTGACTGTTTAGTCTGCCTCTAAGTATCCCAGAATGCATTGTTTGTCTCCAAAAAATTGCATCAGATCTGCCACGTTTTCCCTAAAGTTTCCATCACTGCACTGATTTTACAGGAATTCACTGCTGTGTTATACTCATCTACTTTTGGTTAACATTTTATCCTTTTTCAATGACTACTTCAAACACAAGCAGTGCAAATGCTACAGAACATAATTGAAAAGTGCATTTTATTGCTCATTTTTCTTAAAAATGCTAACTTGATTTTTTTTTGTGAAGGCAGAAATCTAGTTCTTCAAGGTATCTCCCCTCCCCCTTCACACCTACCTTCCCTACCTGTCAAAGAGCTAAGGGTAATTTGACCCATTATCTGCATGTGATTGACACCTCACAGCAGGTGACCAGATTAATGTACTGTTTTCTTGTCACTCTTTCCTTCCTTACAGTGGGAGACTTTTTTTGTTGCACTCCTGTCAAATTTAGAACCAAGCTCCATATCACTGGGAATAATCACTGTTTTGCAAAGCATCAAACTCCCACTTATGTTTCCTTCCTGTCTGGTTAAATAGCTAACAAATGATGCACTATAAACTCAAAATATTTCACAGACTTGCATGACAGCACCTGCATGCTTTTTTAAAGTGGTAATTTAAGAAAATTATGGTACTGCATACTTGTAATCTGATGTAGTTTTGTCGATTAATTGTGACAGACATCTGCTTCTTATGTAAAAACATGCAATTAATGTCTATGCATGGTCATTGCAAATTTATGCTCTTAGTTTTTGCAGCTGTTACTATGCTTCTGCCTGTACTTTTTCACATATCGGTAGGGTTCTTCAGAAAAGAGAGATTATAGTTTGACATTGTTGCCAGGTTAAGAGTGGGCTGGGCAAGGCAGCTCTGACATCACAATGTGGGAGGTCCACTGGCTCTTCACTTTGGGAGAGGAAACATCCTGGTAGCTAGAGCAAGAGCTCTGGCAGATGTGACATCATCATTTCAGAGCCAGCTAGAGGTTTTTCAACTTGGTTTTCAAAGTGAAAGTAAAACAGTACGGAAAGGTAGGAAGCCTAACAGGGAAAACAGTTGAGTGGATTAGTTTTTAAAGCTGCATGGGTGATTTTTTTGAGGCTGTATCAACAAACAGGGACTAAAAGAGACAGCAGGTTGAGCAATCTGATTTAATATCCCATTATTGTCCTTTAAGATATTTTACCATCATGGCATCCTTTTGGAGCATTATTTAAAATCTGCAAGTACTGTTATTTGTATTGTCTGATAAAGTGCAACAATTTGGTTTGGACAAAAGTGCTTACAGTAAACTTTTCCAGTGTTTTACTCTATTCTAGCACCTATCCCCCTTCTTTGTGGTTTTTATAGTGCTTTTGTGTTTCAGTTTTGGATTATTGGTTGTTTTGTTTGAGGGATGGAGTCAAATGGAGTTTTCAACACATCACTTCTGCTTATTTCACAAGGTAACCCAAGTTTAATTGAAGTGAATTAGGCCATTTGGAACCTCATGTTACTTGTTCAGCAACTGACACAACAAGTAGACAATTTGTCACAAAAATTAACACACGTACCTAGCGAGACTGATATGGCTGCTTATAGTGAACATTTAAGTGGTTTACAGAATGCTCAAACTGCACTTAGTGCTTGTGTGGCTACCATCAATGTACCAGTGGCTCATGTGCTTGGACTTAATAACCTGACAACAGGACATAATGCTGATAACTCGAATCTCTGTAATCTTACACCTGCTGGAAGCCTTATGGGTCCCCCCTTGATCCACCAACGCAGCTTATTGGTGTTCCCAGTCTGAAGGACTGGTTGAATACAACTAATGACTGGCTTAAAGAATCAAGTGGTCCAGTGTCCAGAACATCGGCGGTCAATGCTAGTATTTTGGAAACCCTTTAAATTTTTGATTATAAACTGGTCAAATATAAGAGGTTACAGCTAGAGATTAACTATCTCAATGAATGTCTTCATAGACAACAATTTCCGAAGAGCCTCAGGCAGTGGCAATTCCCTAATGGCCTAGAATTGAATAGCCCTTTTAATAAGCAAAATGTGCACCCATTTATCCTAATTTAGTCTTGGCAGAGTGGGCAAAAGTCTATTCACTTCAACACACATGAAAAACATTTTGAAGTTCGTTAGATTTTTAGAGAACATACTGATCTTGTGGAAGGGAAATGAGGAAGAGGTTGTGGAATTGTGTGATTATATAAGTAAAACCACCACTTTCTTGAGATTTGCCAATAAGATTACCTATGAAAGTATTGATTACCTAGACATTCATATCTATAAGGACATTGTGAATAAGAGGTGGGGGGTCCAACATATACAGAAAAGAGACTTATGCTAATGCAATGTTGCATTATAATAGTTGTCGTCCCCCACACCAAAAAAGAAGTATTATCAAAGGTCAAATGGTCAGACTTTTAAGGTTAGTCAGTGATGATGTTAATTTTTCTTAACAAATTACAAACTTTGATTGGGTTGTTCTTGGATAGGGGTTACCCCATGGATCTTTTAAAGAAAATTAAAAAGGAAATAAAATTCCGAGGCAACAAATTTGCAACCATTTTAAAAATGGGTTTGCAGGTAAACATTGTGACGAGTGATGGCAGAACACACGAGATATAAAAAACAAGAAAACCACTAATGCGCTCTATGTCCATTCTACCAAATGCACTAAATTTAAAAAATATTTATTTTTTATTATAGATAGAGTGCAAATGAATAATCATGGGGGGAGGGGGATGCAAAACATATGTTGGAATATAAAGAACTGGCATGGCAACTAAGATTGAATACCATGGCTAGCCCTGGTATTAATGAAGCTTGTTCTATTAGCAACCTATTGAAGCTAAGAACACAGTTAAAATAGTGGCTTCGACACTGCTAATATAACACGATGTTTTTAGTATAAGGTATCCATATACCTGACAACATACAAGGTTTTAAAATTTAAATTTTTAAGTTTTTTTCAGAATGAATTTTTATGATATGGTGTATGTCTTTAAGCAGTTATATTAGATAAGGGTCACCTGTGTTTGAATTTCCTTATTTAAGGATTGAGTGATGTGTTGTTTTCAACTCTGATGATGCCCTAGGTTTATGGTGGACGAAAGCTCTCAGTTTGTTGTGTTCTACAATAAATATTTCTTGTTTTTATGAACAGCAGTTTGGACTTATTTGGATGTAACAAACACTTAGTCAGCCTGACTCTACAGCTTGCAGAGGTGATTTTTTGTTTTTTCTGGTGAATTCATTATCTTTACCATGTTTGGTTGAGATTGGTTCGCACGTTCGAGTATACCTGGACCTTCAGCAGTATTGACAAATATATGGTCAAACTACAAGTCAACAAAATGAAAAAAACTGGAGAGAGATAAGTGTGATTACGAAAAGGGAATTGCTTATCCCCAGCCTCCCCTCTCACAAAATTGGGGACAAGTTAGTGGAGATATTCCACCTAGTTATTCTAATTCCCCTTCACAAAACATCAATCCAAATGATGTATCACCTCATTCTAATATTAATAACACTGATACTATGAATAATGAGCAATCTTTAAGTCCTCCCCTGAGGAGGTGCGAATGACTACAGGAACAAGCTCGCCAACATGGAAGTGATGTTAATGCGAATAATCAATCAAAGTGGGATTTTCAGTCAGCAAAGAGGAAGAACCAATCGAATCAAAGGGGAACACAATAGAATAACCCCCGTTCCCGCAAATCCAACAGATGATGGAAATAAATCTGCCTATCCTTGGAGCTGCTTTCCCTTCAGATCAAAGTAAGAGTAAACTTTCCATCATGAAAAATAGCAATGAGGATTTTTATATATTCAACTTTTCATCTATAGAAGTATCAACTTCTTTAACAAACCTTTTAGCTCGAGGTCTGACATTTCTGCCTAGCTGCAGGGCAGACCTTCCAAGAACCTTGGTTGACTTTAAAGCATTTATAAGCAAAATTAATTTGGCTCTGCTGACAGGTAAGCTTTTTGAAAGTATTGAACAGTACAGAATAGCAAGTACTTTTAATCTGCCCCTGTACCCTTTGTTAGTCATTTTTAAGTATGCGAACTTGATATAAGTAATTTATTTAATAATAAGTATTCCTTCCCTAAATCTGACAATTTGAACAAAGCTGAGCGTGACTTACTTAACTCTTTGAAAGATTTTGATGTGAGGATTATGAAGCCAGACAAGGGTGTGGGTTGGTCTTTCTGGATAGGATTGAGTATAAGGATAGGATGCTTAAGGTCTTAACATCTGATACTTATGAATCGGTTACAAAAAATGAAGGGTTTGGAGCATAGGAGAGAATTAGGTCTCACATAAATGATTTATTTATTGACGGTCAAACAGACTTGTATCTCTGGAATTATTTAAATATGACTTCTCCTTTAATCTCGATGATATTTGGGATTCCAAAAATCCACAAAGATCTCTATGATCCACCCATTCATCCAATAGTGGACGGTAGAAACTCAATTACATATGCTTGTGCCAAATTTGTAGATAAATTAAAAGAATATTTAATAAATGAACCCCAGATATGTAGAGATTCTTAGGTTTTTCCTGAGTGTATTTACGCTTTGGATTTCAAAATAAATTTAAACTTTTTAACAATCGATGTCAGGGATTTGTATACTGTGATCCCACATGATTTTGGTATTCAATATGTGACTGAATTTTTATTAAGTAAAAGGGCCCCGAATAATGTTATCATGTTGGTGGAACAACTTTTGGATATCACGTTAACTAATATTTCTTTTTTGAGGCCCAACACTTTTTGCAGAAAAATGGAATTGCTATGGGGTCTCCATTCAGGGCTAGTTTTGCTAACATGGTCATGGCTTTTTGGGAGCATAAATACTTGTTTAAAAACACAACTTGGAGTGACCAAATCTATTACTATACATGGTACCTTGATGATATTTTTATTATTTTTAAAGTTGATTTAGAAGTAGTGAAAATGTTTTTGGACTACTTGAATGGTACGACACATTTTCTCAAATTCACTTCCCAATTTCATACATAATGTATTTTCTTTTCAGATGTATTACTACATAAGGATCAACAGAATTTTAGATGTGTGTCTAAGATTTTTTTAGAAAGAACACCTATTGTAATTATTTTTTACACTTTAAAAGTGCCCACCCTCTTCACCAAAAGAGATTAGTAGTAAAAGGCCATCTAGTTAGAGCAGCCAGAATGATCTCATTAGATGATGAGTTTTAGTTGGAATGTGAGAATTTGAAGGGGATGTTTAATAAAACAGGGTATCCCTTGTCGATGTTGGATAATCTGATTAAGGAAGTGTATGACGAGAGAATTAGTGATTACTTTACCCCTATTTTTTATTTTAGTAGTGTTGACATAGTAACACAAAGTCCAGACAACAAGATCAAACCTACTATATACAGTCAAGATTCTTATAACTTAAGGAATATTTTATTTAAAAATTGGAGATTTTTGCTGAATGATATCTTGATTAGCTCTAAAATTGGGGAGCACCCATATTGTGTTTATAAGAGGGGCAATAATATTAAGCACATTTTGGAACATAGTCAGACCCCTTTGGTAAGAAGTCCGGGTATGTTTAGATGTGAATCTTGCCCTGTTTGTAAACATATTGACATTGGTAGTATCTTCCTTGTTGCAGGCAGGAAGTATAACATTAAGGACAGATTCAATTGTAATTCAAAAGGGGTGACATATTTAGCTGTCAAATCTGTGATAGTTTTTACATTGGAAAATAGGGAACATGTGTACGAACAGCTTTATAGCATCAGCAAAATGAATCGGCACAATGCTTTGGCTGAACACATTTCTACCCACCCAGGTCATTGGTTTAAATTTAAAGTCATTGACCAAGTTGTTAAGGCCGAGAGAGGTGGTCCTTGGGGTCTTAAATTAGAGGAGAATTAATTATTATGGTAACTTAGACTAAACGCACATAATTTCCTAGGGTTGAATGGTTATTGTTCTATCCAATGTGTGCTTAAAATGAAAGCTTTGGAGAGATAAAATTGTGAGGTTGAAATTAAATTAGACATATTTATTGCCCCCTGTTTTTTCTTCTTTTTTTCCCTTTTTGATTTGTTTGGTTTTTAATAGACCGTTTTGATTTAATTAGGTTTTAATACACCTTTTTTCTTATATACATAGTTGATTATGTATTTTTATGAATATATATATATAAATATATATATATATATATATATATATATATATATATATATAAAACCCTACATGTTTAATTTACTTACATAGTATTGGTGGTATCACTTTAAGATATACTGACCATTTACTAACATGTGATCCTTTTGGAGCCTTATTTCAAATCTGAAAGCACTATTATTTGTATTATCTGATGAAGTTCAACAATTTGGTTTGGATGGAAGCACTTACAATAAACCTTTCCAGTGTTTTTCTCTATTCTAGCACTATCCCCCTTCTTTGTAGTTTCTATACTGTTTTTGTGTTTTGGTTTTGCCTTCTAGGGTGATAAACAGACAATAGCACAACTCATACCTGCACTAATTAACTAATTAAACTATTTTAAGATGCATAAATAGAAACATCCTATGACTTTATATCAGACATTCCCAATTTATTTCTGTGTTCAAACCCTTGGTATTAGTGTATTAAATTACAATATCCTTTTAGAATCCAGCTGTTTCAAAGCAACCACTTTGTCACCTCCACAACCTAAATACACAAGTCAAAACAATAAGCTTAAAACAATCTGTTTCACCACTACCATGATGATGATGATGATGAAGAGTGTGGGGGGTCTATAAATAAGGAGAGAGTAGGATTTGTGATGCAGATCCTTAAGGAGAATAACAACAATGCGGAATATCACCTTTTTAAAGTTGAAGAAAGTATACTAAGAACTTTTAGTTATGTACTCACCATAACTTCAGATGTTTGGGATCCATCTTGCCTACATTCTGACTGATGGGCTCGGAGCCGATCCCTCGGCTCCGACTCAGCACGCTTATGCTATAGAGCGAGGCCTGTAATTGGCTGAGCTATCTTTATCCCAGGATGCACCACCACTAATCCCCCAGATCTTGTTTGTCCGCATTCATGCACACATGCACAGCTTGATTATATAACATTGTTAGAGATGTTTCAAGATGAAACAACAGGATTCGGACCTTCTGATATCCTCTGATCTCCAAGGAAGGGGGAAGGAGGGTGGGTTATTAGGAATGTAGGTGAGATGGATCCCAAACATCTGAAGTTATGGTGAGTACATAACTAAAAGATGTTATGTGATCCTATCTCGCCTACATTCTGACTGATGGGACAGCGTCCCTAGCATCTAAATCCCGGGTGGCTCATTGGAAAACACTCCTGAGCACTGTGGAACCAAATGAAGCTCATCCTCTAGATGCCACATCTAATTTGTAGTGAGAAATGAAGGTATGCGGGGAAGACCATGTAACCGCAGCACAAATGTCACTAATAGCAAGCTTAGAATGAAATGCTACCGAAGTAGCCATAGCCCTTGTAGAATGAGCCTTGACAGAGGTGGAAAGCTCCTTGTTAGAATAAATATAAGCTTGAGTAATACAGTCCCTGATCCATTTGGCAATAGTGACCTTTGTGACCGCGTTGCCCAATTTGTTTTCTACAAAGGACACAAACAACTGATCTGTCTTCCTTGATTGTTTGGTCCTATCCAAATAAAAACATAACTGCCTGTGGACATCTAGTGTGTGGAAAATAAATTCCGCTTTATTGGAGTATTTTGGGAAAAAAACTGGGAGCTCTAATGACTGTTGCAAGCATAAAGTAGAACAGACTTTAGGAACAAAAGAAGGATTTGGTCTGAGGGAAACTCTGTCTGTATGAAAGACCAAGCACGGGGTTTCACTGACAAAGCTTGAAGTTCTGAAACCCTTCTGGCTGAAGTAATTGCCACTAGAAAAGCTGTCTTCCATGATAGAAACTTTAAATCACAGGTAGCTGCCGGTTCAAAGGGGAAGAAGTCAAGGCACGTAATACTATATCGAGATCCCATGGAGGTGCAGGATGAGAAACCGGAGGTCTTAATAGAGCAGCACCTTTCAAGAAGGTCTTACACAACCTGTTGCTCATTAAGGGTGGGTCTATGGATTCATGAAAATTAGAAATCGCTGCCAATTGTACTTTGATGGTAGAAACAGAAGAGCCTTGGTTGAAAAGAGAGGTTAGGAACTTGAGTACTTCTGCCATGGGAGTTGAAATGGGGTCCAGGCCCCGGAGTTGAGCCCATATAGCAAATCTTTTCCATTTGCTAGAATACAGTTTCTTCATAGCAGACTTGTGAGCTGAAGACAATATGTGCACTACATCTGGGTCTAGTGCATGTCTCCTGACTATGGTCGGAAGAGGAGGAGCCAGGCCGTCAATTTTAATGTGTGTAGGGACTGGTGTAGTAGTCCCGACTGATGAATCAGTAGGTCTGGGACCTGGTCCAAGAACCATGGACCTTCCAGAGCATGTTTCCGAAGATAGGGAAACCAGACTTGACGAGGCCAGTAAGGAGCAATTAAGATCATCTTGCTCCCTAAGAGAGACGCCTTCTGAATTACCTTGGGTAGGAGAGGAACTGGAGGGAAGGCATAAAGCAGGCCGGTGGGCCAAGGATGGACTAACGCATCATAGGGCTCTTCCCCGGAGCCGGGTTAGGAGAAAAATCTTGCACTGCATTCAGAGGAGTCGAAGAGGTCATAGCACGGAACTCCCCATTCGCTGAAAATCTGTCTTGTAATAGTCATGTTCAGAGACCATTCGTGAGGAGAGAGGATGGTTCTGCTCAACCTGTCGGCTATGACATTGGATTTGCCCGGTATGTGAGTAGCCACTAGGAAGCGTTTGGTCGAGACTGCCCATTCCCAGACCCTCATCGCTTCTCTGCAAAGAGGATAGGATCTGGTCCCTCCCTGCTTGTTCAGGTACCAGACAACTGACATGTTGTCCGAGTGAACAGCAATTACGCCCTGAGGGAGGTAATAGTGAAGGGCTTGAAGGGACAGGAGTACTGCCCTCATTTCTAGGATGTTGATGTGGAGAGGTCTCTTCCGGATGCCATTTGCCCTGGACTGACCTGCCCAGGGAATGCCCCCCCCACCCCATCTGGGAGGCATCCGTGGTCAAAGTGGCCGCCGGAGGAGGAAGAACAAAGGGTCGTCCCTGATCCAAATTGGAGGACACTAGCCACCAGCGAAGGTCCCGTCTGCAAGATTCTGTGATCCATATTAGATGATTGAGAGGGAGTTCCTGAAAGGACCACTGAGTTGAAAGAAGCCACTGGAGGATTCTCATGTGTAACCTTGCCAAGGGAACTAGCAGAACTGTGGCAAACATCGATCCCAATAATTGTAGGACCATTCTGGCTGGGGCTTTGGACCTGGGGAGTAAGGCTCGAACCTGATCTTGTATGATTTGAATTCTGTCTGCAGGTAGATAGACCCGCATCTGGCTTGAATCTATCTCTGCCCCTATGAATCTTATTCTTTGAGATGGCCGTAACACAGACTTTGGCCAATTGAAGGTGATTCCGAGGGAATTGCCCAGTAATGTTGTGGCTTGCAGGCTCCGTAGAAGTAGATGCTTGGAGGTGGCAGTTAGAAGCCAGTCGTCTAGGTACGGAAACACCTGGAATCCTAGACTCCTCAAGTGAGCAGTCACTACTGCCAAGCATTTGGTGAACACCCTGGGGGCTGTGGTGAGACCAAAGGGCAGCGCACGGAACTGAAAATGACTGCCTCCTAGGCTGAAGCGCAAGTGTCTCCTGGACGTTTGATGTATTTTGATATGGTAATAAGCGTCCTTGAGGTCTATGGAGCACATCCAAACACCTTTCTCCAACAATGGGAGAATGGTTTGTAAAGTGACCATTCGGAACTTGGACTTCTTGACTGAACAGTTCAGGTTGCTTAGGTCCAAAATGGGCCTCAAGTCCCCGGTTTTTTTTGGCACTAAAAAGAATCTTGAGTAAGTCCCTAATCCGATCTGGTCTGCGGGCCCGGTTGGATGGCTCCTTTTTGCAGCAGTTTTGAAATTTCTATGGCTGCGGTATCCCGTTGACTGGGTGGCGGGTCCGGGATTCTTTTGGACTGAGGGGGGGGGACAACAGAATGGGATGGAGTAACCTCCGGCGATAATTCGAAGCACCCATCGGTCCTGAGTGATCCCTTCCCAGGCCTTTAGGTGCTTCGAAAAACGACCCCCGACTGGCTCCGGAGCAGCACAGTCGGGCAATCCCTCAGGGACTATGAAAAGCTGAAGAGCCACGAAAGGACTCGTGGTCTCCAGTATTGCGGGGGCCTCTGCCGCCTCTGGGACGGCGTCTTCCTGATGAATTTCCCCCTCCTCTGCCTCTGGAGGGGGAACCTTCCTGCTGAGAGGGGTAAGACTTCTGCGATCTCCGGAACCACATCTTCCCTCCTCTTTTAGCCTTGGGATAAGGCCGAAAGGGAGTGGAAAATCGTGCCCCTACGGCAGTCAGAGTCTTACCCTCCTGTTCACAGCGGGTAAGTGTGTCTTTCACCTTGGGCCCAAACTGGAGGACCCATCAAAGGCATCGGCAATGAAGACTTGAAGGCCTCCGCGAAATGACACAGGCGGAGCCAGGCTTGTCTCCATAGAGCAATGCCTGTACCTGCTTACTCGCCTTCGGCCACATACGAGATGAGCCTCATGGACGAGTTGAAATGGATGACATTGTAGCCAGATGACATCCCACCGTCTGGGCCAGCTCCTCAGGCAGGTTACCTAAGAGGGTATCGGTTAGCTCCTTACTCACATCCCTCTGGAATCTCGTAAAGTGCCAGGTAGTTCAGAGACCTCAGGGTAAAGGCCGCTGAACTTAGGGTGCGCTTGCCGTACCGATCCATGCTCCTAGACTCCTTATTAGGAGGATGGACGGACGAAGCCTCTGCTACATCCTGCTGTGTAGCAGATGCCACCACCATAGCATCCACAGCCTCACCTTTCGTAGGGAACTCTCTATCTGGGAGCGCTGAAAGAAATTTGTTTGGACGACGGGCACCGGTTCCACAGAGTCCGAGTGTTCCCACGCCCTTCGACAGATCAAATCCAAGAGCTCGTCGAAGGGCGGAGACACCCAGGAGGCGGAGGGCTGAGCCCCGAAGGCCTTCAGGAACACCGACTCATCAGCAGAGGGAGGTTTGGACTGCCAGCCGCCTCGTTGTTTTAGGGCTTCCAGGATGTCTGCAAAGGAGACATCATCCGAGGACGACTTGGGGGACCCCTCTGCATCATCGAGATCGGTGTCAGATGTCAAAGACTCGTCAGGGGAGTCAACGTGCTTCCTCTTGCACGTTTTCTTCCTGGGAGGTTCTTCCGAAGAGGCTTCAGAAGGACCTCCAGGAGGGGGAGAAACCCCAGCGGGGGTAACCTGAGGCCCAGGGGCTCTGCTGTCTGCGGACAGGGGGACTGCCAACGACCCAGTCTCCAAATGTAGGGAAGGAGCTGGGGAAACTGTGGAGGTAGCCAATGAAGATTTGGCTAGAGCACTCCTCATAGCTCTGAAGGCGGGACCACCAGAATCCTGGGAAGGTCCCCCCTCCGTGGCCACGACAGTGGACAGTACTCCCGCCGCCGAAGCACCAAGAGGGAGACTTGGGACCGAAGGTATCAATCCCGAAGCCTCCCCCCCAGGGCCGAAGGAAGAAGTCCGTGCACTGAACTCCGACCAAGGAGCCGGAGTCGGAGCAAGGGTCGGGCCTGACCCTAACACCTCCACTGGTTCCACCAACACCTGCTCCAACGGTGCCGAAGCTGTTGGAGGAGGAAGTACAGTAAGGGAGTGGACCATCGGCTCCGAAGCCAAATGGGCTGGAGTGGAAACCATCTTTTGGAACACCGGAGACTGGAAGAGTCGAAGGAGTACCCTGTCGATGTCCGAATCAGACATCCTGGAAGATCTCGAGGATACCGATCGGGTCCGAACCGATTTCTCCATCGGCTCCGAAGGGCTCGGGGACCGGCTCCGAAAGGACTCCACAATTATCGGCTCCGAGGAAACCTTCAAGGAAATTTCCCTCGGCGCCGATAAAGACTTCGCCCGAGGGGAAGTGTCTGAGCCGATGACCTTATCGGCTCCAATATCAGTGGAGCCGATGAGGGTGACCCGCCTCTCGATGCCCCAGACCTCAGCTCCGAAACCAGAGGGGTCAAGGCTGGAGGCATCGAGGCAGACCATTCCGACCTCGGCTCCGAAGTCCGTGGAGCCGATGGAGAAGTCTGCTTAGCTTTTTTAGCCGTCGGTTCCGACTGACTGGTCGGAGCCGGCGCTTTCCTCTTCTTAGAAGGAGATGGAGAGGAAGATAAAGCCTCCTCGAAAGAAGGCTTGATTAATCCTTTAAGGATTAATTTGTTTTTCCTCTCCTGGAGGACTCGGGAGGAAAACGCATGGCATACACTGCACGATTCCTGGAGATGTTTGGCACCAAGACAATAGACGCACGAGGAGTGGTCGTCCGTTATGGACATTTTGAACCCACACCTCGTGCACTTTTTAAACCCGGAGGGTTTATGTTCCTTAGACATAGTTGTACAAGAAAAAACAGACCACAACAGTAAACTTTAAGACACAGGTACAAATAAGTATGCCAGTAACTCAGAATATTTTAAACTGAAAAAACTTTTTTTTTACACACAGAAATAGAAAGGGAAGAAAACAAGGAGGGTCAAGACCCTCTAACTCAAACGGGTACTTGACCCACACACAACCACTAAAGTAGTTAGTACAGGGGAAGGCCCCTCTAACTTAAACGGAACCTTCTCTGACAGGAAAATTTAAGCAAAACTCAATAAAACAACAAGAAACACACTCGTACACAAAAAATAGCCGTTAAAACAGCTTTTGGGTTGAAGAGAGTGAACTACTGACAGGAAAAGAGACTATTAATATAGTACTTAGCCCAGCCAATGTTGAGACCACGTCCAAGCTCTGTAAGCGGCAAACGAGATCTGGGGGATTAGTGGTGGTGCATCCTGGGATAAAGATAGCTCAGCCAATTAGAGGCCTTGCTCTATAGCATAAGCGTGCCGAGTCGGAGCCGAGGGATCGGCTCCGAGCCCATCAGTCAGAATGTAGGCGAGATAGGATCACATAACATCTAAGCCAACATGAAAATGAAGAAAGGAAATTTTGCTTATGGGGATGATGGTATTATGGGTACAGAGAATATGTAACAGGGGTGGAATTTACCAGGGACAAACTGGCAAAGGAACCCAGTTATTGGAAGCAAAGAACTAGAAAGGTAATAGAGTGTGATAAGGCCAAGCAAATGTTTGGACTGCACGTTAAAGATTGCCTTCCCTATCAGGGATTGATATCAGGGTATAGGTTCATAGGTGTGTACTAGGCTAATGACCCTGGAGCCTTTACAAGCCTAGCCCATAGGATTACCCTGGCATTGTGCCATAGGCAAAGAGATGGGGATATATTTATCTATAATGAAAGACCAGCTCTGGTAGTACTTTTAGTTGAGTTTAAAAGAGAAGATGATGTTAAAAAATAGATAATTAGTAGGGCATATAAAATATTGTATAACTATAAGAATAAATCAGAGGAAGTTAGAAAGGTTGAGAGAGAGAGAGAGAGACTGGAAAAGCAATTTACTAAGAAACAATGGAAGGACACGTGCATGACTCCCAAGTGTGCAACACAGTAGAGAAGGTTTACGATTTTTGGTTAGAATTTTTGCATAGGTATTGTAAACCATAAGCAGACTTCAAAGATAGTTTCCTCAGGTAGACAGCAAATATTGGAGGTGTGAAGGGAAAGAGATGGGTAGCTGGGAACATATCGTTTGGGAGTCTAATGAGCTGGCTAATTTTAAAACTACCTTACAGAGTACTCTGTCAAGAAATATTGGAGGAGCAAATGACTGTAACTAAGGAAATGATTCTTTTGAGCTGGGGCACAGGGTCTGCATTTCCTAGACGTGGTAAGGGCTTATTAAGTTTAATGCTATAGGCTGTCAAAAAAGCAATTACTAGACTATGGAAATCAAAATCTAAACCAACTGTAATTGAAGTGCTGGATATTGTTAAAGAGATAAAAGAACTGGAAGTGAGATCCTTAGAAAAGGACAGGAGCACATTACATATAAATAAATGGAATTTGTGGGACCAGTGCAGGCAGAATAATGTTCAGGAGGAGGAGTGAGGTTTACGAAAAAGCAGGAATTGAGCGATTTATGTAATGCTGGGGTGAATGACCGTTGTTATAAAGAAAGAAAACATATATGTAACATATAATGTGTGACAAAATGTTACTGACATCTCTTCTGGTATCAATACCAACAAAGGTGCCTGTTTAATTTTAAACGTAGTAGGTATTAATGATGATTGAAGCTCCCCTGGCAAAGGTATGACCAACTTCATTTCTGTTAGTAGGTGTTCACAAACAAGATGTGTCTGCCTTAGCAATGAAAAACACTGGCAGGGAAACCCCAGATTAATAGCAGATTTAATTTTCTCTTTTGAATTGTCTGTTAACGTTTGCAGTTTTTATCAGTTCCATAAAACATGTTTTGCAGTTTTTTTTGTAAAGCCCTGTGTCCTTAAATTGACAGCCTGCTTGAATTTTCCATAATGCTTATAGTTGCTAACATTGTTGTCTGGTCCCAAACAAAAATATATTTGGATAGAAATGCTTAGAGGTTACTTATCCACCACATTTCCACTTTACTATTGTTAAATTAAGAAAGGATGCGAAGAACCACCAAAAATAAAGAAAAAAATGTAAAGATCCACTGGGGCATCAAACAGACAGAAAAGCATAGCAATTTTTTTCTTCTACAGAGCGGGGAGATGTGCCACACTGAAAACAATGAAATTAGTTAAAGAGAATGTGTACCAATACTGGATATGTATGGGAGCCATGAGGACACCTGTACATTCCGGTATGAAAAATGTGACTTTGTTAGAAACTACGGGGACGAAAGAAGACAATATATGTGTATTTCTGAGAAGAAGTTGACAATGATTGGGTAGGTCTAACCTTTGTAATATAATTTACCACACTGGCTGTCCCCAAAGAAGATAAGCCAGACACAAAAGCAGAATACTGAAAGGTATCTGAAAAGAGTATAGCAGTGGAATGATAATGTTTAAACTTTTAGTTATGTACTCACCATAACTTCAGATGTTTGGGATCCATCTCGCCTACATTCTGAATGATGGGTTCGGAGCCGATCCCTCGGCTCCGACTCGGCACGCTTATGCCAAAGAGCGAAGTCTCTTATTGGCTGAGCTTACTATATCCCAGGATGCACCACCATCAGTCCCCCAGATCTAGTTTGTCCGCATACATGCACACATGCATACCCTGCTTATATAACATCGTCAGATGAAACAAGATAAAAACAGTGGAGCTCAAACCGTTCAATCTCTTCTGATCTGCAAGGCAGGGGGAAGGAGGGTGGGTATCAGGAATGTAGGCGAGATGGATCCCAAACATCTGAAGTTATGGTGAGTACATAACTAAAAGATGTTATGTGATCCTATCTCGCCTACATTCTGAATGATGGGACAGCGTCCCTAGCACCTGAATCCTGGGTGGCTCACTGGAAAACACTCCTGAGTACCGTGGAACCAAATGAAGCTCGTCCTTTAGATGCCACATCCAATTTGTAGTGGGAAATGAAAGTGTGCGGGTTGGACCAAGTAGCCGCAGCACAAATTTCAAATAGCGAGCTTGGAATGAAAAGCTATAGAAGTAGCCATAGCTCTGGTAGAATGAGCTTTGATAGATGATGCAAGTTGCTTATTTGAAGAAGAATAGGCCTGAGTTATGCAATCTCTGATCCATTTTGAGATTGTAGCTTTTGTGATGGTTTGGCCCAATTTATTATCTGAGAAGGACACAAACAACTGGTCTGACTTACGAAGTTGCTGAGTCCTGTCTAAATAGAAGCGTAATTGCCTGTGAACATCCAATTTATGGAGAGTGTATTCTGCTTCATTAGAGAATTTTGGAAAGAAAACTGGTAGTTCTAGAGATTGTTGAAGACAGAAACTAGAGCAGACCTTTGGGACAAAGGATGGATTAGGCCTAAGAGATACTCTATCTTTGTGGAAAATCAAATACGGTGGTTTAATAGACAGGGCTTGAAGCTCTGAGACTCTTCTTGCCGAAGTAATAGCCACTAAGAATGCCGTTTTCCATGACAGATATTTTAATTCGCATGTAGCAGCCGGTTCAAAAGGGGGAGATGTTAATGCGCGAAGCACTAAATCAAGATCCCACGGAGGTGCAGGATGAAAAACTGGTGGTCTTAACAGACTCGCACCTTTAATGAATGTTTTGCATAGTCTGCTGCTCATCAAAGGAGGATCCGTGGATTCATGGAATTTAGAGATAGCAGCTAGTTGAACTTTAATAGTTGAGACAGAAGATCCCTGATTAAATAGGGATGTTAAGAATTTCAAAACCTCTGGGACAGGAGCAGTGATAGGGTCTAAGCCCTTGAGTTGAGCCCAGATAGCAAACCTCTTCCACTTACTGAGGTACAATTTGTTAGTGGTGGGTTTGTGGGCAAGATAAAATGTGAACAACTTCCGGTCTAGTGTGTGACTTCTAACTAAGGTTGGAAGTGGAGGAGCCAAGCTGTCAATTTCAGAGATTGAAGGGACTGATGCCAATGTCCCGACTGATGGATTAGCAAATCCGGGATCAGGTCTAAGGTCCACGGATCGTCCACTGCATGCTTTTCAGGTAAGGAAACCATATCTGACGAGGCCAGTATGGGGCAATCAGAATCATTGAAGACCCTAGCTGAGAAGCTTTTTGAATAACTTTGGGAAGGAGTGGAATTGGAGGAAAAGCATAAAGTAACCCTGTTGGCCAAGGTTGTGCTAGAGCATCCATGGCTGGTACTTCCTGATGTGGAATCAAGGAGAAGAACCTTTGGCACTTGGTGTTTTGTGGAGTCGCAAATAGGTCGCAGCACGGCGTACCCCATCTCTTGAAAACCTGGGCTGCTACTGTGCGGTTTAGAGACCATTCGTGAGGAGAGAGAATTGCCCTGCTTAATTTGTCCGCCAATACATTTGACTTTCCCGGGATGTGGGTCGCTACCAAGAAGCGGTTGGTAGCTACAGCCCATTCCCACACTCTCATGGCCTCTCTGCAAAGGGGATACGATCTGGTCCCTCCTTGTTTGTTCAGATACCAAACCACCGACATGTTGTCTGTGTGGATGGCGATGATGCCCTGAGGAAGAAACTTGTGTAAGGCCTGTAGGGATAGAAGTACAGCCCTCATCTCCAGCACGTTGATGTGGAGAAGAGCTTCATCCGGAAGCCAGGAGCCCTGAACTAGCCTGCCCAGACAATGCCCCCACCCTATCTGGGAGGCATCTGTCGTCAGGGTAACCACTGGAGGGAGAACAAAGGGATTTCCTGATCCAAATTGGATGTCTGAAGCCACCAGCGAAGGTCCCTTTGCATATATCCGTAATCATGATGTGATGATTGAGGGAAGATCTTGAAAGGACCATTGAGTTGACAAGAGCCACTGAAGAATCCTCATGTGTAACCTTGCTAGAGGAACTAAAAGTACCGTGGCAGACATTGAGCCTAGAACCTGTAGGACCATCCTGGCTGGGGCTTTGGATCTCGAGATCAGAGCTTGAACTTGGCCCTGTAAAATTCGGATCCTTTCGGCAGGAAGAAAGACACGCATCAATCTTGAGTCTATCTCTGCTCCTATAAACTTTATGCGCTGAGAGGGCAGCAAGACAGACTTTGACCAATTGAATGTAATCCCTAGGGAAACACCCAGGGAGATGGTGGCTTTGAGGTTGTCCATAAGTAGATGCCTGGTGGTAGCAGTCAGGAGCCAGTCGTCGAGATAGGGAAACACTTGGAATCCAAGACTCCTCAGGTGAGCCGTCACTACTGCCAAACACTTGGTGAACACCCTGGGGGCTGTGGTGAGACCAAAGGGCAGAGCACAAAATTGGTAATGACTGGCTCCCAGGCTGAAGCGCAGATACCTTCTGGATGCCTGATGTATCGGTATGTGATAATAGGCGTCCTTGAGGTCTATGGAGCACATCCAAACATCCTTCTCCAACAACGGGAGAATGGATTGCAACGTGACCATTCGGAATTTGGATTTCGTGACGGATAGGTTCAGTCTGCTGAGATCCAATATTGGTCTCAGGTCCCCTGTCTTTTTTGGCACTAAAAGAACCTGGAGTAATTTCCTGATCCGATTTGGTCTGTGGGGACCGGTTGGATGACTCCTTTTTCTAGCAGCTTTGAAGCTTCTGCGGCTGCTATTTCCCTTTGACTGGGTGGTGGGTCCGGGATTCTCTTGGACGGAGGGGGTGAGTATTTGAATGGGATGGTGTAACCTCCGGCAATTATCCGAAGCACCCATCTGTCCTGAGTGATTGACTCCCAGGCTTTTAGGTGCTTGGCAACGACACCCGACTGGCTCCGAGCAGCACAGCCGGGCAATCCCTCATGTCGTGTGGGAGGCTGAAGAGCCACGAAAGGACTCGCGGTCTCCAGAATTGCGGGGCCCTCTGCCGCCTCTGGGACGGCGTCTCCCTGAAAAATTTCCCGCCTCTGCCTCTGGACGGAAATCTTCCTGCTGTTGGGAGAAAAACTTGCAGATTTTCGAACCACATTTTCCCTCCTTTGGCCTTGGGGTAAGGCCGAAGGGAGTGGAATAACGGCCCTACGGCAGATAACGTTTTCCCTCTTGCTCACAGCGGTAAGGGTGTCTTTCACCTTGGGTCCAAACAATGAGGACCCATCAAAGGAGCGTCGGCGAAGGAAGACTTGAAGGCCTCCGAACTGACACAAGCGGAGCCAGGCTTGTCTACGAGAGCCACGCCTGTGCCTGCGCTCTACCGCCTTCGCCGCATAGGAAATGAGCCTCATGGACGAGTTAGCAATTGACGAAGGATAGCCAACTGAGAGCTAACGGACTGGGCTAGCTGCTCAGGTAGGTTACCGAGAGGGAGTCTGACAACTCCTTGACCAGATCCCTCTGAAGCCTGGTAAAATGTGCCAAATAATTCAGAGACCTTAAGGTAAAGGCCGCTGAAGTCAGGGTGCGCTTCCGCATCTATCCATACTCCTAGACTCCTTATTAGGAGGATGGATGGACGTTGAAGCCTCTGCCACGTCCTGTTGTGTAGCAGATGCCACCACCATGGCATCTACAGCCACGCCTTTAGTAAGGAACTCCTTCTCGGGGAGCAGATAAGAATTTGTTTGGACGAGAAGGGACTGGTTCCACGGTATCCGGTGTTCCCACGCTCGACAAACTAAATCCAGAAGCTCGTCAAGGGCGGAGACACCCAGGAGGCGGAGGGCTGAGCCCCAAAGGCCTTGAGGAGCACTGATTCGTCCGCAGAGGGGGTTTGGACATCCAGCCGCCTCGTTGTTTGAGGATCTCTAAGATGTCTGCAAAGGAGACATCATCCGAGGACGACTTAGGGGACCCCTCCGCATCATCCATATCCGTGTCCATGTAATAGACTCGGGAGTCCACGTGCTTCCTCTTGCACGATCTCTTCCTTGGGGTTCCTCTGAAGACAACTCCAAGAACCCTCAGGAGGAGGGGAACCCCACTGGGGTAACCTCAGGCCTCGGGCTCCGCTGGCTACGGACAGGGGAACTGCCAAAGACCCAGTCTCCACGCCCAGGAAGGTGCTGGTAAAACCGGAGAGATGGTCAAGAGGATTTGGCCAAGGCACTCCTCATGGCTCTGAAAGCCGGACCCCAGAATCCTGGGAGTGTCCAGTCTCCGGGCCATGATGGCAGACGGAAGTCCCGCAGCCAAGCACCGAGGGAGGCTCGAACCGAAAGCATAGGTCCCAAACATCACCCTCGGGTCCAGCTGAAGAAGTCCAGACCAAACTCGGACCCGAGGCCGGGTTGGAGTAAGGGTCGGAGCCGACCCTGAGATCTCCACCGGCTCCAAGAGCACCTGCTCACGGAGCCAAGCAGTCGGAGGAGGAATGGCAATGGGTGGGTCATGGTCATCGGCTCCGAGCCAACTGGGTCGGAGCCAAACAAATTTTTGGAAGACTGGGGACTGGAAAAGTCTTTGGAGCACCCTGTCTATATCAGAATCCGACATTCTCAAGACCGAGAGGAAACAGAACGGGTTCGAAGACCTCCTCGGCCCCGAGGGACTAGGGGACCGGCTCCGAGGCGACTTCGATGAGAATCGGCGCCGAGGAAACACACACCAGATTCCATCGGTGCCGAGGTAGACTTCGCCGAGGAGGAAGTGTCTGAGCTGGCGACTTTGTCGGCCCGAGCAGTGGAGCCGGCGAAGGTGACCCGCCTCGATGCCCCAGCCATCGGCTCAAGCCCGAGGAGTCGATACTGGAGGCATCGAGGCAGACCGTTCGACCTCGGCCCAAGTCTTTGGAGCCGAAGGAGAGGCCTGCCTAGGTCTCTTGGCAGTCGGATCCGACGGACTGGTCGGAGCCAAGCCCTTTTCTTTTGGCAGGAGTCGGAGCGAAGACAAGGCTTCTTCAAAAGAGGGTTTAATCAACCCTTTGAGAATCAATTTATTTTTCCTCTCCTGGAGGACCCTTGAGGAAAAAGCGTGACATACGCTGCATGACTCCTGCAAGTGCTTTGCCCCTAAACAATAAACACAAAGTAGATGGTCATCAGTAACAGACATCTTAAAAGCACATTTAGAACATTTTTAAAGCCCGAAGGCCTAGGGGTTTGAGACATGATGTTAAACAATTTCTGACAGGAAATTTAACAACTGTAGATTCGCTGACAAAAACCAAGGCTTACAGTGACAGTGTAAAACACAACCTTAGCAGTAATAACCCACAACTTTAAAACACTACAAAATACCGTTCTAAAGGTTGACCGAAAAGGCCCTGGATTGAAAGGGGCAAACAAACTCAACCCAATCACACACAAGAAATTTCACTACTCAAACGTACAAAGCAGCAATAGCCGTTAAAACGGCTTTTGTGATATACAAGCACAAAAAACTGACAGAAAAAGTAGTTAATAAAAGCTACTCAGCCCAGCCAGCTCGAGACCACGTCTTTGCAGTTAAGCGGCAAACGAGATCTGGGGGACTGATGGTGGTGCATCCTGGGATATAGTAAGCTCAGCCAATAAGAGACTTCGCTCTTTGGCATAAGCGTGCCGAGTCGGAGCCGAGGGATCGGCTCCGAACCCATCATTCAGAATGTAGGCGAGATAGGATCACATAACATCATATGATATGTTATAGCAATATGATATTTTTACACATGTACGGCTAATAGAGAGAGGAAAATTCAATTACTCATTAGCAATAAGGAAAACTAAGATAAAATATAATTAATAAAGAAAATAAATAGGCTTGATGGTGGTTACTAGTCAAGGAGAAATTAAATGATACCAGTGGCATAGCCCATTACCATTTGGAGTGTAAATGGATGGTCAGCATTCCACTCTACTGATGAGTATAAGATATTTAACTTAGTTTGGCAAGTAATAGATAATGCAGTATGTTATCAAATGCAGTTTCACTGTGTAAACCACATCAGCCTATGTATCTTTCTCTGTACATGTAATTACTCTATTATAGCATTACTGGCTGCACATGACAGGTTTTATACTACCTCACTGCACCAATCCTAGAATCCCCCTGTAGCTCAGAGTGTAAAGTGTGTGTGTGCTATATCTTTAAAGAAATATGCGAGACTGTGCATGCACGTATAAATTACAGACCCGTAAAATCCCTAGTGCCATTTTGTAGAAGCAGCCAGTGAGTGAGCATGTATGATTGCAGCAGTTTGTATATAAGTTACTTAGTCATAGTCAAATAAGCCTTTACAGTGATGTGTTTGTATAGAATAAAGCTGCTTAAATAGAACCCACAAAGACTCGTTTATTCGTGTACCAACACAAAAGTGACATGGTGTCAGAACCGGGATGGAAAAGAACAAAACATTTGGAGCCATGAGATGTAAAGTCAACATCGAAGGTAAAACCAAGAGAAAACTGTGCGAACATAACCAGAAGGAATTAAAGGTAATGAAAAGCAACAGAAATTATTTACTCGATGCAAAGAGGCAAGAAAAGGCATTACAAGGGCATAAACAGCATTATCAGGCAAGCAGAAAGCTCAAAAAGTTTAACTAAAGAAAATGTTTAAGATAAAAGTGTTTGATGAAATGAATGTGTTTAAAGATGAAACAAGCATGTTAAAGTACAAAACAAGCATGTTAAAAATAAAACAAGCATGTTAAAGTATAAAACGAGCTTGTTAAAAATAAAACGAGCATGTTAAAAATAAAACAAGCATGTTAAAGTATAAAACGAGCATGTTAAAAATAAAACGAGCATGTTAAAGTATAAAACAAGCATGTTAAAAATAAAACGAGCATGTTAAAGTATAAAACGAGCATGTTAAAGTATAAAACAAGCATGTTAAAGTATAAAACGAGCATGTTAAAAATAAAACGAGCATGTTAAAGTATAAAACGAGCATGTTAAAGTATAAAACGAGCATGATAAAGTATAAAATGAGCATGTTAAAAATAAAAAGAGCATGTTAAAGTACAAAACGAGCATGTTAAAGTATAAAATGAGCATGTTTAAGGGAGAAAGAGTGTGTTTAAGGCATAACTGGGCATGTTTAGAGTAAAACGAGCACAAAGAATAATGATAAGAAAAGGGGCGCAGTAGATACAAATAAAGCAAGGCGACTGCTATGTTGGGCAAAGTGCTGTGTTTGTGCATAACTATGACTCTGGTATCAAAAGAGTAAGTAAAGTCTTTCGAAGCATCTCAGAGTGTGTAAAAGTGCTTACAGTGTGTGCTTATTACTGTGCATGTATGTCAAAGAGTTCACTGTGTGTGAAGTACAACTATCTCGTGTAATTCAGTTGATGCATGGTTGAAGAAAAGTTCTTGTGCTGGGTGTGGCTGTTCACAAAGTACCACCATTACAGAGTGCTTCTTGTACTGTAAGGAGTTGCCTGGCAAGGTGCCGCCATTTTGGGAGCATTTCAGTGTATTGCATTTAGTCATTTACAAAGTGCACATACCTCAAAAGACATTGAATTTGGGCAACCAAAATCTGATTATTCGCATTGTGCAATTGCTTAACGAGTTTCATGTATTAAAGAAAGGTGTTTCTTACAAACTATTACAAGTGTATTACAGTGCTCGTGAATTGTTTGGTTGCATTGTAAAGTTCTTGAATGTTTTTTAAAGCGACAACTTTAATAAGTGATAATGCATGACTGTTCCATGCCTGCCTTTATTGATAAATTTCCAAGCACCTACTTTAGCATTTTAGCCTTTACCAATTCTGAAAGCCGATGATTTTAGCATTTTCACCTTTACTTATCGAAAATTTCATAAAAGCATCGCAAGGTCCGAGAAAGTATTCCTTTAAGCTCCGTAAAGCAGTAAATAAGTTGAAAAGCTATTCCGCTGAGTTTCATAAAGCATCGAGAAAGTTAAAAAGCTATTTTACAAAGTACAATAAAGCACTGAGAAACTTAAAAAGCTATTTCATAAAGGACAGTGAAGCATTAAGAAATTTAGAAAGGTATTTCGCAAAGTGCAATAAAGCATAGAGAAGCTCGAGAGGTTTATTTCGCAAAGTCCAGTAAATCGAAATAACTATGTGGTTATTCATTCGCACAATATCGATAAGCACAAAGAAAGAAAGTGCAGATATAAAGCAGAAGACCATTAGCCAAGTTGAGTGTTCATGCCAATTACTTATGCATGCATATATATATATATGTGTGTGTGTGTGTGTGTGTGTGTGTGTGTGTATTTGTATGTATTTGCAAGACCCTTCGCTGATATGTGATAATATGACAGACAGATTTCGAAAACCACAACCACTTATGTTTGACCAGAATATTGCCGAGAACTGGAGAATATTTGAACAGGACTATGATAACTTTATACAAGCAGATTATGCAGATAGAGATGCATGCACAAGGGCATTTATTTTGCTAAATCTAGCAAGATCTGAGGCTATAGAAAGAGAGCGATCATCTGTATATGCACCAGCAGTGTATGAAGGTGAAGGTGCAGACCACCATATTGTTGTGCAAGCTGAATCCAGAGAATACCCAGAGTGTTTAAAGCGTAAGTTCAGAGAAATGTGCAGCCCCCAGATGACATTACATTAGAGAGGCATTTGTTCTACACAAGAAATCAGAAGCCAGGGGAAAAATTTGCAGCTTATATAACTGACTTGAGGAACAAGGCCAAAATGTGTTTGTTTGGTAGGAAGAAAAATGAGCTGATAAAGGATAGACTTGTATGTGGTTTTAATAGTGCTGCAGTGAGGAAAATTTTGCTTCGTGACAATGATTTGACATTAAGCTAAGCAACAGAGATTTGTCAGATCCAGGAGGTGACAGAAAGGCACACGAACAAGCTTACAAGTGACAAAAGCTTAGTTTCAGTAAGCCTCAGCAGAAATGTAGACAGTATGCAATACGTGGCAAGCAGAAACAGGCCTAGGCAAGGAGCAACCATAGGAATTCCAAAGAAGGTGCAGAGTTTTCCAGCAAGTTCTAAAAGTGCAAGCTCCACCGCCATCTCAGTGCCATACATGTGTGAGTCAGCAAAAAACAAGTCTAGCTTTATCATTACCTGTTGAAATTGTGGTGCAAACCATGAATCTAAAAGAGAGAAATGTTTAGCATGTGGTCAGCAGTGCCATAAGTGTAGGAAATGGAACCACTTTTGAAACTTTTGCAAATCAAGTAAGCCTCACACAGTTGTAAAGAAAGGTCATACAAGAAAACAAGTTGATCAAATAGAGACAAAACAATCAGCTTTTTATGTAGATGGTGTATCTGTGCTGGGAGAAAGAGTTGACGCAGTAAACTTATTGACAGGGAGTGAAGTGTTTTTCACAGTTCGGATCAATGGGAAATCCACAGATCTGAAAGTAGACACTGGATCAAAGTGCAATGTTATATCAGCAGTTACATTTGCAAATGTCAGAATCAACGAACAACTCAATGTAACCAGCAGCATGAGACTTGTTGCGTATGGAGGTGAAGAAATTCAAACCAAAAGTTCAGTAATACTTCCATGTTATTTGGCTGAGAACTGTTACCACATATTATATGTAGTCCGATGACCAGTGCAATCTTTACTAGGTCTCAAAGATAGTTTGAGAATGAATCTGCTTTCTTTTGCTAAAAAAGTTCATCATGTAAGTGCAGTTCCAAGTTCAAGTTTTGCAGAAGTTTTTTTCTCAAAGTATGCTGATATTTTCGGTGACAAGTTGGGCAAGCTTCCAGTTGTGTATTCCATGAAATTAGACCTTGACGTCAATCCAGTGGTCAGACCAGCAAGAAGAGTTCCAATAGCTATGCAAGATAAAGTCAAAGCTCAGTTGGATAAGATGGTACAGCAAGCTGTGATTTGTCCAGTCACAGAACCAACTGAATGGGTTTCGTCCATGGTAGCTGCTCACAACAATGGCTCAGATGAAAGCAGAATATGCATTGACCCTAGAGATTTGAACAAATCATTAAAGAGGCCATATCATCCAATGCGCTCAGTTGAGGAAGTCGCAGCTCTAATACCAAATGCCATGGTATTTTCTATTTTGGATGCAAAGAGTTCATTCTGACAAGTGATGCTTGATCGCAAATCCTCATTTCTAACTAGTTTTAGTACCCCATTTGGTAAATACAGATTTCTAAGGATGCCATTTGGAATAAATTCTGTAAGTGAAGTTTTTCAGTGTGCAATGGAACAAATTTTTTCAGGTTATCCTTGTGTCATAATAGTACACGATCTACTAGTTGGAGGCAATGGCGAAGCAGAGCATGACAGAAACCTCAGGAAAGTTTAGACAGAGCACGTGAAGTAAACTTGAAGCTCAATCCTCTGAAGTGCAAATTCAGACTTCCAGAAGTAACCTATGTAGGATATCTGTTTACCAGTACAGGCTTAAAACCTGACCTGACTAAACAAACAGCTATTTTAGAGATGTCAGCACCAGATAATGTGCAGAGTTTACAGCATTTTCTGGGCATGGTCAACTATTTGGGCAAGTTTATATCAGATTTCAGTGAGTTGACAGCACCATTAAGAGAGCTAACATGATAAAATGTTGTATGGTCATGATTACATCATCAGAAGGCGTTTGATGACCTTGAGCAGACAATTGCAACCCCCTCTACGTTAAGGTATTATGATGCGAATAAACCAGTTGACCTATCCGGCGATGCTTCTAATTTTGCTCTTGCTGCAGTTATTCTACAAGAGGGCAGACCAGTAGCCTGTGCATCTAGGACACTTCCTCAAACTGAGATGCTTTATGCTCAAATTGAGAAAGAACTTCTAGCAATAGTTTTTGCATGTTTCAAGTTTCACGATTATATTTATGGTTGAGCTATTCAAATTGAAACTGATCATCAGCCTCTAGTTACTGTTCTAAAGAAAGCTATGCCTTCTGCTCCAGCAAGATTACAAAGAATGATGCTCAAATTGCAAAAGTACAATTTCAAAATGGTCTGCACTAAAGGTAAATTGTTTTATCTGGCTGATACTTTATCCAGATCACTTAGAAGTACAACAGAACAGCTTGATGCTGAAAATTTTGCTTTGATGTAACATCAGTGCATAATTTTTCCAACACTACACTTAATGAATTGAGAGATCACACTATGATTGATCAAATTTCACAAAATTCTCAATCACTACATCAATGTTGGATTGCCATCAAAACAATCTAGTGCATCACCTGAGGTGCAACCATATTTTCCCTACAGAGATGAGTTGTTGGTGGAAAATGGTATTATTTCAAAGGTCCTAAAATTGTTCCTGCTTCATTACATCATAAATATATTCAGATTTTGCATTGTGGCCACCCAGGGTTATTATCCACTAAGAGAAGGGCCAGAGAACTAGTATTTTGGCCCTCATTATCAAAAGACATTGATAGTGTTCTTTCTTCGTGTTCGATATGTAATAGTACCAGAGCACATCTGCAAAAGGAAACACTTCAGCTAAACCCAGTACCTGAACTACCTTGGTCTACTGTTGCAACTGACATCTTTGAATGGAATAATCAACACTATTTGGTTTTGGTAGACTCTTACTCAAACTGGTTTGAGATTGATCTACTACCAAACTTAACCTCAACAGCTGTTATCACTAAGCTTAAGTGTCATTTTTCAGTTCATGATAGGTTCATAGGTTCATACTAGGCTATCTGCCCTAGGGCATTTATAAGCCTAGCCAGAATGTGTTTGGCTTTCGCCACCCATTTTAAATTTATTTTGCTATGCCCTTTTTCGAGGTTAGTATACTGTGCCTCTGTCTAACAGTGACACAGAAGTGATACCCGGGGTAAAGCTATGATCTCCCATCCACTCATCAAGATTCCTCTTGAAGAGAGTCAATAAGGGACTCTGCCTAACCTGGACTGGGATTTTATTCCAGAGTGAAGGGGGCCTTTAGGTTATGAATCTGTCCCTCCAGCATGTCCTATTTATTTCAGTGCTGAGGTTCAAGTCTCTCGAGCACGTAGCTCAATGGGATTTGGATTTTCTGAGGTGGAGCATGTCCATTAATTCTGGGTTGGACATGGCTTTATACATCAGGCACAGATCGCCTCTGAACAGGCGGTATGCCACTGAGTAGAGCTGGAGTTTCTTTAACCGGGCAGCATATGGCATCTGTTTGAGCCCTTTGATCCTCTTGGTGAGGTACTTTTGGGGTCTTTCCAGTTGCTGCAGGTGTCTGGTAAGGTACATCCCAAAAGGGGCATTGTACTCAATTATGGGCCTGATGAGGGATGAGTAAAGAGGCACGATGACGTCCCCTGATCTAGATGTGAATCCCTTCATGATTAGGTGGGCTATATAAAATGTTTTTCTAACCACTTTGGCCACGTGGTTGTCAAATGAGAGATTGCTGTCAACTTGGGTCCCCAGGTCCCTAATTACTTCTTCTGTACTTAATGGATTACCACCTATGTGGTAATTTGTGGGCACTTTGTTTTTGCCAAAGGGGATGACTATGCACTTATTGGCATTTAGCTTGAGGCCATGGCTCTGGCACCAGTTGTCTGTTTCTATGAGGCCCTTTTGGAGGATGCTTGTGTCGGCTGGAGAGTCGATTATGGTACCCAGTTTGCAGTCATCTGCGAACTTGGTCAGCCACAGTCCTTCTGTGTTGGCCTGTACCTCAGAGAAATATATACCAAACAAGAGAGGTCCCAGGACTGAGCCTTGTGGGACACCACTTGTAACTGGTTTGAAGTCTGACATGGCTCCAGCAATTCTAACCATGTGGGTTCTGTCCTTGAGCCAATTTGCAATCCATCTAGTGACATAGGGGTTTATATTTAAGCTGGTGAGCTTATCTATAATGCCCGAGTGGGGTATTGTATCGAAGGCTTTTGAGGTCCAGGTAGGCTGTGTGGACCACCTTCCCTCGTCAATGGCCTTGGTGACTGTTTCAAAGAAATCAACCAGGTTTAAGAGGCAGGATCTGCCCTTAACAAAGCTGAACTGGGTAGGATCCAGTGTTTGTAGGTCCCCAATATCTTTATTTATGAGGTCCATGATGATCCTTTCCATAGCTTTGCAGACCAAGCTAGTCAGGCTTATGGGGCGATAGTTTCCAGGATCCGTTGAGGCACCACCTTTATGGAGAGGGACCACTGTTGCTGTACGCCACTCTTTGGGCACATATCCTGTAGTAAGGCTGAGATTGAACAGTAGTTTTATGTTTGGGTTTAGCTCTTCTTGGAGTTCATGTAGGACGCAGCCCGGGACACCGTCTGGTCCCATTGATGCTGTGTTTTTTGCTTTGTAGAGGGCGGCTCTTACCTGAGCATCTGAGATGTCAGGGGGCAGCACTCTGCTGGGATAGATATTTGCCCTTTTGGTGGGGAGGGGGAGTTTGCACTGAACCTGTCAGCTAGAATGTTGGCAATGACTGTGGGTTCGGTGTATTTTTTGCCATTTTGGACTAATTCTGAGCATATCTGGGAATTACCACCCAGGTTCCTAACATAACTAAAGAAAGCCTTGTGATTATCCTTAGTGTCCTGTGCAATTTTTCTCTCGAAGCTGGCCTTAGACAATTTTATGTGTGCCCGTAGTTTTTTGCTAATACTGATCAGTGATGCCTTCCCTTTTTGGGATTTTGCTCTATCATTTAGTAGCTTCCTCCTTCTATTGTATAGTTTGTTTATGGCTGGGGTCCACCAGACAGGACGTCTGCCTTTGGAGGATTGGGTCTTGTTTTTATTTGGGATCGCATGATCCATGCATTCCTGAAGGTGTTCATAGAATGCGTTTATAAAGGATTCTGTGGTCTGGGCCGTATTTTCCACAGGCCCGGGGGCTTTGAAGGATTCCACCTTAGTTTTGAGGAGTCTGAAATTTGCTTTAGAGAAGTTTTTCACTGTGGTTTTCTGGGCAGGGGGTGGGATCGGGATGTGAATATCCAGTGAGATTAGTTTATGGTCTGATCTTACCAGTGAGGGATACACTTCTGGTCTGGAGCATAGAGTCCCCATGTTGGTGATGATCAGGTCCAGTATGTTTTCCCCTCTTGTGGGAGTGGTAACAAGTTGTTCCATAGCATTTGAGTTTATAAATTCTAGGAACCTTTGGGCTAGGGTGTTGGAGCTAGAGTAATGCTCCCAGTCTATGTTTGGGTAGCTGAAGTCGCCCAATATAATGGTGTTTGGAGAGACCTTTTGGAGAGACCTTCACAAACTTTACTCTGACAATGGTACTAAATTTACTAGCCAGTTGTTTCAGAAATTTGCGAGAGAATGGGACTTCGTACATGTCACTAGTAGTCTTGAATATTCTCAGTCCAATGGTCTAGCTGAATGTGCAGTACAAAGCAATTACATAAAAAGTCAAAATGTGAGACAATACTGATGTTTTCTTGAATTTACTTAATCTCAGAAACATACCTTGTGACAATATTATTGGCTCACCTGCTCAAAGACTACTTTCCAGACAAACTAGAACTACACTACCTATTTCAAGTTTGTTGAAGCCTAACTCCAAGAACAACAAAAAGAACAACAAAACCATCAAGGCTCGATTGTTGAAGAAGCATAATATCCAGAATTCTAGTTATGACAGATCGAGCAGATTACTTTGTTCATTGAGGGAAGGAGAGATGGTATGAATCTAAACAAGAAGTTATGTACTCACCATAACATTCCATCTGCATCGTTGTTCTTCATTTGTCTTCAACCTGTGGGTATAGGCACTGACATCCGGAGCCAGTTATATCCAAACAACGGTGCTGAAACCGAGCTCCTCCCCTATCCATAATGCCCCTCTTTCCTACATCCCCTCAGATTGAGTTTACCAATAAAAGGTGCCTGACCTAGACCTATAAGCAACAGATTGACTGACAACCACCCTTAAAAGAGGAGGCATAGAGAGATAGATCAAAAAGTCTCCTCTGCCAGGCCAAGTACTCATGGAAAGGGGAAGGAGGGAGGGAAGGTTGAAGACAAATGAAGAACAACAATGCAGATGGAATGTTATGGTGAGTACATAACTTCTTTATCTGACATTGTTGCCTTCATTTGATCTTTAACCTGTGGGACAGAGTCTCTAGCTACTTGAGTCCTGGGTGGCCCTAAGGAAGGATGTTCCTGAGCATGGTGGAACCAAAGGAAGCTGTGCTCCTAGATGAAATATCCAATTTGTAATGGGATATGAAAGTGTGAGACTTAGCCCATGTAGCTGCAGCACAAATCTCGTCCACTGGTACCCTGGAGGAGAAAGCTGATGAGGTAGATACAGCCCTGGTAGAATGTGCCTTCACTGCAGATGTAAGGGGAACACCAGGCTTCTGATAGATAAAGGCAATACATTTGGCAATCCAGTTGGCAATGGTTACCTTGGAAACAGGCAATCCCAATCTAGACTTTGAGTAGGATACAAATAACTGACTGAACTTCCTGAAGGATTTGGTTCTATTAAGGTAGAAACAAATCTATCGATGAACGTCAGGCATGTGTAATTGGTATTCTCCTTTGTTTTGAAACTCTGGAAAGAACACAAAAAGATGGATAACCTGATTAATATTCTTCTCTGAGGTGACCTTGGGCATAAAGGAAGGATTCGGCCTAAGTGAAACCCTGTCTTTGTGAAAAATGAGGTACAGGGGTTGAATATAAAGGGTATGTATCTCAGAGACCAGCTTAGATGAAGTTAGAGCTACCAAAAAAGCAGTTTTCCATGACAGAAACTGAATATCTACCTTTGCAGAGGGCTCAAAGGGAGACAACACCAGCACCTTAAGTACCAAAGTTAGGTCCCCATGGGGGAACTGCATCCTTAATGGGAGGCCAAAAAAGAAATATTCCTTTCAAAAAGGCCTTGCATAATCTAGACATGGCCAAAGAAGAATGATTTAGCCATACATGATAATGGGATGTAGCAGCTAGTTGGACTTTCACTGTAGAGGAACTGGTGCCTTGGTTGAAAATACAAGCCAGAAAGTCTAAAACTGAAGGAATAGATGCAGTAAAGGGATTCACCAAATTGTGGGAAGCCCAAATGGAAAACCTCTTCCATTTACTAGCATAGATCTTCTTAGTGGATGACTTGTGAATGGAAAGGAATATATGCTTCACAGGGCATGATAGCCTGGGAACCCTAGCCATCACTGGAATTGCAGAAGCCAAGCTGTCCAGATCCAAATGAAAGTTGCCCTCCGGATTGGAAATCAGATCTGGACATTGATCCAGAATCCAAGGAGGACTGACACTGTGAGACCAAAGAAGGGGAAACCAAACCTGATGAGGCCAGAAGGGGGGCAATGAGGATCACATGGTACCTCGACCTCTGAGCCTTCTGAAGAAATTTTGCCATAAGAGGAAGGGAGGATATACATACAGCAGACCGGGAGCCAAGCGTGAATCACAGTGTCTCTGGGAGTCCCTCCTTTGGGAGGAATTAGGGTGAAGAAGTCACTGCACTTGTCATTGGAAGGTGAGGTGGAAAGATCGCAGCTCAGTAGACCCCATTTCTGGAAGATCATGTCCGCCACTGACTGTTTTGGAGACTACTCATGAAGAGACAGAATGGTCCTGCTGAGTTTGTCTGCTAGGATGTTAGAACTCCCCAGAATGTGCATTGCAACAAGAAAGCGGCCTGAGGAGATCTCCCATTCCCACAATTTCATGATCTCTCGTCAAAGGAGGTAAGATCTGGTTCCTCCCTGTTTGTTGCTATACCAGACCACTGACATGTTCTCTGTCTGTATCACAATCATTCCTCAGGGGAGAAAAGAATGCAGTGCCTGCAATGCCAGAAGCACTGCCCTCATCTCCAGAATGTTGATGTGAAGATTGGTCTCTAACTCTGACCACGTCCCTTGAACAGTCTGTCCTAGACAATGACCCCCCCTACCCGAGCCGGGATGCGTCCATGGTGACCGTGGCCACTGGAGAGGGAGCTACAAAAGCTCGACCTACTGCTAGATTCGGAGCACGTAACCACCACATGAGAGAGGAATAGCAGGTTCTGGATAGCTGACTGGGATGCGACAGGGGCTGGTCCAGAAGCGACCATTGGACTGATAGGGTCCATTGAAGAACCCACATATGTAGCCTTGCCAAGGGTAAAATGATGATGGGTGCTGCCACAGATCCCAGAGCTTGAAGGATTTGGGCTGCTGATGGTTGAGGTGTCTCCAGAAGAATGCTCACCTGGCCCTGAAGAGACTGAATCCTGTCCATAGTTAGAAAAACCTTGCACAGAGAAGTATTCAACAGTGCTTTGATGAATTCTAGGGAACTGAGAGGCTCCAATTTTGATTTGGGAAAATTTATCATGATGCCCAAGGTCGAAGCTAACTGAAGGAACTGTTCCCTGGCCTGAAGAAGCTGATGCTTGGTGGGTGCAGCCAGAAGCCAGTCATCCAGGTAAGGGAAAACCTGTATCCTCTGCAGCCTTAGATATGCTGCTATTACTGCTACCACTTTGATGAACACCCTGGGGGCTGTAGTGAAGCCAAAGGGGAGCACCCTGAACTGATAATGCCTGGCTCCTCATCAGAAGTGTAGGAACCTCCTGTGACATTTGTCCATCTTTATATGGTAATATGCATCCTGGGGCTGATCGAGCACATGCAGAAGTCCTTCTGAAGGTATGGAAGAATGGACTGAATTGTAACCATCTGGAACTTGGTTTTGGTGACAAACCTGTTCAGTCAGATGAGATTCAATATCAGTCTGTGCCCCACCCCATCTTTTTGGGCACCAAAAAAAACTTTGAATAGACGCCTGATCCAGATAGTTTTGGGGGGACAGGCCGGATGACTCACTTGTTGAGCAGCTTGGAGATTTCCAGTTCAACTGCCTCCCTGTAAGCAGGTGAAACATCTGGGAGAGACTTTTGGGCCTTTGGAGGATAAAGAAAGGGAATCAGATACACCCTGAATATTATCCTTAATACCCATCGATCTGACGTGATGGCTTCCCAGGCTGATGGATGCAGAGAAAAGTGACCCCCCCCCCCGACTGCCTCCTAGGTAGGACAGATGGGCAACACTGCAGGGTTAGTAAAAATGGCAACAAGTAAATACATGCGAATCTCCAAAATGGACAGACCCCTTTACGAACCAGGAACAGTCCAGAAGTAATCCAAAGGAAACCAAGTATTCCTTTCACAAACCAGGCACAGTCCAGAAGTAATCCAAAGGGAAACCAAGTATTCCTTTCACAAACCAGGCACAGTCCAGAAGTAATCCAAAGGAAACCAAGTATTCCTTTCACAAACCAGGCACAGTCCAAAAGTAATCCAAAGGAAACCAAGTATTCCTTTCACAAACCAGGCACAGTCCAGAAGTAATCCAAAGGGAAACCAAGTATTCCTTTCACAAGCCAGGCACAGTCCAGAAGTAATCCAAAGGGAAACCAAGTATTCCAGCTATAAAATGTTCCACTGTTGTAAAATAGAAAACACAATCCAGTTGTAAAAACCTACTACACTTTATTTCCATTAAGCGCTTTTCATCTCGCTTATAGTGAGACTTCTTCAGACCACATACAGTTACATCACACTGTGGTATAAAACCTGTTCCACTCTCAACTTCCCTTCAGTTAATTACACAAGTAAACTGTGATGCTTGATTAGTTATTGATAAATGATACATCAGTTAAGTTAGTGCTTCACTGTTACTTAGATTTCAATAAATGAAGCTCCTAAATAATGTGCTGTGTGTGTCGCTTACATTAAAAATATATAGGCGCTTGCTGAAATACATGTACTTACATCGTACAATAATTAAATCAACTTTATAAGTTTGTGTCAAGTGTTATGAATTTATATTTATGTTTAAAATAAATACTTGTTTAAAATACATAGTTGAGAAAAGCATAGTTAAAAAGTTATGAATTTATGTTTAGAATAAATACATATAGATTACATACAGCAACACTGCAGGGTCACTGAAAGGTCTGTCTGGGCGGGAGTCCCAAGACCCTTGTTTTCTTGAAGCCCTCCTGCCCCGAGGGTGGCATCTAAAAAAATCATTCCCTGATCTGCCTCAAAGAGTCAGCAGGTCCATCCTGATGGAAAGCTCTGGATTTTCAGAACCACAACCTCTTACTGCCTTTCTGATACCTGGAGTAAGAGTGTTGAGGAGTAGAAAAGCGGATTCTGATGGCAGACAGGATCTTACCATCCTTCTAGCACTGGGCTAAAGTCTCCTTCATGGATGGACCGAACAGGGAACATCCATCAAAGGGGGCATTTATGAATGATGCCTTGAAGGGCTCATAGAAATTACAAAGCCACATCCAGGCTTGATGCCTAGTAGCAATGCGTGAACCAGCTGCCCTAGATGTGCCTTCCAAGGCATAGGAAAGAAGCCTCATAGAGGTGTTAGAAACAGCTTTGAGAGTGGCCAGTCTAGAGGAGATCTTCTTCGTAGAGTTAATGATTAAGCATTACTCTATTTTTGTTAACACTATATCAAATACAGTGCTTAATGACTCAGAATTTGTAAGATACAAATTCAAATACAGCAGGGTTTTTACCAGCATCGATCAGCATATGAGCAAGCTCAAAGGGAACAAAATCAAAAAGCTGGATCGGGACTGTAAGGCTTACAGCCAAGGAGCAGCTTACCTACCACCTTCTTCTGCTCAAGTATGGCACACTAACCAGTCTCTTCCTAAACAACAAGGGGCAGATATGAACCAGCTTAGCTGCTCTAATACAAGCCAACTGGCCCAGTTTAGCGGGGTACAGTTGACTCCAGGTGCTAATATTTCTAACAGTGGTACAGTGGGGACTGCTAACAGTGGTGACCTTGGTGTTAATAGCCCTGTATTGCCAGAAATTAGAAGGAGTGAGAGGCTTCAAAATGGCCCCCATGTGTATTATAACAATAACAACAGGCAGCAATTTAACCATAATGTCAATGAACATCAGGTTTTTCAGCAAGTCAACCATGTGGGTGCAAAGCCGAAACAACAAGGAAACTTTCAAGGCAACAGGAACAAACCCAAATTCATCGGGAACCCAATTTAATGAACAAGGAAGATTCTCCTAACGAGGTAGTTGCTTCCTCTGCTGGGGTTTCTTCCTGTCCATCATTGTCTTTTGTAACATGTTCCCAAGTCCTTGTGGACAATGATGTCAATGTTATGGCTGACCTGTCTGATAGTGTTGAGGAGCTACAACATCCAAGAATAGGTCCTTCTGTTATTTCTAACAAAGATGATGACTTTAAAGTATATAATTTTTCTACAAGTGAAATATCATGTGACTTGGTGAACTTTTTAGCTAAAGGTTACACTTATGTACCTCAACACCAGATGGACATTTTTAAAACAATTATTGAGTTAAAATCTTTCACTAGAAAGTTAAACTTCAGCTATTATTTGGAAATAGTTCAAATTCAGATGTGGCTCATGTGTTTCGTACATCTAGTACATTTAATTCCCCATTGCACCCAGTTTTGCAGACTTTTGAACAATTGTGCGAACTGGATCTAAGACACATGGTGGGGCACGATATAAGAACTAATGCTAGTTCAAACATTAACTATGATGAACTTGATTATTTAAAATACATTCAATCACAGGACATATGGGTTTGCAAACCTGATAAAGGGGGTGGGTTAGTAGTCTTTGATATAAATGATTATACTGAACGGATGGACAGGTTACTGAGTAATGATGCTTATCAGATGAGTTTTAGGTCTGAAGTTAACAAGGCTTACAACTTAATTAAGGAATGTATTAATGACCTATTTATTGAAGGCCGTATAGATCAAGCATTATTAAATTTTATGATTACTTTATTTCCTATCTACCCGTCCTTGTTCGGTAGTCCAAAAATTCACAAGGACTTTGTAAATCCACCCATGAGGCCACTAGTAGACAGTCGAGGCTCTCCAACCTATGCCTGTGCCAAGGTCATTGACTCGATGTTACAGAAATATGTGGTTTTGGAAGACCAAGTCTGTAAGGACTCTTGGTCTTTCTTGGCCAAAATAAACACCTTGGATTATTTTGAAAACTACAACTTCCTGACAATTGATGTCAGGGACCTTTATACATGTATTCCACACCAAGTTTGCACAGAATGGGTAGCTTTAATGATGAAGAAACACGGTGCCTCGTGTTCAGATATTTCATTAGTGATGGAACTGTTAGATCTCTAGCAATTTTTTCATATTTAATAATCAGTTTTACTTGAAAAAAGTAGGGTTAGCAATGGGCTCCCCATGTGGAGCAAGTGTAGCCAATTTAGTTATGGGCACTGGGAATCTGAATTTGTCCTTAAAGATAAATATGTCTCCAAATTTTTGGCTTATTACACTAGGTATTTGGATGACATATTTGTTTTACTAAAAGGGAACGAACAGGTAGGAAGTGAGTTACTGGATAAGTTAAACGAGTCAACTGAATTTTTGCATTTTACTTCTAATTTCAGCACTGAAGCTATACCATATTTGGACATTTGGCTTTCTAAAAATAGAACATTGGGTTGATATACTGCTAACATTTTTAGGAAAAACACTTATTCCAATTATTTTCTTCACTTTTCCAGTTGTCACCCTTTTCATCAAAAAAGGTCGGTCATAAAAGGCCATCTGGTTAGGGCTTCCCGTATCATTACTCAGGATGAAGATTTTCATGAGGAATGTATGTTTTAAAAAAAATGTTTTTACATCGTGGTATCTGGAACCTTTGTTGGATACTCTAATAGAGGAAGTAAATTATAAAAAAGCAAATTTTACTTTTAAGCCCATTTTGGTTGTTAGACAAACTGGTAGTAACAGCTTAGGGGTCTTAGACACATCAATGACTTCAATTCAAAGTGAACTAGTGCCACATAATATTCAACCATTATGTTGTAGTTTTATAACTACATTTAGTGCACAAAGTAGCTTTTGTGTTAAAATAGTAAAGAAAAAATTGGAAATTGTTTAGATGTAATCAGACACTGTTTAACAAACTTGGTAGTTTCCCAAACATAGTATTTAAACATGGTAGAAATCTTAAAGATCTACTAGAAAAGCAGCATTCTAAACCCCCTAGAATAGTGGGTATGATTAAATGCGAGAATTACAATTGTTGTAAACATGTAGATGTGACTAACTCATTTACTGTTAATGGTTACCAACATAGATTAAGATCAAGGTTTAACAGCAATTCTAGATTTATAGTCTACTTGGCGAGATGTACACACTGTCCTGCATTTTATGTGGGGAAAACGGAGCGTAGACCCCGGGATAGAATGTATGAACATTTGTATGCTATTAGTCGTAATAAGCTTGATAATGCACTAGCAAAACATATTCACATGAATGTGAATCATTATTTTAAATTTTTAGCCATTGATTGTGTTAGGCACGATATTAGAGGGGGTCCTTTCCCTCTCAAACTTGAAGAATTAGAATTAAAGTGGCAGATTAAACTCGATGCATGCAACGTTCCCGGTTTAAATGAGGCAAGCTCTATAAGTAGCATTCTTAAACTCAAGAGTTTACAGAGGTAAAATCTTGTTATTTAAACTCTTGACATAATTTTTAAGTTCACGTAAAGTTTTTATTATGTACAAAGTTCTTAATTGTACCTTTGTTAGTTATAGAATTTAGTCTATGGAACTTATATAAATGCAATATTTGCTATACAAATCTTGTCATATTATATGTAGTTTTGGAAATGTCATTTTAAGTAACTAATTAATTGTCCCGCATTTTTTGGATCAAGTGACTACTTAAAGAATGTTTATTGCTGTGTTTTTATACTTCTGATGAAGTTTGCAAATTTGCAGACGAAAAGCACTTCAAGTGTTGAATTTTATTAAATCAGTGTGATGACTCTATAGCTGCTTGGGCTTGTTTTTTTTGTTTTGAATAGTTACTTGTGCCTTAATATTTTCTCGTTTTTTTTTATATTGGCCAGAAAAGACCACGAGTCTTTGCAAATTTGTTCCTGTTTCCCTACATATTTTTTCAAAATCTGGTCCACATACTTTGCACATGCATAAGTGATGCTGTTTCTCACATCGACCAACGGCCTCATGGGTGGATCAGAAACAGACTTATGAATTTTCTGAATACCGAACAGAATAGGGATCTTAGGAGCTGGCATATTCAGAAAGTTGAGAGAGTCTACATCTAACCTGGCCTCAATAAACATTTCTTCCAATGAGGAACGTATTCTCATATAAGCAATATTTAATTCATTCCATGATACTTCTGAGTACACCTCACTGTCAAGAACTTTCCCCATTTTTTGTTGGTATTCGTGCTTGTCCATTATCACTAACCCCCCCATATTCGAGTTTATAACATGAAAAGTCCAAGTCCTTCTTGATAATTTCATCCAAAATAGTTGCTTCCTTCATCAGTTCCTCTGCTGCCTGTTGATAGTGTTTGCTCATCAGTTCAAGAAGTTCCATTCCATGCTTATTACAAAGCATTATTAAGTCTTTGTGGAAGTTGGATCCTTCCACCAGCCCAGTTGGGTATTGCCACGATCTGAGCCCCTTATGGAGTATACCCTCACTTACACACTCCTTAAAATATGCAAATTCGAGTTGCAACTTTTTGTATTTTAGTAACTTGGAATCCAACAGTTTAAGGTTAACTGTTATGTTCGGTAACTCTTCAGCCGGTGGCTCCGTATCCAGTTGTCTACTACTTGTGGGCTCTTGAAATGTCAGAACATCTTTGAACCAGGCGTTCAAGCTCTTGGACGGTGCTCCAATAAGCCCCAAGGTTTCATTACTCGAATCAACAGGATTCCCATTGTCCTGTTGTAAATTAACTTCACCATCTACTGCGTTTACAGCACCCATGAGCTGTGTGTGAGTGCTCAGATTCAGCAAAGTTTCAGAATTGCTGCCGGTACAACAAGGATGAATAGTTGATACTGAAACAGCTTGTCTGCTCACTGGAAGTTGAGAAGTTGTTATACTGGCAGACAAAGAGTCCACCTTTACAGCAAGTACCTCTAATTGCTGTTATAAATGCCCAACCAAGGCTGTCAGTGTTCCTATTTCATCCATTTCGAGAGCTAACTGGATGGTATTTGGAGTAATCTCCATGCCTCACACAAAAACAAACTTAGAAGAAACGGCAAGTAAATACATGCGAATCTCCAAAATGGACAGACCCCTTCATGAACCAGGAACAGTCCAGAAGTAATCCAAAGGAAGCCAAGTATTCCTTTCATAAACCAGGCACAGTCCAGAAGTAATCCAAAGGAAAATCAAGTATTCCTTTCACAAACCAGGCACAGTCCAGACGTAATCCAAACAAAACCAAGTATTCCTTTCACAAACCAGGCACAGTCCAGCAGTAATCCAAAGGAAACCAAGTATTCCTTTCACAAACCAGGCACAGTTCAGAAGTAATCCAAAGGGAAACCAAGTATTCCTTTCACAAACCAGGCACAGTCCAGAAGTAATCCAAAGGGAAACCAAGTATTCCAGCTATAAAATGTTCCACTGTTGTAAAATAGAAAGCACAGTCCAGTTGTAAAAACCTACTACACTTTATTTCTGTTAAGCGCTTTTTGTTTTGCTTATAGCGAGATTTCTTCAGATCACATACAGTTACATCACACTGTGGTATAAAACCTGTTCCACTCTCAACTTCCCTTCAGTTAATTACACAAGTAAACTGTGATGCTTGATTAGTTATTGATAAATGATACATCAGTTAAGTTAGTGCTTCACTGTTACTTAGATTTCAATAAATGAAGCTCCTAAATAATGCGCTGTGTGTCGCTTACATTAAAAATATGTAGGCTCTTGCTGAAATACATGTACTTACATCGTACAATAATTAAATCAACTTTATATGTTTGTGTCAAGTGTTATGAATTTATATTTATGTTTAAAATAAATACTTGTTTAAAATACATAGTTGAAAAGCATAGTTAAAAAGTTATGAATTTATGTTTAGAATAAATACTTGTTTAAAATGCAGAGTTAAGAATACATATAGTTTACATACAGCAACACTGCAGGGTCACTGAAAGGGTCTGTCTGAGCGGGAGTCCCAAGACCCTTGTTCTCTTGAAGCTCTCCTGCCCCGAGGGTGGCATCTAAAAAATCATTCCCTGATCTGCCTCTAGGGGAAGAGTCAGCAGGTGCATCCTGATGGAAAGCTCTGGATTTTCAGAGCCACAACCTCTTACTGCCTTTCCTACCTTTCTGATACCTGGAATAAGAATGTTGAGGTGTAGAAAATCAGATTCTGATGGCAGACAGGATCTTACCATCATTCTAGCACTGGGCTAAAGTCTCCTATATGGATGGACCGAACAGGGAACATCCATCAAAGGGGGCATTTATGAAGGATGCCTTGAAGGGCTCATAGAAATCACAAAGCCACATCCAGGCTTGATGCCTAGTAGCAATGCGTGAACCAGCTGTCCTAGATGTGCCTTCCAGGAGCCTCACAGAGGTGTTAGAAACAGCTTTGAGAGTGGCCAGTCTAGAGAAGATCTTCTTCTCCTCTGCCAACATGGAGTCCGGGGTAGACACAAACAGTTCCTCAATGAGAGATCTCTGCAGTCTAGTAACATGCGCCAAGTAATTCAGCGCCCTCACAGAAAAGGTTGCTGACATATAAACATGCTTCCCCAGTATGTCTATCGCTCTGGACTCTCTGTCAGGAGGATGGACAGAGGAGCTGTCCTGGGTGAGCTCCTTTTTCATGGTGGCTGCAACCACCAAAGCATCAACAGGGACAGTCTTCTGCCAAAATGTCCTGTCTGGTGGGGGGGCTAAAAATGTTTGTCGGGGTGCTTGGGTACTGGTTCCATCATGTCCGGTTCCTTCCATCCCCTGTGGGCAATGAGGTCCACTAAAGGGGCTGTGGGGGGGGTCACCCAAGAAGTAGGTGGGCTTGCACCGAACACCTCCAGGAATACTGACTCATCCAGAGTGGGCTTTGGGGGCACACCATCCACCCTTCTGACACAAAATTTCCATGATGCCCCCAAAGGAGACATCCTTGGGTGGAGATCGGGGGGAGCCCTCACCTTCTTCCCAATCAGTGTCATCTGTGACAGACTCGGGGGTAGAGTCAATGTGCCTCCTTTTGAACACATGCTTCCAGTGGACCTCCTCGGGGACTCCAGGGAGGAACCGGAAGCCTGGGGCTCCACAGGAAGAGAAACCTGGAGGGTAGGGGCAGGCTGTCTTTGAAGTGGAGGGTTGGAGATGTTGGGTCCAGAGTCCAGCTGGAGCAGAAAAGGATCCAGAGAGGAAGGCATCGAGGATATGGACATCAAAGTTAAGAGGACCCTCTCCACCATGTCGAACACCGATGAAGAATGGGAGATTGGTGCGGCACGCATCTGCACTGAAACTCTCAATGCCAGCAGAGCTGAAACCCCCAACCCCATAGGTGCTGATGAGGGGGGGGTCAGTGCAGAGCTGCTCAGCGCCAAAGCTCTGAGGGGGAGGGAAGGCACCAAAACCCATGATGCCAACGCCAAACCCTCAGAACTGGCACTGAGTGAGCTACGATTCCGACAGCCCTCCAGTATCAAAGAAAAATGGGCTGAGGAACCCAAGGCCATGGTTAGCGTTGAAGAAACCAGCAATGTCGACACCGACCCCTCAACACTGGGAACTCTAACAACTGCAAGGCCTGAAGCTCTGGGGCTAGGGAAAGGATGACGCCCTGAAAAGGGCAGGGAAGGACCCCCGCTCCTGGTGAGGAGGGGGTGGGAAGGACTCCTAGCTGGATCTGAGCCCACAAGAACTGTCTCATCAACCGATCCACTTCTCTCTCTAAGAAACTACTGGAGGACCTGGCAGAGGAAGAAATGGAACCTAGGCTGAGGGGAAGATAACCTAGGGCTGATCTTGGGAGAAGGTTCACCAGTGGTAGGGGAAGATTCAGTCAATCTCTGCTTCTCTGGGTGCTTGTCATTGCTTTTATATTTGTCTCTCTCTCTCTCCTTCTCTCTCTCTCTGCCTTTTTGTCCACATCCCTGCTTTTGCTCTCGGGTGACTTACCAGGAGGTTGAGTCCCTGCGCCCACACTAGAAGAACTGGGTAACAAACCCTTTAATATTAACTTGTTTCTCCAGTCCATGAGGGTAAGAGAAGAAAAACCTGTACAAATGGAACACCCAGTGTCTAGGTGAGGAACACCTAAACACACTGCACACAATGTATGACCATCTGAGGGTGGAAGTTTATGCCCACACCCAATACATTTCTTAAATTCTGCACCCTTCTCAGACTTGTCCATGTCAGCAAAAATAAAAAGACAAGAAGGGGAACCTACTGGAGAGAACTATAAGAGAAATGCTCTACGCAAAACGCTAAGGTTAGGGGAAGTTTAGAAAGTTATAGGAAAACTTTAAACAGTACCTGAGTACCAAGAAAATTCCAACACTAGACACAAAAATTCACAACAAGATGGAGCTCAGATGACTCACTTGTAACTGGAATAGCGACAAATGAGATCTGAGGGGATGGAGGAGAGGGGAGCATTATGGTTAGGGGAGGAGCTCAGTTTTGGCACCATAGCTTGGATATGGCAGCTTGGCACTGATGTCAGTGCCTATACCCACAGGTTGAAGATCAAATGAAGCCAACAATGTCAGATCGAAAGGTTTTGATCTAATTTGACAGATAAGCATCTGTGCATAGCCGAGATCTTAGTGGGTAAACTCCGAGGGTGTAGAGTATAGGAGGATTTGCAGACATCTTCTTCCTGTACCAGAAACATCACCATTGCAATCACAACATTATATCTGTAATGCAGATTCTAAATCCAAGACTGAGTCAGACATTGTTTCCAGACCAGTATGTGCTCAAAAGTCTGATTCTGTTCCAGAGAGTAACTCAAACATTCCACAGGTCAACCATTTTGCAGGGACTGTTCCAGTTGCTAAAACTGATTCTCAATTTTATGTCACACGATATGGACAAGTTTTTAAGCCTAGTGTGAAATACAGAGCAACGTGGACTTGATTGTATATACGTGTACTTAGTATTGTATAATGCATGTCTCTAGATTATTTGTGATTTCTGCATGCAAAATATCTCATGAAAAATTGCATGATCTACTTTTCAAAGAGGGAGGATGTAGATCAGTGTAGCGTGTGTGTGCTATATCTTTAGAAGCATGCAAGGCTGTGAATGCACGTATACATTCAAGATACATGCAATCCCTAGTGTAATTTTGAAGAAGCAGCCAGTGTGTAAGCATGTATGATCATAGCAGTTAGTTTGTATATAAGTTACTTAGTCATAGTCAAATAAGCTTTACAGTAATGTGTTTGTATAGAATAAAGCTCCTTAAACAGAACCCATGAAGACCTGTTTATTCATGTACCAACACGAAAGCAACATCCCCTTAATAGTTTATTTTGGATTTGTTAACAAGAGTAGAGCACTGATCCCATTGGACCTATTTCAATCTCAGCCTGGGGTAAACACAATAGATAGGACATTATATACAGGATGACTGATGAAACAATGTATACATAGCTGGCCTTAGGCACAGGCCAATTGGGCAGTGCCTAGGGCACCGCTGTAGCAGGGGCATTTTTCCATTATTTATTTGTTTATTTTTTTGTAGTAAAGAAATGGTTTCTTTAAAGTGTGTTGAATGAATACAGGAAAAATGGAAGAGTAAGACAAACTGTGAGACAAAGGAGGAAAAAAAAAAATCTGGTGGTGTAGATAGACCAGGAAGGGGGGTGCCAGTGATGTGTCAAGGGGGGGTGATGTGGAGCCCTTCTGTCTAGGACACCAGTTGACCAAAGGCTGGCCCTGAATATATACATGAATTATATACAGAGTGGATATCACAGCTGACACACTGAAAGAATCTCAATGAAAAGTAGAGTCACAGCAAGGAATGTAGAAGGAAGAACGGTAGGAAGAGTTATGCCTCTTGAGGAGTAAAGCTGTGACGACGATTAAAGGTAGGAAAAGTTATGCCTCTTGTGGAGTAAAGCTGCGACGACAATTAAAGGTAGGAAGAGTTATGCCTCTTGTGGAGTAAAGCTGTGACGACGATTAAAGGTAGGAAGAGTTATGCCTCTTTTGGAGTAAAGCTGTGATGACGATTAAATGTAGGAAGAGTTATGCCTCTTGTGGAGTAAAGCTGTGACGACGATTAAAGGTAGGAAGAGTTATGCCTCTTGAGGAGTAAAGCTGTGACGACGATTAAAGGTAGGAAGAGTTATGCCTCTTGAGGAGTAAAGCTGTGACGACGATTAAAGGTAGGAAGAGTTATGCCTCTTGTGGAGTAAAGCTGTGACGACGATTAAAAGTAGGAAAAGTTATGCCTCTTGTGGAGTAAAGCTGTGACGACGATTAAAGGTAGGAAGAGTTATGCCTCTTGTGGAGTAAAGCTGTGACGACGATTAAAGGTAGGAAGAGTTATGCCTCTTGTGGAGTAAAGCTGTGACGACGATTAAAGGTAGGAAGAGTTATGCCTCTTGTGGAGTAAAGCTGTGACGATGATTAAAGGTAGGAAGAGTTATGCCTCTTGTGGAGTAAAGCTGTGATGACGATTAAAAGTAGGAAAAGTTATGCCTCTTGTGGAGTAAAGCTGTGACGACGATTAAAGGTAGGAAGAGTTATGCCTCTTGTGGAGTAAAGCTGCAACGACGATTAAAGGTAGGAAGAGTTATGCCTCTTGTGGAGGAAAGCTGCGACGATTAAAGGTAGGAAGAGTTATGCCTCTTGTGGAGTAAAGCTGTGACGACGATTAAAGGTAGGAAGAGTTATGCCTCTTGTGGAGTAAAGCTGTGATGACGATTAAAGGTAGGAAAAGTTATGCCTCTTGTGGAGTAAAGCTGTGACGACGATTAAAGGTAGGAAGAGTTATGCCTCTTGTGGAGTAAAGCTGTGATGATGATTAAAGGTAGGAAGAGTTATGCCTCTTGTGGAGTAAAGCTGCAACGATGATTAAAGGTAGGAAGAGTTATGCCTCTTGTGGAGTAAAGCTGTGATGATGATTAAAGGTAGGAAGAGTTATGCCTCTTGTGGAGTAAAGTTGTGACGATGATTAAAGGTAGGAAGAGTTATGCCTCTTGTGGAGTAAAGCTGTGACGACGATTAAAGGTAGGAAGAGTTATGCCTCTTGTGGGGGTAAAGCTGTGATGATGATGATTAAAGGTAGGAAGAGTTATGCCTCTTGTGGAGTAAAGCTGTGACGACGATTAAAAGTAGGAAGAGTTATGCCTCTTGTGGAATAAAGCTGTGACGACGATTAAAAGTAGGAAGAGTCATGCCTCTTGTGGAGTAAAGCTGTGACGATGATTAAAGGTAGGAAGAGTTATGCCTCTTGAGGAGTAAAGCTGTGACGACGATTAAAGGTAGGAAGAGTTATGCCTCTTGTGGAGTAAAGCTGTGATGATGATTAAAGGTAGGAAGAGTTATGTCTCTTGTGGAGTAAAGCTGTGATGATGATGATTAAAGGTAGGCAGAGTTATGCCTCTTGTGGAGTAAAGCTGTGACGACGATTAAAGGTAGGAAGAGTTATGCCTCTTGTGGAGTAAAGCTGTGACGACGATTAAAGGTAGGAAGAGTTATGCCTCTTGTGGAGTAAAGCTGTGACGATTAAAGGTAGGAAGAGTTATGCCTCTTGTGGAGTAAAGCTGTGACGATGATTAAAGGTAGGAAGAGTTATGCCTCTTGTGGAGTAAAGCTGTGATGACGATTTTAGATTTAAACAGTTCTAAACCCAGGTTAAATCTTTTGTCCCTGATGAAAAGGGAGTAGAGAAAGACAGCAAGACCTGTGTTTAAATACTTTTACACATACTATTTTTAGAGATTTTAAAGTGGAATTTAAAGTATTCCAATAAATACTGTCATTACTGCAGTCATTTAAGGTGAACTGATCGTTAATAGATAGAAGAGGGAAATCAACCTTTGTAATTCTATTCTTCCCAGTGGGCACATAAAATTAATTTAACAAGTATGGTACAATTTCTTAAATGTGATTCTGTAGAGTAAATATTACAAACTAATGAGATATATTTCCTTAATGGGCTATCATGAAACTGAAGAAAGCTATTCTTGGCCTACTCATCCCTTTCTAAGTGCTAACTCAATGTATGCAAAATTGTTAACTTCTGTTTAAGCCAAGTACAATAGAATTGTCAGTACAGACATTTGAAAAAGCACAGCCCCCTTTACATAAACAATGACAAAGTTTGGCACGTAGTTTTGCCAAGCTCTCTGTGGATTCCTAAACTGCAGCAATTTGTGCATTAGTAAGTGGGATTTTCCTTTTACTCTGGGAAAGTGAGAATTACAGTTCCAAAGCCATGGTAAATGGTTATCTTGTGCAGTTCCTTTGAATTATAAAACCTGGATCTGACAAATGATGCTACATTTTTGTCATTTTTTTTACAGATATTGTAATATTTTGATGTGATTCTTTAATGCATCGAAGCCCTTTTGTACACCTTTCTTTGTAACCACATCACTGATTAAATTTCATAAAAATGACATGTCTCTTTTGATGCTAACAGTCACAGACAATGCCATAAAACTATGCACCCTGTTTATTTACCAGGTAAATAAGCAACCCAGGGACTCTTTTCATTTATGCCTTGGGCCATGAGCACATAATAAAGTTCACAAGTATGGCACCTCATGCCAGTTCCACTGGCAGAAGTGACAAAGCACATGAGTCGCATTCAAGTAATGGACTTACCACTTGAGAAGCCGGAGGGAGCAAATGGAAAGCTGTCACTTATGAGTTGGGGGGGGTCTCTTACTTACAGGAGTGGAGACTAGAAGGCAAGCCCTGAGCTCACAAGTATAGGTTGAGCATTTGTGAAGACATCATATTGTAAGAGGCAATGAGGGCACAGAAGCACCCATGAGGTAGACCTTTGCATGCTGTGCATGCTTGCCATACAGAAAACGTCTGGGAGAAGAAAGAATAATGAAACACATCTCACCTGTTGGAGATAACATCCACAGAATCCTTAGCTCTCCTATTCTACTACCTTCAGCAATACGTATATCTGTCAAAAGGGCAACAGCCTGGAAAGAAGAGACTCCCAGGAGAGTGATGTGAGATACTATACCTGGTAAGATGAAGGGAAGGTTGAATGGGGCACAGTTTAGTATGACTTATTAAACTATTTAATATATATATATATATATATATATATATATATATATATATATATACACACACACACACACACATATATATATATATATATATATATATATATATATATATATATATATATCTTTGGTATACATGGGTTTAATTGCATCAGGTTTCTTGACTCCTATTAAATAAAAAAAGAATCAATGTTTACAGCAAGACTGTGGAACTGCTGGGGGTATGGACGTTCCCATTTACCATTCAAATTTATATAGGTTCTAAGTTAATCAATTTAGATATGCAGAGGCATGCAAGGAGACTTGCCTCCCCTGCAAAAACACTTTTCTTTGTAATTTTGTGAAAACTGACATTATGTGCTGTCATTTTTTTTATTTTGAGGGATACTGTCATTCTGAAGAATTACTATGTATCCCATACTTTCAGGCAGATAAAGTAGAATTTACTTCAGTTAAAAAGAATAATAGAAACTGGCAAAAATAATTCTAGTGTATCTAAGAACTTACTATTAGTGTAACAACTAATTATATATTTTCCTTGAAAACCTTCAATTTAGTGATGGTGCATGCAGATTATACAGTGGGGTGGGAGAGTGGAATCATGTCGACTTACTGGACATAGCTTTGGTGAAGGTAAAAAATCTAAAAAAACTTTCACCAAAACTACTTTCAGTGAACATAGCACAAATGTTTTTTTTTTTTTTTTTTTTTTTTTTAATAGGGGAAAGACCTCTTATACCCTGAATATGGGAGAATACCCCACACCCCTAGACTTACTTACTCAAGGATTGCACAACAGCAGAGAAGTAAACAAATGCACTAAAATGGGTGGCTCACATGAACGTGCTAGAGTACAATTATGTAAGTCAACATACTGTAAAAAGAAGTTATGTCCTTACCATAACGTTCCATGTGGAGTGTTCATCTCTTGGTTCGCCTTGGTACATGGGTTGGTTCGAGCCGATCTCGGCTGCGTCGGGCCGACTGCAAGCTCTGCATCGAGAAGATATCTAATACCCACAATCTCAGATCTAGTTTGCAAGCAAACCAGACAACAATCACGCATACATGTCAAACTATATACATAATTACATATATACAAACATACCAAGGGTATGACAGTAACACTAACACTGCAACAGCAGAAGGAGAATACTCCAGACCAGGCCCCAAATCAAACGTTCTTCCTAAGGAGATGAACACTCCACATGGAGCGTTATGGTAAGGACATAACTTCTTTATGTGAGAGTGTTCAATCTAGCTCCATGATCCTGAGGAACTCAAGGGAGAACGTTCTTGAGCACAGTGGAACCAAAGGTTGCCCTATCCCTAGAAACCCTGTCCACTTTGTAATGAGATATAAATGTATGTGGTTTAGCCCAAGTAGCAGCCGCACAAATGATGTCTAAAGGTAAACGAGCTGCATGAGCCAAAGATGTAGAAATTGATCTGGTAGAATGTCCTCTGGGTTTTGCTGACAATGTTTGATCAGAATTTTCATAAACAAAAATGATACAATCAGTTAGCCACTTAGAAAGAGTTCGCTTCAGAACTGCAAGACCCTTTCTGCTGTCAGCAAAAGCTATAAATAGCTGATCAGACTTCCTGTGATCTTTTGTTCTATCCAAATAAAATCTGAGTTGTCTATGGACATCCAGTTTGTGCAACATATACTCTAATTTATTAGAGTGGTCTTTAAAGAAGGTGGGTAATTCAATGGACTGATTAATATTACTAGCAGAACAAACTTTGGGAAGAAAGGGATACTCTGTCAGAATGAAAATTAAATAGGGATGTTTGACGAAAGGGCCTGCAGCAGCTCAGACACCGTCTAGCCGATGTAATAGCCACTAGAAATAATGTTTTCCATGACAAAATTTCAAAGTGCAACTTGAAGCTGGTTCAAAGGGTGGTAGCATCAATTTAGAGAGCAATAAATTTAAATTCCACGGTGATGTCGGGCTTCTGACTGGTGGTCTGATATGAAAGGAACCAAAAGGCTTTACAAAGTCTGTGAGCCATAATAGGTGCACCACTTTCTATATGTTAGATATGAAAGCCAACCAACTGTGTATACTCTTAAGGAGAGAGACTCCCTACCTGAAAAAATCGGTCAGAAATTCTAAGACCTTATTCAACGGAGCTGTAACAGGGTCCAACTGATGTGACTCCAGAAGACAAAAACGTTCCCATTTACTGGTATAAGACTTTGTAGTGGGAACTTTATGAGAGGCTACCAAAATATCTCAAGCTGCTAGATGGAGAGATTCCAGGGATGGGTGAGGAACTCGTGAGTCAGTAGATCTGGCTCTGGGTCCAGCATCCAAGGTCCCAACCAAATTTGTGAGGCCAGAACGGAGCAATGAGAATTATAGTCCTCTGAAGGTTGTTTGCTTTCTGTAGAAACTTTGCAATCAGGGACTTCCGGAGTAAATAGGGCAAAGTAGCTCCTGCATTGAAAATCTTAACTGACTGTTTGAGGGACCACTCGTGAAGCAATAGTATTGCCCTGCTCAGCCACTCTGCCCATTGCCAAATTCTCATGGCCTCTGCATAGTTGGTAGGACCTGGTTCCTTGCTTGTTTATGTACCAGACTACGGACATGTTGTCTGTCTGAACTGCAATGGTCCCTGGAGGAAGAAGGAGCAAAGTGTGCAACGCCAAAAACACTGCCCTCAACTCCAGAACATTGATGTGCAGATTGTACAGATTGGTCCATTTCGCCTTGGACTGTCTGTCCCTGAAAGATGCCCGGATAGGTTGCAAGTCTGTAACCACCACATTAGGTGTGATTTGCATGTTTAGTCAGTGGAAGTTGTTGGAATGACCATTGTGCAAATAGAAGCCATTGTAGCACTCTCATGTGCAGTCTTCCCAATGGTATTGCTATGAGAGAAGCTGCCATGAGACCCAAAACTTTCAGAACAATTTTGCTGGGGATTTTCTGGATGACAGCAGAAAGAACTAACTGCGCAGATCCAATTCCGCTCCTCTCAATAAGATATGCAGTGATGGCTGTAGCAAAGATTTATCCAAATTTAGTGAAATGGCAAGTTGTGTTCAAAGTTGTAGGAGTAATCCCTGGCTTGTATCAGTTGGCCTGGTGGTGGCAGACACGCTACCACTGCCATGCATTTGGTGAAGACCCTGGGGGCTGTGGTCAGGCCAAGGGCAGGGGCTCGAACTGATAGTGACTGGCTCGCCCGGAAGTGTGATCTCTGGCGCCCTGGCCATTTTGATGGAATGGAAGGATCGATGAGCGTGACCATCGGAACTTTTCCTTCTTGACAAAGGTGTTGAGATGACTTAGGTCTATTTGGTCGCTGGGACTGGTTGGATGACTCTTTTTTTAGCAGCTTGAAATTTTCTGTAGCTGCTGGGTCTCTCGAGATGGGGCTGGTACATCTGGGAGTTTTCCAGACAGAGCACAGTCGGCCTCCCTCTCAGAGTGCTGAAAGGTTTGCCAGGAGGTATCCCTGTCTCTGCCTGGGGGGGGCATCCCTGTGTGTTTGGAAAGATCCTTGGGTTTTTGAAACCACATTTATATCAGCCTCATGGGCGAGTTCACAATGGACGAAGGGTGTTGAGATGTGAACTGAAAATGCTTCCCATATCTGTCCATGGTCCTAGAATCTTTGTTAGGCAGATGGACAGATGAGGAACTCCGACTGACATCTCCTTTAGGAGGAGGAAAGGGGGCACCAAATGCCTTCAGCAAAACTGACTCATCCTCAGAAGGGGAGGGCTTGCCAGTCACCTCTGTTTAAGGATCTCCAAGATGTCAGAAACATCCTCTGAAGGTGACTTAGGGGACCCTTCTGACTCATCTAAGTCAGTATCAGATGTCAAGGATTCTTGTGGAGAATCCAAGTGTCTCCTCTTGAGTCTTTTCCTAGGAACTTCTTCGTGGGGAGCATCTGCCGACCCGAAAAAGACGGTTCACAATCATCAGGTCAACATCAACTGAGAGGACCGAAATAAGCTGGACAGGGGCCATATGCTCCATAAGTTTCTGCACCACTCAACAGAGTCGGTGGAGCTGCCAACAGTTGAACGCCGATGACTTTGGTCCGACGCCTTGACCGCCGAAGACTTGGATGCCTGGTCTGAAGCATCCAAAGCCTCCTGGAAAGAGGGTTTCACCCTCCCACTAAAAGAGTGACAAATAGAGCAGTCCTCTTGTAAGTGGAGAGGGCCAAGACAGTGGACACAGGAACTGTGGTGTTGTGTGACCGACATTTTTGGCCACACTGACAACGTTTAAAACCAGATTTCATCTTTTCAGACATATTAACAAATGAGAAGACAGTCCAGTCCAGTAAAAGTCCAATCCAGTAATAATGTCAAAATAAGAGTCTGTTTGATAAAAGCTAAAAACAAGACTACCACAAGTTTTAGTCAAAGTCAAATCAAGTCTAATCCAGTAATAACTGCCAAAAGGCAAGACTACAATAAGTTTTAGTCACAAGTCCAAGAAGGGTTAACAAGTTAACTTATTCTAAGTATCGAGAATTCCTGACACTCACACACCTACTCTTACTTAAGTAACTAGATTTAAAGAAATTTTCTGAAAATTAGTACAGAATAGATAAAAAAATCTTATCTGCACAGCCCCGCGCTAGTCTCCAGCCATGCGTACTGCAGCACCGGCACACTAGATCTGAGGCAAAGGCAGAGGGGATTGTGGGTATTAGATATACGAGCTTTCTTCTCGATGCAGAGCCGAACCCATGTGTAAGAACAAAGGCGAGATTGAACACTCTCACATCAGTAGATATATGAATGGCTCCCTACTGAAATGTCGTTACTCGAAATGCCGAGTGCTGACAAGCTGAAAAAAAAGAGACCGAAACTCCAGGAGAAAAGCACCTCAGGAAAGCTGCTCTTCTCCTTTAAACTTCTTTTCTGTAGGGAGCCAAGCTCCCGCATACTCCTGACACGGAGGCAAGCCCCACACACACCTTGAACTTATATATACAAGATCACCATACCTCAGAAAAAAGGCAATAGTCGGGGAAATGGTCATCTTGGACTTAGCATATGAAAGTCCATTCTTTCGGCCATTTAATCTCTGTGTATCAGGACTCATTCTAGCAAGTCCCAACATGTCAGATGGTAACCTATTCAAATATATCACTGCTCCAGTGGCTTAAGTTATATGGAATGTATCCCCTCAAGGATTGGCTTTAGTGCTTTAGGGCATCTTCTATGTGTCTGTATGTCCATTGGAGCTCAAGGTAGAACTGGTATAAAAGCAGATGTATTAGGCATCAAAAATCAGAGCTATCAAGGGATGCTAGAGCCCTGTTAGCGCATGGACACCAAAAATCAGAGCTTTCAAGGGATGCTAGAGCTCTGCTGCCAAAGTAGCTACTAGGAGAAGAAGAGAAGATAGTGACCAGCACCCTGCCATTAAACAAAAAAGGAGAAGGAGGGAGAGTGTTTGTTCTGCAACAGTGATCTATTTGAACATCTGCTGTTACAGTAAGATTACTTACACAACTGTAGTATGCTCATCATTAGATGACTGTTGCAGTAGCCTAAGCTATATGGGATGAATACCTTATCTTAGAAAGAAAGACAGAAGGAAGACGGATCAGAGTCTAGGACCTCGTGGTGAACGGTTCTAGCAAAGCCTGCATTGGCACTAGAAAAACAGTCTATTTTGTAGTGCTTGGTAAAAGTATGAATGGAAGACTAAGATGCCTCTAGAATATTTCTAGACTCCACCCCTTTCTAAAAAGTAGCAGAAGCAGCCATAGCCCTGGCAGAATGGGCTCTAATTTGGATTGGAAATGTTTTGCCATGATAGGAATGACAAAACTGAACAGCACAGGGCATTCATTTAGGAATAGTCTGTTTCGATACAGATAATTCCTTTTTCTTACCTTTGTATGAAATAAACAAACAATTGGTTAAGAGTTTCTAAAGTGCTTTGCCCTATAAATATAGTATTTCAGCTATCTATAAGCATCCAGAATATGCAGAATTTTTTCTCCCTTATTTTTTGGTTCTGGAAAGAGTAGAGGGAGATGAACTGATTGATTCAATATGAACTCTGAAATCCCTTCTTTGTCTGATGGAATGGATTCTGACACAGTGAGATGCTTGGAAGAAGCCAATTTAGAAATGGATATAACTGCAGGATCTGCCCTATGGTTCCTAAAGAGAAATTTATGGGATTGTGGAACTTTATATATTTTATTAAATTTCCTAGCAGCTGATGTCTGTCTGTTAAACTGCTGGCCGCACTGAAAGCATCTATTAAGACTGAAGGGGTAACCACTGGTTGAGGAGAATCTACTTGTAATAATTCATAGTATCTCTGCTGTGACATTTCTTTTTGTTGCCACTTAAATAATTCCCCATTCTGCCAGTGGTGTCCAAAAAGGACAGCTCTTCAAGTGGGGATTCAGAGGAAATATTTTCTTCAGTCTCAGAGCCGAGAGAAACTGAGGTCTTTGATACGATCAAAGGTCGTCTACCAAAGGCTGAGGCAGAGAGGCAGTCAGAGTGTAATCTGAAACCTCTATTGAAAACTCTTCTGATGTCCTTCAAGAATGCAACTGCAGTCATAACATATGGGTTGTCCTGCCTCAGGCAGCCCTCGGTCGGCCGGATTCCAAAGTCTGGGTCCGGCGTCGGCCAGAGTCGCCTCCTCTCCGACGGCAGAACGGCTGGAGTATAAAGGCATCGGCCGACGCCATCTTCTCCAGTCTTTCTTGCCACGCGGTGCCCGAAGCAGAAGCAGTTCGCAAGTGCCGGTCAGTCAGCTCCTGTGTTTTCAGTACCGAAGTCATCTAAAAGCTAAGTACCCCATTGGGGAACATTTTTTCTTGCCTCAGCCGATGTCAGAACAAATTGAGAAAGTTAATAATTGTTTGTCTTGTGGTAAACAAATACCTCATAAGGACTTCCATTCTTACTGCCTTCCTTGCCTGGGCCCAGACCACGATGTCTCGGCCTGTGCTTGCTTTAATAAGCACACTCTCAGGCACCGGGCAGAATTTGCCGAAGACTTTTTCGGTGAATCTTTCGCGTATATCATGCCGTCGGATCAACCGACAACTCAATCTACTAAAAAACGAAAGGACCGGGACCGACATCCTCGGCCCGCGTCCACCACCGATACAACTCCTAAACCCTCCGCTAGTGCTTCGGTCCCTTCGGAAGTGGTAATTCAACCGCTCTAGGCCGACGACACAGCGTTAACACACCCTTCGGTCTCGGAGACCTCTCCGGTGCCGGTTGTTGATTTTCCTCCGGAAACCGAAGTTCTGGATCTACCCGACACCATTCCTGTAGACATGGTTACTCCTGCACGTGGGGCTGCAAGGCCTCCTGTATCCATGTCCATCAAGGCCTTTGCACGTGCTAAGGCCACCAGCCAGGCCAAGGCCCATCCTAAACCTGCTGCTCAGGCCCCTTTGTCTGATAAACAGATCATGTCTCTTGCTGCAGATCTTATTTCTCTTATCAGGGGTCTCAGCCTCACCCAGACAGAGGTTTTCAGCCACCTGCAGAGAAAAGGCCCAGAACTGAGCAGGCTGACAACCTCTCTTCAGATGAAGCCTCTGGGGATTCTGAGCATTCAGATACCCAAGAAGAATCCTTCCAGGCCTATGAGGACTCTGATGCTGAGGAATCAATTCCCTCTGCCTCCCCTCCAGAGGATTTCTCGTTTGGTGAAGTCCTGCACTCTATGAGGGAACATTTTAAATGGCAGGGTCAGGAATTCTCTGATTCCAGGAAAAGGCTACGTACCTTCCTCAAGCTTCCCCAGCACAGACCTTTAGCTATTCCTCCAGTTATGGATGTTTTGGATGATGTTTTCTCTGACTCCAGTGCTAACCCTGATTCTCTCCCCCCTGCTCCTGTCAAGCCAGACAGATATTATAGGGTCCCTGACACTCACAAATTAGAAGTTATGTACCTACCATAACGTTCCATGTTAGTTGTCTTCTCTCGCCTTCTTTCTTGCTGGATGGGTTCGCAGCCGATCCTCGGCTCTGACTCGGCACTTGCTTAGCTTGAGAACTCCTTTTACCAGCTCGAGGCAACCCTATATCCCATGATGCAAGGCGGGACTACCTCAGATCTCGTTTGGTAGCTAACCTACCCTGCTAAGGACTAACCTAATATATTTTAGGAAATCCAAGTTCATAATAAAGGAGTCCTCTAATGAAGGCTCAGGAGGAAACAACCTGATAAGAGGAACTCTTCAAGATCTGTCCAGGCCAGGGGGAAGGAGGGAGGGACGCAAGAAAGAAGGCGAGAGAAGACAACTAACATGGAACGTTATGGTAGGTACATAACTTCTAAATGTTAAGTTGTCAATCTCGCCTTCATTCTTGCTGGATGGGACAGCGTCCCTAGCACCTGTATCCCGGGTGGCTCAATGGAACAGACTCTTGAGAACTGTGGAACCAAAACTGGCCCTGTCTCTGGAGGCCAAATCTAACTTGTAATGAGAGACAAAGGTATGAGGAGTGGCCCAAGTAGCTGCTGCACAAATGGTATCAATGGGTAGTCTATCCTGAAAGGCTGCAGAAGTGGATAGACTCCTGGTTGAGTGTGCTTTTGGTTTAGAAGGTAGTTGCTTGCCTCTGAGTGAATACACATAAGAAATGGTGGAAGACAACCATCTGGATAAGGTCACTTTAGACACTGGGAGACCTTTCCTGTTTTCTGCATAGGAGACAAATAATTGGTCCGATTTCCTGAATTGTTTCGTTCTATGCAAATAGTACCTGAGCTGACGATGGACATCCAAAAAATGAAGCTTTTGTTCAGCTCTGTCAAAATAATTTGGGAAAAAGACTGGTAGATCGATGGATTGATTAATATTGGTTTGAGAAACAACTCTGGGGAGAAAGGACGGGTTCGTTCTTAAGGATACCCTGTCCTTGTGAAAAACCAAGTAAGGGGAACGGATGCAGAGAGCTTGAATCTCAGAAACCCTTCTTGCTGAAGTGACAGCCAGTAAAAATATAGTTTTCCAGGTCAATAATTTCAATGAACATGAAGCAGACGGTTCGAAGGGTGGTAACATTAAGGATGCCAACATTAAATTTAGATCCCATTGTGGAGGAGGATGTTTTATTGGCGGCTTTAGGAGAAACACTCCTCTCAGAAAGGCCTTGCATAGTCTATGAGACATAATGTTATGATCTTGCAAGCCAACATGATACTTGGAAATAGCAGCCAGTTGAACTTTTACTGTAGATGAAGAAGATCCTGACTGAAAAACTGCAGCCAGGAAATCTAAAACAGAATGCACAGGAGCAGTAAAGGGATTAATATTTCTGGAATTTGCCCAAATGGAAAAACGTCGCCACTTGCTAGCATAAACGGTTCTGGTGGACGACTTTAAAGAAGCCACTAAGATATCTCTGACCGGATCAGAGATCATAAGAAGCCTGGCTAGGGAAGGAAGTGGAGCAACCAAGCAGTGAGGTTGAGAGAATGAATGGCCCGGTGCTGTTGACCTGACTGGTGGATCAGGAGATCCGGAACTGGGTCCAGATGCCAGGGCTGCACCAGGAGGTGACGATGCAGAGACGGAAACCAAATTTGTCGAGGCCAGTAAGGGGCAATGAGAATCAACTTGGCCCTCAAAACGGTGGCTTTCTGAATGACTTGTGGAATCAAGGGAAAGGGAGGAAAAGTGTACAGAAGTCCCCGGGGCCAATCCTGGGTTAGAGAGTCTCTCAGGGGTTGACCTGGTAGGGGAAAGAGGGTGAAAAAAATCGGGGCACTTGTTGTTTTGGGGTGTAGCAAAAAGATCGCAACAAGGTGTGCCCCACTTCAGAAAAATCTGGTCCACTACAGATTGATTGAGAGACCACTCGTGAGGCATGAGAATGGATCTGCTCAGCCTGTCCGCCAAGAGGTTGGACCTGCCGGGGATGTGCATTGCTATCAGAAACCGATGAGAGGAGATTGCCCATTGCCAAAGTCTGAGAGCTTCTCGACACAACAGATAGGACCTGGTCCCGCCCTGCTTGTTGATGTACCAGACCACGGACATGTTGTCCGTTTGTACTGCAATAGTCCCCGCGGGAAGAAAGTCATTGAGGGCTTGCAACGTTAAAAGCACCGCTCTCATCTCCAGGACATTTATGTGCAGATGGTATTCTATGGGTTGCCACGTCCCGTGGACCATCCTGCCCTGATAATGCCCCCCCCACCCGATCAGAGAGGCATCCGTAGTAACTGTGGCAACCGGAGGAGGGGAACAAAAGGTCGGCCCTGATGAAGAAGAGGGAAGATATCCACCAGTTCAGATGAGTCCTGCACGACTGTGTGACTAAGATTTGGTGCCTCATCGGAAGACTGTGGAGCGACCACTGAGTGAATAACATCCACTGCAGAAGACGCATGTGGAAGCGAGCCAGTGGTAGAAGAACAATGGCTGCAGCCATAAGACCTAGAACCTTTAGTATCAGTCTGGCTTTGACTTTGCTGCTCTGCAATAAAATCCGAACGTATTTTTGGATGTCCAGAATTCTTTGATCTGTTAGTCTGGCTAACATTTTGACGGTGTTTAATTCTGCGCCTATAAAGGTGATAGATTGGCAAGGCCGCAGAGAAGATTTTTGAAATTCACTGAAATTCCCAAACTCCTGCATAGCTGCAGAGTGTAGTCTCTGGTCTGAAGAAGCTGACACCTGGTGGTGGCGGAGAGGAGCCAGTCGTCTAAATAAGGAAACACCTGGAATCCTTGACGTCTCAGATGAGCTGTGACCACTGCCATGCATTTAGTAAACACTCTGGGGGCTGAAGTGAGGCCAAAGGGCAGGGCTCTGAATTGGTAATGACTGGTCCCTAGCCGAGCGGAGAAACCTTCTGGGCGCCTGTGAATCTTTATGTGATAGTACGCATCCTGAAGGTCTATAGAGCACATCCAGTTGTCCTTGCCCAGAAAGGGCAGAATGGACTGAAGCGTGACCATCCGGAATCTTGCCTTCTTGACAAATCTGTTTAGACTGCTCAGGTCTAATATTGGTCTCCAATCTCCCGTCCTTTTGGGGACCAAAAAGAATCTCGAGTAGACGCCGGATCCTACTTGGTCTGCCGGAACAGTCTGGACGGCTCTTTTTTCTAGGAGCTTTAAAACCTCCTGTTCTGCCAAATCCCTTTGACCGGGTGAGATGTCTGGAAGGGATTGTTGAGGTACAGGATACCTTTCGAAGGGATTTTGTAACCCTCGGATATGATCGACTGTACCCACATATCTTGTGAAAGGGAATGCCAGGCTACTGGGTACAGCGAAATCCTTCCCCCGACTGCCTCCAAGGGTGGACAGTCGGGCAACACCTCAGGGGTGCTGAAAGGGCTTCTCAGGAAGAGACTCCCTGTTGCCCTGGTTCTGAGGGCCCCCCCTGCCTCTAGGGTGGCGTCTATTATTGTTACCCCCTCTGCCTCTGGGGGTAAACTGACCACGTGTGTCCGGTGTAGCTCCTTGGGCTTTGAACCACATCTTCCCTCCCTTCTGACCCTTGGGATAGGGTCTAGAAGGGGTGGAAAAATGGACTCCAACGGCAGAAAGAGTTTTACCGTCCTGCTCACACCTGGTCAAGGTTTCCTTCACCTGAGGTCCGAACAAAGCCGAACCGTCAAAGGGGGTATTGGTGAAGGACGCCTTAAAGGGGTCCGCAAAATTACAAAGCCGCATCCAGGCTTGACGTCTAAGAGCCACTCCTGTGCCTGCGGCCCTGCTTGCTCCATCGGCTGCATAGGATATGAGCCGCATGAAGGAGTTGGTTAAGGAATTCAGGATTGCTAGCTGTGAGGCAATCTTTTCTTGAGCCCCAGCAGCAGAAGGATCCTGGACCACCACCTAGTTCCTTGAGAATATCTCTTTGAAGCCTGGTGAAGTGACAAAGGTAGTTCAGCGAACGCATAGCAAAGGTCGCTGAAGAAAACATCCGCTTTCCATACCTGTCCATGGTCCTAGAATCTTTGTTAGGAGGATGGACAGGTACTGAAGGATCCGCAAGTTCCTTCTTAGTGGCCGCAGCCACCACCATAGCATCCACAGAGACGCCCTTAGAAAGAAACTGTTTGTCCGTAGGGGCCGTAATAAATTTGGATGGTCTCCTGGGGACAGGTTCCACAGAACCTGGAGCTGCCCACGCCTTCCGAGCCACTACCTGCATAAGTGGGTCAAAAGGCAGAGACACCCAGGAGGTGGAGGGTCGGGATCCAAAAGCCTCCAGGTATACCGACTCATCCTCGGAGGGGTCAATGGAGGGCCAATTCCCCCTCTGTTTGAGGAGCTCAAGGATGTCTGAAAAGGAGACATCCTCAGAGGGGGATCGTGGGGAACCCTCCGACTCATCTAAGTCGGTATCAGATGTAGTAGACTCGGGGAGTCTGTGTGTTTCCTCTTACACGTCCTCTTCCGAGGGGGTTCCCCTGCAGGATCAGGAGAAACCTCGGAAGAGGAAGATATTCCCAATGGGGAAACCTGGGGCGATGGATCCCTGGGCCTGAGAGCAAGAGGCTGGCAAGAGGCGTCTACAGGCACGAAGAGGGAGGAGCTAGAGGATGGACCGTTGACCTGGCTCAGGTGCCAGGACACTCCTCATCACCTCAAAGGCTCCCTCCCGGGAGACCGGAATATTCCCGTTCGAGGAAATAGGAATTCCGGCTCAACTGAGAGGGAAGGCTCCGAGGCCGATGTCGGTGCCGAGCTTACCAAAGCGAAGCCCGAGAGGAGAGCGGGTCGGACAAGGGTCCGATGCCACTAGCCCCTCGGAGCTGACAAGGAAACTTCGGCGACCGGATCCCTCCAAGGAAGGTCTCAAGGAGGAGATCGGAGCCGAAGCAGCGGAGCCGAAAAGGATGTATCGGTTCCGGCGCCGACACAGTCGCTGTCCCGAGAAGCTCCGGCTCCGAACTCTGGTGGGGAGTCGGAGGAGGAAGTTCAAGGGGTAAAGCAATAGCAGAAGTCTGCTGAGACGGGCTATGGAGCATTTGGGCCAGTGCCTTCGACTTTAACAGCCTGCTTACCACCCTCTCTAAATCGTGGTCAGACAGCCTGGAAGATCTCGAAGATCGGCTCCGATGACTCCGCTCTGACAAAAGAGGAGACCCCGGAGCCAAGTGGATAGATTCCAAAGACGGGGACCGAGATCTCTTCTTGGATGAAGTCATCGGAGCCGACGTCCTATGGGTTCCAGATGGAGCCGAAGGCTTCTCGGCTCCGATACTGGATACTGTGTCTGCTCCAGCCGGAGCCGACAAGGCAACAGCAGATTGGGTGTCGGAACCGATCGGAACCGACCCTAGCTGAGAAGAAGAAAGATCGGCTCCGGCCGGAGCCGATCTCGACTCCGAAGGAGTCGGAGCCACCGGGGAAGGCTTGGAAGCTGTAGCCTGACCCTTAGATGGCTTGGAAGGCTTACTGGACCCAGGTTTAGTGGGTGAACCTTCCGGCTTTAGCAAGCCATGGAGGATTAACTTATTCTGACGTCCTGACGTCGGAGAGGAGGCAACTCCGGCCAATGCCGGACCCAGACTTTGGAATCCGGCCGACCGAGGGCTGCCTGAGGCAGGACAACCCATATGTTATGACTGCAGTTGCATATCTATCGGACATCTACATTTATGGTAGGTACAAAACTGTACTTTCTTGGGGACTGGGGAGAGGCATCCAATGAATCAAAACCCTGTTCCAGGACTCTATAGGCCAAATCCTTTACATTTTTATTCTCTAAATCTAAGAGAAGAGAACTTTCTATTGTGTAAGTAAACTTAGCACAACAGTAGCTGTTTGAATGATCAGTGCTGCAGTAACCTAAGCCATATGGGTAATATCCTGCATAGGATACAACAGCTGGTCAGCTTCCAAATCTTAAGGGCACCCTTCACACTCCAAAATTGTTAGTGAGAGTTTATAGCACCAAGACCTTCAGCACATTCATGCCAACAGAGACAGAGAGAGAGAGGGAGACTAGAGCCCTGAGAGGACAAAGCTACGACTATAATACTAAATGCCCACACCTTGGCATAAAACAACATAGAAAAATATGGGGGCTGGAGAAAGTGGCAGTGATCATTCCACCTTTTACTGTTAGGATCACTGCAGCAGTAGCCTAACCTTGCTGGATTGCTGAATCCTTGGCCATTGGCCACATCTGCAGTGGAGAAACCAGCCACAAGGATGCAAGGGCTTTGGAAAGAAGATAGGTTACTTGACCACTGTCCCTGTGAATGGGTTCTCTCTCATTCCCCCACTTGCTGAATCCTTGGCCATTGGCTGCATCTGCAGTGGAGAACCAGCCACAAGGACTCAAGGGCTATGGAAAGAAGATAGGTTACTTGACCACTTGTCCTTGCGAGTGGGTTCTCTCTCAGTCCCCCACTTGCTGAATCCTTGGCCATTGGTCACATCTGCAGTGGAGAAACCAGCCACAAGGACTCAAGGGCTTTGGAAAGAAGATAGGTTACTTGACCACTGTCCCTGCAAATGGGTTCTCTCTCAGCCCCCCACTTGCTGAATCCTTTGCCATTGGCTGTATCTGCAGTGGAGGAACCAGCCACAAGGACTCAAGGGCTTTGGAAAGAAGATAGGTTACTTAACCACCGTCCTTGCTAACGGGTTCTCTCTCAGTCCCCCACTTGCTGAATCCTTGGCCATTGGCCGCATATGCAGTGGAGAAATCAGCCACAAGAACTCAAGGGCTTTGGAAAGAAGATAGGTTACTTGACCACTGTCCCTGAGAACGGGTTCTCTCTCAGTCCCACACTTGCTGTATCCTTGGCCATTGGCTGCACCTGCAGTGGAGAAACCAGCCACAAGGACTCAAGGGCTTTGGAAAGAAAATCGGTGACTGTAGGTGTCTAGCTACGTTTCCCTCTTAGCCTGCTACTGTAGAAAGTACCTGGTCTAAAGCAGAAATAACTGGCTCTACCCATGGCTAGGGATGGCAGCTGCACCCCCACCCCCATCTGCTGTAAATACATTCCCCAGTTAACTTTTTCCTTTTTAGTTATCAGTAAACCAAGATAAAGCTCTAGGCGAAAAAAGGTAACCCAGTAGATACACTGGAATTGCCCACTTGTAAAATAGAGGCAAAAAGGTACTTAAACTGCCACTTTTTGTCTGCTTCAAACTAGGTATCTACCCAGGAAAGGACACAGCTGAAATCAGGTCTATAGATTGTTTTTCCCTACTAGATTCTAATAACTCCTAACAATTTGGCTATTTAGACACTTCACATGCAAACTTTAGCCTGGGGGGGGGGGGGTTCTAGGCCGCTACGCTCACTTCGTTCCCCTCCCTGCCCCCTATTCCAACCCACCCCCAGTAACTCTACATTTATTCTTAGCCTTAACCCCACCCCTAATGGCCAGCAATTAGGCTACACCACTACTCACCCCCTCCCCCTACATCCAACACAATCATGCTAATACCTAATATAATAACAATCCTAACCTGTGTAGTTCTAGCTCACATTACATCCTACCAAGGCTCCAAAGTCACATGCCCCAATAACTTCCACTGTACTCTCTCAACACCCTCCCTCAAACATTTACACTATAACTACACAACCCCTGCCACCAAAACTATCCTCCCACTATGCACACTCCATTACCAAACACCTAACACACTCAAAAATAAAATATCCCTAAGATACCATAAGCAATTTACTATATATATAAAACATATCCTAAACACCCTCTATAAACTAGACCTCGCTGGAGACATCCATCCAAACCCTGGTCCTCCCAAATCCAACCTGACCACAAACCCTAGTCCAAGCAACCCCCCCCCCACAACTCAACTCCTAGCCAACAAGAAAACAACAGACCTACTTATAATGTCTCTAAACATCAGAAGCATATGCAATAAAATCCAAGAACTGCATGCCAGCATAAGCATATATTTCTCAGATATTCTCTTCCTAACTGAAACCTGGCTCAAACTTCACATGAAAAGTGAGGAAATACTTCCGCCTGAATGCAGCATCCCTCGCATAGACAGATTATCCAAAAAAGGAGGTGGTGTAGCATTGATATTTAATCACCACCTCAATATTCAACTGCTGAACTTATCTGCCCCTCACCACAACAATGAAGAAATTCTTCATGCCAATCTCAAACTAAACCCAAACAAAACAATCAATATCATAGGATGCTATTTCCCACCAGGGAAAAATATCACACTCCTAGAAAATCTCCTGAGCTGGGCTACTCTATCTCTACCCCAGGAATTGACTTTAACATCAACTGGCTATCCTGTAATAACAGTCTCCCAACCACTCACCTTAATTTCCATGGATTCACTCAACCCATTCAATCCCCTACCCGAATCAACAAAAACCCTAACAATCATACCTTAATTGACTGGATCCTAGTCAACAAAGCCCCTCACTCTTACCTAGTAGGCTGCTTACCTGACAGTCTTAGTGACCACTCCCCCACTTTCATAATTCGGCACCACACAAACAGTCTGAAGCCCATTATCCACAAGCAAATACGGAACAAGTCCAACTTCAACCCCAACTCCTTCATCTCCACCCTGCAAAACATTAACTGGTCACCACTAAAATACCTCAAACTAGATGAGGCTGTCCACTTCTTCAACAGTACCTTCCTCTCCATCCTAAACATCCATGCTCCTGTAAGAAATGCCAAAGTCAGATCCAGGTGTGCCCCATGGTTACAAAAGACCACCAGAACCCTAATGAAATCCAGAGATAAGGCCTGGGAGCACTGGCGACTAACAAAAAATAACTCAGATAGGCAATCATTCCTTGAACTCTGCAATAAAGCCAAAAAGCATATAAAATTAGACAAATCCCTCTACTATAAATCCACCCTAAACTCTACCAACCACAACCCTAAGCAATTCTGGTCCACTATTAACACTATCCTCCACCCAGGGAAGGTTGATATCCCCCAGCTGTCCATTCCCCCCTCCTCCAGCAGTATTGCTGAATCATTCAACAAACACTTCACTGAAATTATAACATCTCTAAACAAACAACACTTCCCTACAACAGCCCCCTCAACTCCTAACCCTAACCCCCCCACTCCTCTTTTCTTCTTCACCTCAGTACCTACCTCCAACATAAAAAGACTATTGCCAAAACTTAAACCCACCAAACTCGCAGCTGACAACCTCCCCTCTGAATACTTGAAAATTGCATCTGATACACTAGCATACCCAATTTCAATTCTAATCAACCATTACATAACAGAAGGATATGTTCCCTCGATATGGAAAATATCCCACATCATTCCCCTTCACAAAGGCACTCCCTCCACTGACCTCTCCAATTACCGCCCAATTGCTATCCTCTCCCCTCTCTCCAAGATACTTGAAAAATGCATCAACACCCAGGTCTCCAACTACCTCCTAGCTAATAATCTCCTCTCCAAAACCCAACATGGTTTCAGGCCATATCACAGCACTACATCCACTCTGCTCTCTTTCACCAACACTGTACTTCATCACAAAAACAATGGCCTCTTCTCTACTGCCGTATTTCTAGATCTCTCAAAGGCCTTTGACATGGTATCTCATGAGCTACTACTCTCTACTCTCACCATCCTCTCCTTCTCACAATCAGCCTGCAACTGGTCCCACAGCTATCTACACCCACACCAGCAATCAGTAATCTGGGACAATAACACATCACCTCGCCTCACAGTTACTCTCGGAGTTCCCCAAGGGTCTATCCTTGGCCCTCTGCTATTCTCACTTTTCACTAACTACCTACATACTGCCACCACACAAGCATCTCTTATACAGTATGCAGATGACTCTATTCTCATCTGCTCTGCCACCACTCTACCAGAACTACAACAAATCACACAGGAATCATTCTCTTCTGTAGAAAGCTGGCTATCCAATGCTCAGCTCCTACTCAACCCAAGTAAGACAAAACTTCTCCTATTCATACCTTCCAAAGCCACCCAAAACACCCCCCACTTCAACATTCTTGTCAAAGACAATACCATCATCTCTCCACCAGAACACACAAAATTACTTAGTGTGGAAATAGACAACAAACTTAGATTTGACACCCACATATCTCTCACAATAAAAAAAGTTCACAAGAAACTTGCTGCATTATATCGAAGCCGCCAATTCCTAATCAAGGTGGCTAGAATCTCCATAGCCAATTCCCAGCTAATCTCCACCCTACTCTATGCATTCCCCATACTTACCAACCTTAGACAGACAGACCTACACAAGCTGGATGCTTGTTACAACAAAATTGCTAAATTTGCCACTGGAACCTCCTACCGCAGCCATCACTGTATCTCCCTTAAAGAACTAAACTGGCTAGAACTCCCACATCTCCTTCACTTTAATCAACTCACCCTCGCTCATAAACTTATTAACCACCCCCTTAATATCCCTTCCCTTCAAACCCTTCTCCAACCCTATCTCCCCACTACACCCCTAAGATCAAGCAACAAAAATCAACTCACTGTTATCAAACCCAAAAACTCAGCAGGAGAAGCCATATTTTCATGTACCATATCTAAACTTTGGAACAATCTTCCACCCTCTGTAACTACTCCACCTTCCAGCAGCCTTTTCAAGACTACACTCAAATTCCACTTAAATTTGCACTGGCTTTGTCCTTGTTCTAATCCAGACTAACACCTCCACCCTTACCCCCCCCTTCCACCTAGACTCTTAACCCAACTATACTACCGCCACTACTAACTACAGTCACAATTAGCTAGTTGTCTTTACATACTTTAACATCTTGTCTGACAACTTTGTTACTAATATTATAAACAACAAGAAACTATCTCAACTTGCAACATTTACTGTATATACTGTTGATAATATCTTGTTATTGTATTAAAGCCAACAACCTGTAATGTTGTTTACTATTGCTTCAACTTTGTATCTCTATCATGTATATGATGTGGAGCTTTTCTCCCCGGGCATCCGCTGAAAAAGGACCTGCGTCCAGTCGGAATTCCCCAGTAAACAAATGTAAATAAATAAATAAAATAAATAAATAAGATGTATGAGCAGATTATCATGGCTTAACATAACTGGGAGGAAGAAGAATGAGAGTCCACGAACCCCTGAAGAATGGTGATAGCAAGGACTGTCCTAGACCTGGAGAGGGAATTTAGTTTATAGAGCTTTGTAAAAGTGTGCACAGAGGACCAAGTTGCTGCTTCTAGACTACTTCTAGAATCCAGTTCTTTACAAACTGCCACGGATGAAGCCAAGACCCTGGTTGAATGGGCCTTGAGACTCTGCCTAGAATAGTTTTGTCGTGGTGGGTGTAACAAAAGGTACTAGCATAAGATAACCATTTTGAAGTAGTCTGTTTTGATTTAGGTTGTACTTTTTTTTACCTTCCTAAGAAATAAATAACTGATCAGAAGCTCTGAAAGATTTTTCTGCCAAGGTAGTATCTGAGTTGTCTGTGGAAATCCAGGATAAGGAATATTCATTGTTTGGATGAGATGTTAAAATGAGGCCCCATCTGCTTGAGCTGGTGGTAGCACATGTGGATGTAAAAGATTTCAAGGCACCTAACAAAAAGAGAAAGGGAAGTTCCCCAAGGCCCTGGCCAAATTTCCCCTAGAACTATAAATACCACCTTGGATCTCCCAAGAAAAGAAGTTACTTGCCTAGTGTGACTAACCCAGACCAAAAAAAAAAATGAAAAAATAAAATAAATAAAAATATAAATATTTTCTCCCTCATTTTTAGGTTCTGGAAAGAAGAGAGGGAGATGGATAGCTTGGATTAAGGTAAACACAGATATCACTTTAGGCATAAGTGAAGGATTGTTTCTTAAGTAAACCCTATCTTTATAGAAAATGAGATAAAGTTGACCCAGCATGAGAGCTTGCAACTCAGATACTCTTCTAGCAGAGGTCAGAGCAATAAGTAAAACCATTTTCCATTTCAAGAACCTCAAGTTAGCCTGATGAGCTTGTTCAAATGGAGCAAGAATTTGTTTTTCTAACACAAAATTAAGACCCCTAGAAGGGGCCACCTGCTTCATAGGAGGCTTCTTATCCAATATCTCTTCCAAAAACATTTTCAAATAAGATTGTTTTGAAAAAGGGGAATCCACAGGCAAACACCTTGAAATGGCCAAAACATGAACCATGACTGAGGAGTAAGACAGGCCATAGTATAGTAACTCTCACAATATTGTAGAACCAGAAAAACACTAGCCCTGAACAGGTGTAGGTTCTTTTCCTGGTACCAATGAGAAAACCTTTTTCCATTTACTAGTGTATGATTTTCTAGTAGCAGACTTTTATGCCTCCGTTAACATCTGCTGCATGTCCCCAGAAAAAAGGTGCCTAAAAGGTATTAAAATTTGTCATCCAGACAGTTAGTTGAAGATGTTTAGGGTCAGGCTGTAGCAAACACCCATACTTTTGAGTGAGTAGATCCAGTCTGTGAGGAAAATTGTGGTAATTGCTTCAGGCCATTTCCAAAGGAGGGAGAACCATTGTTGCCTGGGTCAGAAGGGAGTCACCTCAATGACCTCTGATGAGTTCTGAATCTTCAGAATGACCAAGGATATTAGTAGAAAGTGTGAAAAGGCATACAGGAACATTCTTGTCCAAGGAAAAGAAAAAGTATCTGTCTTCCAGGCCTTCTTGCATGTACTCCTGAAGTAGAATTCTGCTAAATGATTGTTGCAAGTGGAGGAAAGTAGACTTTTTGTGGTGTTCCACACAGTTGTATAATTTCTTGGAAGATTCTTTGATTCAGTTTCCATTCTTAAGGGTCTGTTCTGGTCCTACTCAGCTGTTCTGTGACATGGCTTTGCTCTGACAGTATGTAAAGACACTTGTAGAGTGAGATTTTGCTGAAAGGCTATGTCACAGGCTACCATGGTTAGTCTGCACAGAGGGTAAGAGCTGGTCCCCCCGCCACTTGTTTACATTCCACATTTCTGTGATATTGTCTATAAACACTTGTAGAAGTGCTGGGGACCACAGATGATTCAGAGAGTTGAACATATTTATGAAAGCTAACATCTTTTATGTTTATATGTATATGCTGAATGACAGGGGGGGGGAAGAGAAGAGTCTGATTTGGCAGGTGAGGAGGAATTCTCAAAAAGGAAGACAACTCAAATTGCCATTTATAACACTCAGAACCCATCTGTCTGAAACTGTTGCCAAAGACAGAAATGGAGGTTCAGAGTTCAGACTTTCTGGAAGGATTAAGGGATTGCTGGGGGGGGTCCTTCATAGAGTCATGCAGACTTATTAGACTGTCCTTTGTTCTGGGGGGGGGGTCAGATTTCTGTTTGGAACCTCCCTGCCATTGCTTCCTAAACACTTGCTTACCAGCACTTTGCTTGGTCTATTTATTTTGCTTTTTAGGGAAAATTATAGCAGAGGGAATTGAATCTCTTAGCAAACTTAGAGAAGTAAGGCTGAAAAATCTGAGAGATTCCTAGAATCAGCATTGCTGTCTCTCTCTCATCACAGTTTTTATTGACCTCTCCAACTGAAGGCCCAAAATGTAGTTCACTACCCAAGGGAGAGTTCAAAATTTAATTTTGACATCCTCTCGGAGGTTTCGAGAATGCAGCCAGGCAAATTCCTCAACACAGTACCAGTAGCCACAGCCCTGGAGGTGGCATCAGCAGAGTCATGGGCACTTTTCAAACACTGGGTGGTCATCTGAAACAGATAAGAAGCCAAGTAAAATAAATCAGGTTCCTCCTTACAAGAAGAAAAACATATTAAAATATTCATGATACTTTCACAACAGACAAGTATACATTTTAAGATACAAGCCTGAGAGCTGAGAATTCTAAAAACAAGTGTTGCAGAAGGGTAGTTGGGGTTGGCATAATAGTTACGGTGTTTACCAGACACAAGGGTAAATTTTCCCCCAAACTTATCAAAAGCCTTGCCATCCTTTTTTTAACCATCTTTATTAAATTATCATTTAAGACATAGGCAAGCATACATTAACAGAAAAGAAAACAAACTATATTATTTATTTCCATTTACATACATTATACATCACATATATCTTTTATTTCATTCTTTGTAATTACCATCAGTCCAACATTACATAAATTGCTGAATTGCTGCCTTCCCTTAACCCTCACTCCTCCTCCTGAACATTATTCTGCATGCATTGTTCCCACAATTTCCACTTCTATGTAATTTCCTCCTTCCCTTTTCTAAAGATCACTGTTCCATTTCTTTTTATCTCATTTATAATATTCAATAATTCAAATACAGTTCATTTAGACCTTCATTTCCATTTCCTAGTAAATGCTTTTTTGTCAGCTAAGAGAATTAAACTTAATAAGGTCTTACTATGTCGATGTAATTCAGATCCTGTGACCGGGCTCAAAAAATCATATTGTTATCTACAGCCAATTTGCTCGCTCAATATTTCTGACCTAGTACTCCGTACAGAAACTCATTACACTCCCAAAAAACATGTTCACTGCTACCTCTTTCTTCCCCATCTTGCCTCCAACATTTGCTATCTACCTGAGGAAGAAATATTTGAAGTTTGCTCGGGATACAAAAATACCTATGCAAACACTTCCAAGCAAAGATCCTAAACCTTCTGGACTTTGTTACATACTTGGAAGCAATAGTTATATCCTCCCATTGTTGTCTTGTAAACCTTCTTTCCAGACTCTCTTCCCAGTGTTTTCTAACCTCCTCTGATTGATTCTTATAGTTATTGTGCACTACTTTATATACCTTAGTAATTATCCCTTTTTTAACAGCAAACTTCTGTTCTAGTTATGAATAAAAAATCCTTCCAGTGCAGGTCTTTCATTAAAGATTCCCCTATCCCTTTCATCTACACTCTGATGTCAGTCACAGTCTCCAGCCTGCAGTCTACATTTATTTATTTTTTTATTTAACATTTGTTGACTGGGAAAGTCCGACTAGGATCCACAGATCCTGTTTTCAGTGGAGGCCCGGGGAGAAACACTCCAGAAGCATGTCTTTAGAATGTGGGAGGAAACCGGAGTACCCAGAGGAAACCCACGCAAACACAGGGAGAACATGGAAACTCCACACAGAAGGCACCCCAGCCGAGAATCGAACCGGAGAACCTCTTGCTGTGAGGCGACAGCATTAACCGCTGCACCACTGCGCCTCGTTCCACTCTATTACCTTTCCCTCTCTAGTTATTTGCGCCCAATATCTTGGTTCCTTTGCCAGTTTTCTCCAGTAAATTCCAGCCCCCTCTTGCCTATTTTTTGGAGCCATGTGGGCTATAATCCCTATTAGCAACATTTCCTTTCTCCATTCTCCTGCTGGCTTAGTTCTTAGAATATTTTCTGCTACTCTGTGAATATAATACTCTGTATGGTTATTATTCTCTTTAAGGATCTGCATCCAAAATCCCATTCTCTCTTTTTTCCCTTGAACTTTACTCTGCTTCATCATCATTCTTTTTCATTTTGAATTATAACTTTCTGCATATATTATGTACATGAGCCTTAAATGTGTAGCTTTAAAATATCCCTTCATCTCAAGTAATCCTAAACCACCTTGTTCTATTGGAAGGCTCAACTTATCCCACTTAACTCTCGCCCCCCAGATAAATTCCTTCAACTCTATTAATTATTGCCCACAACTTCTTCTGTGGGTGATAAAATATGCCTAACCCATATATAAAATTAAAGGAACTAAAAACATTTTCAGTGCTTGTATCTTACTATCCATATCCACAAAAAGTGCTTCCAATGTCTCAGTTTTTGTATTATCTTTAGTTTAGTCTCTTTCCCCATATTGTTAACTTCCATAACAAAAGTAATTTAATCCATACTCCTAAACACTTCATCTTATCGTGTTCCAATAAATATGGGTATTGCTGAACCAGTTTGTGTGTGGGTACATAATTTACGGCTAAGTCCCTTATTTTCTTTGATTATGGCTCTAAATATAACACGGAGGGAAGGAGAACACTCCCATGTCTAGTTCCTGTTCAAACAGAAATTAACAGGGAGACACCCTCTCACTTTAATTCTTGACTCTGATCCTCCATATATCCTCTTAATTAACCTGTTTATTGTATCAGGGAATGCAAATGCTTCCATTGCCCTACTCACAAAATCCCAGCTTACTCTGTCAGATGCTTCTTCTGCATCAAGACCCACCAACAACAGTGATATTTCCTAATATTCTGCTTCTTTCTGGATCATCACTATTCTATTACTGTTGTCAAAAGTTTGCTTCCCCTCTACAAAACCTCATTAATTCATATCTATCAATTTTTGCAAAACCCTTGCCATTCTTTTAGCTAGTATAGACATAAACACTTTATAATCATGGTTTAAAATTTAAATGGGTTTGTATGAAGCTGGGTCTGATGGTTCTTTACCATCCTTAGGTAATACCGCCACCATAGCTTTCTTCCAAGATGTCGATGCTTGCCCTCCTTTTAAAATACTCTTGAGAAAAATCTTCTAGATCTTTATCACTTTCCTGCCTCCTAATTTCCAAATTTTGACAGGAATACTACTTGCTCCTGGAAACTTTTCTGAAGACTGAGTATACATCACTGTTTTTATCTCATCCCTCCTATCTTAACTGTTAGCTGTTGAGAAGAAAACCAGACTGGTAAACACCCAATATAGAGTTTCAAATGAAAGGAACTCACAAAGTGATGTAAAAATAAGTTTAATAGCAAAGCTTTTGAGGTAAACTCTTCTTCGGTGCTTAAAATCATATAAACACATTTTCACAAATGCACCACATGAACAAATTCAGACCAACAGAAGCGCAGCAACAATAAAAACTAAAATAAACAATTAAGTGCTTATTTCATGGAGAAAGAGACCTTCTCTCAAGAATAGGTTTTAAACTCACAGTATCATTCAGCCAAGGGGCACATCTGCTTGAAAGTAATTAATCCATCTATAATCAACATTCGCAGCATTCAACACAAATCCCTTCCTCCAATACTTCTTTCAATGTTTTTTATAACCCTAAATGGAAAATTATGCAGTTTATCTGAGCTTATAATATGTTTAGCTAAGGCATTACTCTCCACCTCCCTGCATATGTTAGATAGATACTGGGCTAGCCTTTCTTTTAATATCCTGTAGGTTTTTCCAACATAAAATGAAGTACATTTTTCACAGGTGGCTAAGTAAACCACATTCTTGGTTTTACAAGTAGCAAACTTATGAAAGTAAAATGTCTTACTTTTATTAGGGTGTACAAAAACAAAAAAAATTGGTCTATACTATGTACATCTGATGTGGGTAAAGAAATTGTAGGTTACTTAGTCACCTAGTTTTGCCTTTAGGAAATATAGTTTTAAAGAAACAAATGTGCTTTATGAATGCTATAATTAAAAATAAAAATACTGTTTCTTGCTATGATTGACAGTTTTATCGCTATGTAAATAAAAACAATGTTATTGTGCACCCTAATACAAGTCAGACATTTTATTTTCACGTTTGTAACTTGTAAAACCAAAAATGTGATTTACTTAGCCACCTGTGAAAAATGTACTTCATTTTATGTTAGAAAAAAACACCAGGATGTTAAAAGAATGGATAGGCTAGCACCTATCTGACATACAAAGGGAGGTGGAGTAATGTCTTAGCTAAACATATTATAAGCTCAGAAAAAAATGCATAGCTTTACATTTAGGGTTATAAATACAATTGGAAGAAGTATTAGAAGAGGGGATTTCTGTTGAATACTGAGAATGTTGAATATAGCTGGATTAATTAATTACTTTCAAACAGATGTGCCCCCTGGGCTGAATTATACTGTGAGTTTAAAACCTGTTCTTAAAAGAAGGTCTTTTTCCATGAAATAAGCACTTAATTGTTTTATTTTAATTATTTTATTGTTGATGTGATTCTATTGGTCTCAATTTGTTCATGTTTAAAATGTGTTTAGTATGGTTTTAAGCACTGAAGAAGAGTTTTACATTGAAAGCTTTGCTATTAAACTTATTTTTACATCACTTTGTGAGTTACTTTTTTTGTTTTACTGTTAGTTGTTGAGCCTCATCTACAACTAACCTTGGCATACTTAAGTCTTCCATAAATAATTCCATTTGTGCTCTTTATTCATTTCCACATTTCTCTGCTTGTACAAATGTTTATAAAATTTATGAAATATCTCTAAAACCTGTACAAGACTTTTGGTTATTTTTCTTGCTATTGGTTCCCCAAGTTTGGCAACAACCCTTCTACTTTCTGTTACCTGAACCACTGTGCTAAACGTTTTGTGCTCTGCAGTTATCATCAAAAAATATTTTCTTAACAGCAGTCTTTTTAAACTCATGTATATTATCCAGATCCCTTATTTTCTCTTTTGCACTCTACATTTGCACCTCTTCTTGTTTTGTGAGGTTCGACTTACTCTGCAATAGTTTAACCTTTGTCAGCCCCTCTAAGTAATTCATATTACTTATTAACCATATCTTTCTCTTTTATTTCTACTCTGGTTTTAAATTCCATTTTTATTTTATCCCACTTACTAGCTATAACTTCTGAAGACATTTCTATCTTTCTTAATAACACTCAAATTTCCACTACCCATTTCTTAAATTCCTCTTTTTAGCAGGTATGTGGGAAAGTGCCAGTGTCTTTTTACTAATGCATGATCTGAAACAGACATTGGATATGTGTTGAAGCTTTCAATTAAATGCAAATGTTCACGTAAAATAGCATTATCTATTGTAGCTGTTATTGCATCTTGAGGAATAATATGTAAATTCTCAGTTCTTACTACTGAATTCACATCTTCCATACCAAATATTTTCATAACTGTCTTAAGAATTCTACTTTGTTTTGTTATATTTTCCATTCTAGTCCCCCCCCCCCCGATACATCCTGACTATTGCACATCAAGTTCCACTCCTCATCTATAAGTAATATTTCCTGCTGAAAGCTGATTAATTCCCCAAATTTTCTTAAGCTCTATAATAGCAGTTTTTGGTAAAATGTCAGTGTAATGCTCCTCCCTTGCCAATAGACCTTTACTACTTCAAATGTACTATTACAATCTTTTTTCCTATTCAGTAACTATTGGAGCCCATCTAGAAATTAGCATAATTACTTCCCTTTTCTTTTTTCCTGATATTCTGCTGAATATCCATCACATTCACATGCTCATTCCTTTCCAAATGTGTCTCCAGCAGTACTACTATTTGCACTCTGCTCTTCTTAATATAATTCAATACTCATTCCTTTTTGTGTATAGCTGTAAGACCGTTTTTTTAAACAAGAAACATCTGTATTAAATTATCATGTATGACATAGGCCATGTCACATTTATATAAATAACAATAAAACATAACAACATGATCTTAGCTGCAAACATTATACATTCCAAACCATGCCAACACAACTGTAGCTGCAAACATACATCGCTTTTAGAATATCCAGTCATTGCTAGTCATTACATAGCTCATTCAAATCCTGCCTTTTTTAAACCTTGCTCCTCTTCTGCGTGTATTGATCCCACAGTTCCCATTTTCCTATGTAATTTGCTCTTACCCTTTTCTAAAGATCCTTGTTCCAGTAGTTTTAACTCTGTTACTATATTCTCTACTTCTAGTAAAGTTGGTTGAGACTTTGATTTCCACTTTCTAGCAACTACCCATTTTGCAGCCATCATAATTAGACTCAGCAAGGCCTTACTGTATCTAGGCAATTCCCAGTCCATATCATAGCTCAAAAAAAATCATCTTCCCAGTCACACCAACCCACTCACCCAGCATCTCTGACAGAGCAGTCTGCAGGGAATCTTTAAAGTCTACCAACTCATTACATTCCCAGAAAATATGTTCCCAGTTACCTCTTTCTGCTCTATCACACCTCCAACATTTGACCTGTAAGTCCAGTTAGTTCTAAAAATATATGGTTAGCATAGATATTATGATAAAAAGCTATTGTTCCCACCTATTATACATGACAGTTTTTTGGATATGCATTTCCAACTTTTGTGTTATATACACACACTAATGGTTGACAGGCTGATATTTTATGCAGTCATTTCCTCTCATATCCAGCTGAACCTGTATCAAACTTTAAAACTTTTTCATGAAAACCCTCAAACAAAAAAAATGCACTCTCAAAACATCCCCATTCCCAAATAACTTAGAAAAAACACACAAAACTATGTAACAGATAGGGGCAATTGTTCCAAATTGACAGCTGCATCCACAGACATTACCTAACCTAAAATGAAGGTTATCCATGCTAAGGCACAAGCTACAGATTGTATTCCCATGTACACTGGTTGCTGCCTGTTCTTTTCTTGTCTTTATTCCTCAGATGTGAAAAAACAACTTGTATGCTTTCAGAAAACATTAACTTTTACCCATAAGAAAAAGTCCACTGGCTAACTTTAAACAAAACTAAATTGTACACTGTTCTACTAAATGCATTGAAGTATTAAAGATAATATGGAAGATACTATCTCTTATTCACTTCTCATAATTTTAATCTTTATTTTTCACTGAACTGCTTGCCATTGTACCCTTAAATTTTGTATTTCCCTCAGCAAAGAATGCTCAGAACTCCCAGGATTAATTGCTTGCTCCTGTAGACACCTCATCATCAGCAATGAATCTTTATAAATTTCACTCTGAACAGAATGTACAGCAGTTTTCAGTTACAGACTTTTTGACTACCACTGAACATTTTCTAATGGAAAAAAAAACACAATGTAATATCTTTGCAGGTGTATGAAATTTAACATTTTCGGGGCTGTTATGTTGTCTTATTTTTAAAGCCTACCTGTTTGGAAAAAAACACTTTATAGCTCAAGCCAGTGGCATTAATACAGCTATTTATTTTTGTATAAATAAGAGAAAATATCTTAATTCTAAAATATAATATAATATAATCAGTTTACTTTTACATCCCACATCTACCCCAGCAGTTCAAGATCACCGCATACTGACATTAAATTCACTTTTATCCAGCAATTCTTCTATTATTCTGGAAAAACCTATACTTCCAACAACTTAAAAAAGCACTTGTTCACTTTAATATCTTTAACACATAAAACAGTCATTAAAAAGACTCCCATCCTCACATATAAACTGTCCCTGACTACAAACTACACAAACTGCTTTACTGTGTATAACATGCAGTTTAAATCATAAAATGTTTAATGCAAACAATAAGTAAAAAAATGTTTACTTAGTTACTTTTTTTCTCTTTTAGTGTCCTTCTAAACAGTAATGACAAAGAGGGGTTTATGCTTTACAGTCCATCCACAAGTTTAACAAAGTCAACAAAAGTCCAGTCTTTTTCAGCCACTTTTTCTTGCAAAGCCACATATTACAAATGCTATCAATGTTTTATAGTCTCCCATTTTGTACTAATTTCAGTATTCCTGGTCTTCTTTCTTTTTATCTCCAACTCCCAACACTAAACTCTTTTTCAGGTCCAAGGCACTCCCATTTCTTCCACTCCTGTGTTTTTTTGTGAATCTCAATTATTTTCTTTTGGAATACTGAAAAACGTTTCACTGGAAAGGTCTCTCTATGAATTTTACTGTCAAAAAAATGAGAAGCAGAGTCACCTTCTGCTTTCTGGCTCACTTTTTGTTGGATAAACTTTTTTTATTTCTTCTGTAGCCTCTTTTGCATCAAAAAATGTTTTTGGTTCCCCAGGAAGAAACACTCTGAAGACAACTGGATAAATCAGCTTGAATCTTACAGCTCCCTCTTGACATTCCTGGATTGCGGAGATAAATTTGCTTCTCTTCTGCCTGGTGTACACTGAATAATCATTTTCTACAAACACTCTGTTCTCTCGAATGTTTAACATTTTCCCTTCTACCACAGTTTTGTCAAGATCAACTCTTTCTGCTGGTATGGTTGCATATTTACTAATCTAGGTCTTGGCTGCTTTCTGATGGCCAGGTTTGGAGCATACACTCAATGTGCCCTTTCAGTTATCAAATCCTGCTGTGGAACACCAGTCCAGTTGCTTATTTGTGCTTTCATAAAATTAATACAGTCTGTTCCTCCCAGTTTCTTTAATACAGCAGAAAATCTCAGGTTTTCTTTGTGCACTCTGCCTTATAACTCTTATTTTTTGAAACAGCTCTTCTTAAGAAGTCTTTCTCAGACAGATTTTTCTTTATTTCATCCTCTGATTTTTGCAGTTAAAGTGTAATAAGTTAAAATTACCAAACCTTATGCTTCACATAAATTGTTATATAATATTTCATTTATTTTAATTGCATCTAAATATATTTGATTTATTTTTCCTCTAAATTACTGGAAGCCATCCCTTGAACCAAAGCTGAAGCTTAAACTGCTTTTTGCTGAACTGCTGCAAAATCCTTCCCAGTGTTTTCTCTTCAACATTTCTGATTGATTTGCTTTCATGTTTTCCAAATTTCTTCTTTTCTGGAAACCAGTGTGCTTACTAGCCAGTTACTGAATTTTATCCAAACATCAGTTTCAATGGCATTCCTTTTTCTCAGTTTGTATTTTCATACTGGGAGAACTGAAGTTAAGCCATTAATCAGTGTGCAGCCATAATGGAAGTCCCAAGCCTTCACATCCTTGTCAGAAGGAGAGGTATTAGTATGAAGCAAATGCTTTGCAGCAGCTGGATTCTCTAAAGCAATCGCTGTTGGGTTTTATCTGGGACGAGATTATTAAAACTTAAGAGACTCAGGCACTTTATATAGTCAATCTGTTTGTTTTTTTTAGGTGGAGACAACAAGTTGGCTGTCAGAGACACTGCAGGTTGTGATAAAACCTTCCTCCAGATAGAACAAGAGGAATATGGGTAGGTTCTGGAAATTCCAGTTGTAACAAATTGTAGTATTTCCTAACGGACTGAGAAACATCACTGTTTTCCCACCGACGCAACTGATACATTCTGGAAATAGTTTCAGAGAAAGGGAATCCTCCAAAAGTACTGGCTAAAGCCACACTCTGTCAGAACCTGAATCAGAAATCTGTGAAGATAGCACAACATGTGCTTTCACAATTATTTTGAGATTCAGACTCTTGAATTTCTTTAGAAAATGAAGAATCCCTTTTTCTTTTACCAGAAATAGCTATACAGGAAGAGTCAAGAGCCTGCACTTAAGGCCGAACCAAGACAAATAAACTACTCCTATGCAGAGTAACTGAGACAGGAGAAGACATACATTTAAGTTTCTGTTTCTTTTGACAGGAACCTCTGCAGAAACAAATTCACTTTTATTGACAAAACCTTCCATAAGGATAAACATAACTTTCTGGCTAGGCAGGGTGGCATTCTCTGCCCTTTCTCCCAGGATCAACAAGAGTGGGCTAGGCAGGGTGGCATTCTCTGCCCCTTCTCCCAGGATCAACAAGAGTGGGCTAGGCAGGGTGGCATGCTCTGACCCTTCTCCCAGGATCAACAACAGTGGGCTAGGCAGGGTGGCATTCTCTGCCCCTTCTCCCAGGATCAACAAGAGTGGGCTAGGCAGGGCAGCATGCTCTGACCCTTCTCCCAGGATCAACAAGAGTGGGCTAGGTAGGGTGGCATTCTCTGCCCCTTCTCCCAGGATCAACAAGAGTGGGCTAGGCAGGGTAGCATTCTCTGCCCCTTCTCCCAGGATCAACAAGACTGGCTCTCCTTTGCCCCCAAGAGCACTCTAACAGCGGCAAAGGATATATCCAAGCCCTAGGTACCATGGTGGCTTTTTAGACTACACCAGGAGTACACAGTGAAAAAGATGAGTGGTCTGCAGAACTAGTTTTGGCCACAGCAGAGTGATCTACCTGTGGCTTAGGCACATTAGCAGCCTGCTTTGTGGCAAAGGCCATTTGACAATTTTCTTCTTTTGTGGCTGGAAGAAGTAAGAACCGAAGAAATGGTGGATTGTTCCATGGTTATGCTTTAAAAGGTGCCACATTCTGGGGAAGCTTGGCAGCAATAGTCAGTAAAACTGATACTTTAGGAGGGAAAAGTATCTTTTCCCCATTAAAGTACAGTAAAAAGCACTTTAAACACTTACTCCAGCCTACAAAAGTAAAAATAAAACAACTTTTACCACAGGAAAAATATTTTAAAGTTAATTTGAACAACTTTTTAACCACAAAATTGAAAAAGTAATGCCGTCACAGGAGAGTCATTAAAATACTTTTTCCTAACAGAATAAATTATGTTTCTCAGAAAATGAGGTTCACTGTCATAAAAAGTAAATTAGAATTTATTTTCTCAAAGGGAGCTTATCTGCCCAGAGATGGAACAGTGTTAGCTGACAGGTGATCCTCAAATCTCACAGAGCAGCACTCTCATCACCATCAGGAAAGCTCTGTAGGGTTTGACATTCAAATCTCTTTTTAGTCAGCTCAGCTCAAGCTAACTAACAGTTTGGGCACCTGGAAGGTATCAAGAAAACTTTGGAAGCTGTCTAGTTCTTATATATTTAGCAGGAGATCATCCACACAAGCTGAGGCCACTGCAGCGGTGATCCTAATGCTGAACAACTACTTCTGCTTCTAAGATCTTATGGGTAAAAGACATACAAATTACACACGATGGAATGCCTCATCCCTCACCTAAACAAAACAGATGGGAATTATGGTGATCTTTGTAGGGAATCCGTCAACCACACCAACACTTGCCCTTATTCCTAGGCATAAATTCTGAATAGGTACAGATTTCTCACAAAAATATGAAAATAGTCCCAAATGGGTTACTTATCTGCCCATTTGATGAAACCTAGCTGACTGCTGACCAGAAAAGTTGTGGCTGAGATATAGACTTGCTAGCGGCTTCAGCAGCAAGATAGTTCTGATTTTGGACACCTGTATTTCTGCCTTTATACTGGCTCACCTTCAAGTTCCAGTGGATGCACAGGTGTGTGAAAGGTGCCCTAAACTTTTGGAAGCTGTCTGGATATCCGTTTTTTAGTAGGATATGCTCAACAGAGCTTAGGCTACTGCATCAGTGATCTAATGATGAACATTACAAAAAACGAAACAACACATTTAAATTAAAAAAAAAACTTCTCTGTGTGGAAGATTTTCAATCCATATATATCTAGTTAATCACTGTGCATTAATCAGATCAGATAATGGTAGTAGAAGTAGTAATCTTAAACTCGTCCTAAGTAAAAAAAAATTATAGAAAAAACATATAATTTGAAATATTATACAGAATTACTAAGTATTTGAAAGTAATCCAAGCAGGGTAGACAGTCTGTTTCCAGTCAAAAATCCTTTATTAAATAAAATAAAAAAATTAACACATTCTAAGGAGAACAATACAACAATAAATGGATATGGTAAATTCCAAAAAACATTCTCCAAATATGCACATCAATACATGAACACCTTCTTACCCTTTGCAGACAATAGTAAAAGGGATTTAAATACTGAGTATACAAAATATATCACTTACCCACACATAGATTAATAGGTGAATGCTAGGCTAATTGCCCTTAAGTGTCATTTTAAGCCTAGCCAATAACCCAGTGTTAGAATCAAACTTTGTACCTTCTGTCTAGGAGGTAAAGACCTTATTTATTAAGCCCCCCCCCCCCCCCGTAGTGCACAAGCCAAAAGGCCATCTGGGAGCACATATTTCCTAAGTGGAACATATACTTTACCCTCAGCCCAAGAATACTAATATTTCTTGAAGTACTCCAATCCATCAGACTGTCATATATATCAAAGGGTCTATATTAAATCATCGAACGCTTAGAAAAGCGGATGATGATTTATCGACCTCATGTAAGCGAAAGCTTACAAACTCGAATGCTTAGAATAAAAAATACACTTAAAACATAACATAAAGTGAGGGGGCTGTGCCCCTCACACCCTCCCTACGTACATATACCAACTCTGAGATCGTACTACAGTGACGTAAACGGCAAAGTAATGGACGCGGCCAAGCGATTTCTTTCCAAGGGAAATAATTTGCTTATATGCTGCTTCATCATTTTGCCTTTTCATCTTTTCAAGTTCGACCAAGACGCATTTGAAAGAATGCGTCTTCGGTCATCTAATAGGAACCCATATAATGGTATATTGTTCCAAAGATGCGTAATTTTAACAATAATATACAAGTGTTGTATCCTAGAATTTCCTATTTTTGTCAAGTTTCATATCATATAACAAAATGAGAATAAATTTGAATGTTTACATCTTGTGCAATAATTTAAATTACTTAGAGAGACAATTTTTTGATACATTTTCTGGAATAGTTTCATACCTTGTTGGTTAGCTCTCATTCCCAAGAAAGACTAAATAGATGAAGGAAATAACAGTAACTAAAAGGGTACCCGGAATCTTTAGATCAAGCAAGAGCTGGGAGCCCCCACAAATTAAATAAGTCTCTACACCTGTCATTCACAGGTTTTATGTTAAAAAATATAATTCTAGAAGAGACGTGGTAAAAATCCTCAGGAACTGGAGCAGGGCTGTTCTCCATTACAACATTTACATCCGGTTTGCAGACTTTAAAGACCACTTTGAATGTGACAGTTCAGGGTACAAAATAAAGGATTCTAAGGGGGGGTCAGTGATCCTAACTAACTTATTGGCTTGAGATATGGGTGCCAAGTAATTCACCTTGAGAGCAAAGCTTGAGAGATGAATCTTGGCATCCATGTCAAGGGCACATAATATTAAGTTATGAGCAGTGACACAATGACAATTTTTTCGAGTGCCTGGAGCTTTATGCGCTCCATGTACTACTAGTTACAGTAAAATAAGTGTTTTGCCATCTTTCAAAGCCATAAAGCACTTGGCGTTCGCTATCAGAAAGGCAGTGTAACACAGTCCTTTATGTTTACACTCACCTTTTATGTTTCTCAGCTGTCCAGATTTTCACAGAATGTCCAGATATTTATGTTTGGTCCGCTCCTGATAAAGCCCATGTTTTTTCAAACGAATTACTGAGGATTGAATTAATAAAATCATGAAATATATTTAAGTTTCAGACTTCACATCCTTCAGAAAATGCAGGTGAGCACACATCCTGTTATTCTAGTAACTTTCTAAGTTCATAATAGGAAGTCAGGGTCATGTTATAGGGTAAAGGCAGCAGGCAGAAACAAATATTTTATTCAGCCGCTGTCATTTGCTGGTCAGTACTGGCAGATTTTACTGCCTAGCCCAAAATCTGACATTAGCAACTAAAGCAGGGGGTGCATGCTGATTTGCCTTTATTTGAATATTGGAGTGTAATTACCATCATACCTCTCAACTGTCCAGATTATCGCAGAAGGTCTACATGTTTGGCTCATATTTTTGGTCTGTTCCTTGTAAAATTTGTGTTTTTTGGCAAATCACTGGGATGATCTGATGATTCAAGTCATAAAATAATGACATACATTTGAGTTTCAGACTTCAACTCCTTCAGAAAAATGTATGTTAAAAACAAACCCTGTTACTCTAACAAATTCCTAAGTTTATAAGAGTAATATTTAAAATGTGTCCGTATTTTTTGGCCTTTGTCCCCCCCCCCATTTTATTAGGCTTTGTCCAGATTTCTTGCACTAAGAGGTTGAGAGGTATGATCACCATGCACTACATATATGATTATAATATAATACTGTTGCACAGCCGACTGCAAATTATGTACTATTTTCTGCCAGCCTGGGGAGGATAGAGTACAACTTCAAAACCTATTAATGATTGTGAATGTGTTTTCCTGTTCCATGATATGCAACTTCAAAACCTAACAATTGTGAATGTATCTTTTCCTGTTCCATGATATGAAAAACTTAATAAATTATGCTCTGCCTAGATCAATGTTTACAGCTCTAATATGTTCAAAAATTGTAATGGTCAAGGAACAGACTTGCTAGTATAAAACAAGTGGTGAGAACTTTTATGCCCATTTTGGTTAAAAATATCATTTGAGATTATAAATCAGCACTTTTATTCACTTTTCTTTGTATATTCTGAGCACTATCTTCTTTTTTTGAGTAGGTGTTCTTTCTGGCCATGACAATCGTGTGAGCTGTCTTGGTGTGACTTCAGATGGAATGGGTGTTGCAACAGGTTCATGGGACAGTTTCCTAAAAATCTGGAACTAGGAGAGAAAAAATGAAAAATATGAACCACTTAAGAAGACACACCACTTCTGATAAGGATAACATCAGGAATATTGTCTTTTTACATATGTATATTATCGCAAGAGAACAAGTCCAGTTCACAGATTATTCAAATTATTTGCTTTACAGCATATAAATGTCTACCGACGTGTGTTACTTTTTAGTCATGTCTCTTTTAAATGTGACTATAGATTTACATTGTCTTTCAAAGGTTAAAAAATCTTAAAATATTGTAATCAGATTTCTTGCAGGAGTTTCATTTTGTAGGTGTGTATATTTTGAGAATAGTAGAACATATACCCAATGAAAAAAACTGCTACATAATTAATTTATAAACAGCAGAACTAATGAATCTCCAGAAGTGCACATAAATGACATTTTTCACAGGAAAAAAAGCACTACAGATTTAGGAAAAAATGCTGGATAATGTTTCTGTTGATTGCTGCTATGTTCAATGTTTTTTTTGGAACTGGAGCGAGTCAGCAAAGTTTAAGTTAAATGTTTCTGTTGGAGAATGTTTAGAAATATATTTCAAGTGCTGAAGAAAACATAGTGACAGCAGGCATGATACATACTGATGATGCTTTTGCAAAGGTGCTGGGAATTGAAAATTGTCCATCACAATTCTCTAGAGACACACAAAGTGAGCACCATGTTGTGGTCTGTGTATTCCTCTCTATTATTTATGTAGGTCAGTACATTAAACTTTGAAGACAAGCCACAAGGCAAGGTTAAAGGTTATTTTTATATATAACCATTTCAGAGTAGTCAGTCATTAATCATGGCTTTGAGCAATGGCACAAAATTTATGCAGGCACAACACGGCAAGAGCATGGAAATTCCAAACTCTAGAAGGTCCATAACCAGAGGTCAGAATCAAATCTTTGAACTATGAGGGAACAGCAATCATTTACCACTGCTGAATATCATGGTTCTGTAGATGTGTAATGCAATTCCTCATTGTGTCTCTGGGTCTAGCTCTCAGAATGCGCCTGAAAATAATTTGCTGTTTGTTCATGCTTTTTATAGCTACCTTTTTAAAATATTGAAATGCAAGATATTTCTTTAGTTTGTATAAAGCATACTTGTGCATTCATACTGGACAGATTCAAGAAGATTTTTGAACCTGGTATTGAAACAAAGCAAACTGGATTCCTTGACAGGAAGCATATTGTTTAAGTAGTCCATTTTTGTGGGATATACTCATTTAATCCGCTATCCAGAAAAATAAAATACCATAGTATGTAACTTCCGTCCCCAAAAATGGTACACACTGGTACCAGACTAGGTACCATTCAAACATACACACAAAAAAGAATCAAGTTTACTCTCAATCACTCCCATTAACAGATTAATTTGCATTATGACTTTGTTTACTTCCTGTGCATAGGTACATCCCCTTCACATATCCTGCATTTAAGATATGAAGGAAGTCTTGCTGGAGAAAATTTACTAACAATGAGAATATATAATGAAAACTGACAAAGTTGTGACTGTTACCTGGTAATCTCGGACCTCTGCTTCTGCCCACCTCAAGAAATAAGAAGTTATGTACTCACCATAACATTCCATGTGAGTTGTTCCATCTCGCCTTCATTCTTTACTGATGGGTTCAGAGCCAATCCTTCAGCTCCGATAGGGCTGTTTGCAAAGCTCAAGATTTACCAGTAGCTCAAGACCAAGCCCCTTATCCCATGATGCACTGCTGGAATTACCTCAGATCTTGTTTGCTGCGTGTACTATAGCTACATAAGTGAACTACACCCTCCCATGGAGAGGAAGAAAAATTGAGCAACCAGGATGAGACCAACCTCTAGGTCAACTATCAGCCAGGTGGGGGAAGGAGGGAGGGACATAAGAATGAAGGCGAGATGGAACAACTCACATGGAACATTATGGCGAGTACATAACTTCTTAAATGTGAAGTTGTTCAATCTTGCCGTTCATTCTTTACTGATGGGTAGCGTCCCTAGCACCCTCAATCTCGGGCGGCTCATGGGAGCACATTCTTCAGGTCCGTAGACACAAAAGAAGAAATGTCCCTGGAGGCCTTATCAACTTTGTAATGAGTAATAAAGGTATGAGGTTTAGACCAAGTGGCTGCAATACAAATGTTATCAAGAGGCAATTTGGCTTGGAATGCAGAAGATGTAGAAACTGCTCTGGTTGAGTGAACTTTAATCTTGTGCAGTAAGGGCATATTAGCAGCTGAATAAACAAAGGTGATACAATCAGATAGCCATTTAGAAAGCGTTGTTTTAGCCACTGGTCTACCTTTTCTGGCTTCAGGGAATGACACAAAGAGCTGATCTGATTTTCTAACATCTTTTGTTCTGTCCAAATAAAATCTGAGCTGTCTGTAAACATCAAGTTTGTGCAGCATATACTCCAATTTATTGGAATGGTTAGGGAAGAAGACTGGTAACTCACTGACTTGGTTGATATTGGATTCTGAACAAACTTTGGGCAAAAAGGAAGGGATTGTCCTAAGAGATACTCCATCAGTAAGAAAAAACAAATAAGGAGGGCTGATAGATAAGGCTGGAAGCTCTGACACACTGCGGGCAGAAGTAATAGCTACCAGAAAAATGGTTTTCTATGATAAAAACTTGAGATCACAAGATGATGCTAGTTCAAACGGGGGGAGAATTATACGAGACAGCATAAAGTTTAGGTTCCAAGGAGAATAAGGAGTTTTCACTGGAGGCCTTATGTGAAAGGTCCCTTTGAGAAAGGCCTTGGACAACTTGTGGGACATTATGTTTAGCGCGTCCACTCCAAGATGAAAGTTAGATATAGCAGCCAACCGAACTGTTGTGGCTGCCGCTCCTTTATTAAAGATCATAGTCAAGAATTCTAATATGGATGTCAAGGGGGCTTGATAAGGATCAATGTTCTGCTTAGAAGCCCATATGGAAAATGTCTTCCACTTACTAAGATATAATCTTATGGTGGACGGCTTATGAGAAGGCAAGAGGATCTGTTTTGTCTCATTAGAAAAGTTATGAAGCCTGGTTATGAGGGGAACTGGAGCAGCCAAGCTGTTAGCTTCAGTGACTGCAAAGAAGGATGGAGGTCCCCCGACGGATGTGTCAGAAGGTCCAGAATCCATGGATCCTCCAAGAGATCATCTTCTTTCTGCTGTTCCTGTTTGGGGTCGCCACTGCAGATCACCCGTTTCTATTTCTTCCTGTCCTCTGCATCTTGCTCTGTCACACCAACCCCCTGCATGTCCTCTCTCGTCACATCCATAAACCTTATCTTAGGCCTTCCTCTTTTCCTGTTACCTGGTAACTTCATCCTTAGCATCTTTTTTCCAATATACTCAGCATCCCTCCTCAGCACATGTCCAAACCAATGTAATCTTGCCTCTCTGGCTTTGTCTCCAAACCTTCCAACCTGGGCTGACCCTCTAATATACTTATTCCTAATCCTGTCCACCCTCGTCACACCCACTGCAAATCTTAACATCTTTAACTCAGCCACATCCAGCTCAAACTCTTACCTTTTTGTCAATGCCACTGTCTCCAACCCATATAACATAGCTGGTCTCACTACCCTCTTGTAGACCTTCCCTTTCACTCTTACAGGTACTAGTCTCTCACAAATCACTCCTGACACTCTTCTCCACCCACTCCATCCTGCCTGCACTCTCTTCTTCACCTCTCTTCCACACTCACCGTTACTCTGAACTATTGACCCCAAGTATTTAAACTCATCCACCTTTGCCACCTCTACTCCTTGCATCCTCACCATTCCTCTATCCTCCCTCTCATTCACGCACATATATTCTGTCTTAGTCCTGCTGACCTTCATTCCTCTTCTCTCTAGAGCATATCTCCATCTCTCCAGGGTCTCCTTCACCTGTTCCCTACTCTCACTACAGATCACAATGTCATCTGCAAACATCATAGTCCACGGGGACTCCTGTCTGATCTCGTCTGTCAACCTGTCCATCACCATTGCAAGTAAGAAAGGGCTCAGAGCTGATCCTTGATGTAGCCCCACCTCCACCTTAAACGCATCCGTCACTCCCACCGCAGACCTCACTGCTGACACACTACCCTTGTACATATCCTGTATCACTCTTACATACTTCTCTGACACTCCTGACTTCCTCATACAATACCACAACTCCTCTCTAGGCACCCTGTCATATGCTTTCTTTAAATCCACAAAAACACAATGCAACTCCTTCTGACCTTCTCTGTACTTCTCCATCAAAACTCTCAGAGCAAACATCGCATCTGTAGTGCTCTTTCCTGGCATGAAACCATACTGCTGATCACTAATCATCACATCCCTTCTTAACCTAGCTTCCACTACTCTTTCCCATAACTTCATGCTGTGACTGATCAATTTAATCCCTCTGTGTTTACTACAGCTCTGCACATCACCTTTATTCTTAAAAATCGGTACCAAAACACTTTTTCTCCATTCCTCAGATGATGATGAAGAAATGAGAACCAAATCTGTCGAGGCCAATGAGGGGCTATAAGAATGATGGTCCCTTCCCAGAGATTTTGCTTTCTGTAGAAATCTGGGTATCAACGGGATAGGAGGAAAATAACTTGTGAAAAACACGTTTTTTTATGAAATACTGGCTCGAGCAAAGTGGAACCTCTGAGATCCACGCTGTGGCCAACTAGATCTGAGGTAATTCCATCAGTGCATCATGGGATAAGGGGCTTGGTCTCGAGCTACTGGTAAACCTCAAGCTTTGCAAACGGCCGTATTGAAGCTGAAGGATCGGCTCCAAACCTATCAGTAAAGACTGAACGGCAAGATTGAACAACTTCACATCTGCACTCTTCAGTCGAGCTTTCTTTTGAGAAGAGTTGGAAGATAGGGGGGAAGGCACAGTATAGTCAAATACAAAATGCAAAAAAAATCTAGCAGTTGTGCATGTACACTTTCAGCAAAGCAGCTGCCCTGCTGATAATATAAATGAGACGTGTGCCTGTCACACCATATGCTTAGTAGGGCTGGTGGTTCCTCAGAAGTACCACAGCTTTTATTATATACAGACTGCAGGTCAAGATGTTAGCCTTTTCAGACACTGTGCAGTCTTTACAAGGATTTCTAGTCTATCTGGCTACATGTTTTGGATGATAGACATCAGAGATTCTATAACCATCATATCGTATTTACGGCAAATAGAAAGCAGTACATTTACAGCAACTACATTACACAAAGTGAGTATATAAGTACATTTAACTATGCATGTTATTTTTCAGTCGGCATGATGCTTCCATCTGCTACACCAGGGCAGAAACAGAGCTATGGTGCTAGAATTGTTTTGTAATACTTCTAAGCTGGTAAATGTTTTCCCTGTATGATGGCTTTGAATGTAAACTTTGCTCTTGTTTTGCTTAACTAATATAAGAATATGAACCAATGCCTTTAATGATGCATCTTAGGCCTGGAATAAGGAACAGCTAACAACTGGAAATAGCCACATGCACAGTTTTTTGTGTGCAGGTTTGATTCTCAAATTCCTTCCCTTTAATTGTCCTTTTATGCAATAATTTATTCCAGCTTAAAATCTGAAACATAAGTGTGGAGTATGAACCTTTGTATTTAAACTGGGTTACTCTGCATTTATTTATTGATTTGTTCAGTAGAGACAGATTGGTGTGTTTGGGGAAAGGGGTTATTTGCCTAAAATAATAAATGCATTCCTGTTTAGACTGCACAAAACCACGTCTGTAACATTTTTACTGCTCATTTCTTCTAGCAAGGAGTAAATAAAACAGCATCAAAACTACATTTGCTCTGGGAATTTTTATGCTGTTGCTAAACAGAATGACCATTTTGTCTGCCAAGGAATGCATCATAAATGACCTACATAATAACCATATCAAAAATCTTCTAAGGCTTGATCCCAAGTTGTTTGGCTTTGTTAAGGGTAGATTCTGTGTACTGAATCTGGTCAACTTCTTTGAGAGGCTAACATAAACTGTGCACAGTGGACAGTCTGCCCACACAGCATAACTCAACTTGGCCAAGACTTTTAACATCATACCACATACTAATATAGCAAATGAGCTGCAAACGGACCTCTTACATAAGATAAGGAAATCATCTAAATAAGGTAAATTTTCACTACCTTGCAGTCAGCAGTAAGCTTGTCACAGGAGTTAGACACTTTGTAAACCCCCTCTGATCAGTGGATAAACCAAAGGGTAATGCAGAGAACAGATAATGTGATCCAGATACAGACAACAAAGAAAGGCCTGAAATCTGGATGCAAGTCAGATGGAGAATAAGGGACAAGAGGTTGTGATGGATGCTGAACTTGGGCACCATTACAAACTGGTTTAGAATGAAAGATCCAGAACAGGGCTAGAACAATCTTCTTTCTTTGACACCAGAGACATTCTTGAATAGAAATGAAAGATGTGTACATCCATCTCAACAACTGGGTATATTGGATCCGAGGTCGAAAACTTTAGACTTCTGTTCCAAAGTTCAAGTTCGTCCCTCCTCTCATAATACACAAAGAACCTCTCCACCCACAGACTGAGTTTGCCCACCAATATACATCAACCACCATAATATGAACAAAATACTACCTACTTGACAAACTACTGAAGCCACAAAGAGCAACTAAGACAGGGTTGCAACCAAGAAAGGCTCCAGGAAGGTCCAGAAGAAACAATAAAAGTGTGACAGTTTGTGAGGCAGAGGTTGGGGATGTTGAGACAAAAGGATAAAGAAAACACAGATCTAGCACTATAGTAAGCACATAACGTTTATATCAAATGTGGTCTTTTCAGTCAACTCAACAGTTGTGACATAATCCCCAGCTAGAAAATCCAGGGAGGTTCTATGGAAGGATATTCCAGAAAATAACAGAACCAAAAAAAGTTCTAGATCTGGATTGTAGGTTGAGCTTATAAAGATAGACAAACATATGAACTATTGACATAGGTTAATATGTGTATACTAGGTTAACGATCACCAGGACGTTTGCAAACCAACTCAAATGGGATCCTATGTATCATCGGCATTTATTAGGAGGGGGTATATTAGGAAGTCTCCAGAAGTTATGTGGGGGTATATTTGAGTATTATTGTCTTTCTCTGTCAATCAGAGACCTGGCGATCAGACCCACAGTGAATTTCCTGTTTCCCATCAAGGTTATGCTTGCATGCACCTGCTATAGGAACATGATTAAAGAAAGCTGCAAAAATTGCTACTGCTCTGGTAGTGTGTGCCTTAGGTTTAGAGAGCAATGACAATCCCTTAGCCCTGTAGACAACAGTAGTACACTATAATAGCCACTTTGACAAAGTACCCTTAGATGCACTGGAACTCAACTTTGCCTTGGAAAAAGAAATGAAAAGTTGATCATGTTTTCTAAATTCTTTTGAACGGTGTAAATACAACTGAAGTTGATGATGAATATCCAAAGAATGAAGGAGATATTCTATTTGATTTGAAAAAATTAGGAAAGAAAACCAGTAGATGTATATCATGGTTTACGTTGGCCTCTGATGCCACCTTGGGAACAAAGGTAGGGTTAGTCCTGAGAGAAACCCTGTCCTTATGAAAAATCAAATCCTGGGGGGTTGTAAGAGAAGACCTGCAATTCTGAAATTCTCCTGGCTGAAGTAACGGCCACCAAAAATGTCTACCAATACAGAAATTTTAGATCTGCAAAAGCTGCAGGTTCAAATTATGCCTTGGTCGGGCTCTGTAAACAAAATAATAATAATGCTCCTCAACGGGGGTTGGAAAAGAAAAGCACCTCTTACGAAAGCTTTTGTGAGCCTTAATGAAGCAATGTAAGCATGCTCTTCTCCCACATGAAAATTAGAACTGGCAGCCTATTGTGCTTTAATAATAGAATAACTAATCTCCCAAATGAAAGTGACCTGCCAGGAAAATCAAAATAGTTGATTTAGTGCTGAGAACAGATGCAAACCCTTAGAGTTATCCCAAATAGTGAATCTTTTCCACTGACTCCTGTAGGCATTCCTAGTTTAGGGTTTTGAAAGATGTGAGAATCTGCACGTCTAGAATTTCTAGCCATCATTGGAAGTGGAGCAACCAAGCAGTCAGATTGAGGAGATTTGATGTCTGGGTGAGGCTTGTCAGAGGGATGAAAAGTCAGATCTAGAAGGGGATCCAAGGTGGGTACACCAAATGAGGCCAATGGAAGGGAAACCTGCTGGGGTGAAAAGGGGCAATGAAAATCACTTTGGCCTTACATCAAACGGCTTTCTGAAGAAACTTGACTACAGGTGGAGTGGGAAGGTAGCACTGAGCAGTCCTGGGGCCAAGTACAGACTAGAGCACATCATGGGGAATGCCCTTCCTAAGGGATCAGGGCAAAAATGCTGCTGCACTTGGTGTTGGTCAGGGTTGCAAACAGGTGGCAGCAAGGCTGGCCCCAGTGGCTGAAAATCTTGCATGCCACTGACCAATTAAGGTAACCTGTTCATTTTGTTCACTAAGATATTGGACCTGCCTGGGATGTGCATTGCAATAAGAAAGTGATGGGAAGCCACTGCCACACCCTGATGGCCTCTTGACATAAGGGGTACAACTGGGATCTGCCTTCTTTGTTGATGCACTGGACCACAGACATGTCCCATCTGTACAGCTATCACATCCATGTGGAGGCAATCCTCTAAAACATTCAAAGCAAGGAGAACTGCCCAGATCTTCAGGACACTGATGTGAAGATTTGCCTCATTCTGGGACCAGGTGTCGAAGACAATGCTCACTTCAAAATTCCCCATCCACCCCATAGTCACTGTGGTCTTTTGTTGCTGGAAATAAAAATGATGTGCTGTCTACAGATCCTGTTGAGCTTGATGGGATGTTGCATCAATTGAGATGTCATGGACCACTAAACAGAAACAGTCCACTGAAGTACTCTCATTTAGAACTGGTGCATGGGACTAGCGTGATAGCAGGCAATGGATCCTAAAAGTGGAAGAATTGGGTAGGCTGGTGGGTTCTGGTGGTTCAAGACTTGATTCCTGGAGATGCAGAGATATGACTGGATACAGAAAGATTCACTATCTATGGCAGCCTGTGAACTCTAACATTTGAACTGGTTTCAACTTGGAAGTTTTCAAAATTTACAGTAATTCTGAAGGAAGAGCACGAGCAGAGTAAGCAGTCTGTTGTCTGAACTAGTGAATCCCTTGTGGATGCCATGATGAGCCTGTCATTTAAGTATGGGAACACCTACAACTTGAGTTGGGCTGCTACTACTGTAATGCATTTGGTGAATACCCAAGGAGGGCTATGGTAAGACCAAAGGCAGCCTTTGAACTGGGAATGACCGTCTCCCAGACTGTGTAATGTTACTATTATCCAAATGGTAATTTTGACCAAGACTTGCAAGGCTATTTAGGAGTGGCCTGTACAGTGTCACCGAATACATATACAAGTACTCTAAGAGCATGTCGCAACATGATAGAATTATGGGTCCTCAGATTACGGAGCAACAGGTGGAGTAGGAGATATCTGAAGATTTGCAACATGATGATGTTCTTCTGGGGCCTTCTGTAAGAGATCTATTGGAAAGTCCAGTTGAAGTTGCACGGGAAGGAGCAGGAAACAGTGGTAACTCTGACACAGGTAATGCTATAGAGTGAAGGACCAGATGGTTCCCATATGAAGGAGAAGCAGATGAAGCAGGGTACATTTGAAGAGGATATGTCACAGGAAGATTTTCTGGAACTTTCTGCAGTTAACTTGCAGGAAACAGACAGCAAAGAAGATCCCTTCAGTCTAGAAGAAAATGATTTAAGGGAAGACCTTTTTGATTTATTAGAGATGGATAGACATATTAACATAAATGAAATAAATAAATTACAGAAAGTAAATAAGACCCAGAATGTTAGAAGACCAATAAAAACAGATGAACACAGTAATCAGGACTATTAAGATAAATTCATATGCTATAACAGAAAAAAACAGACTATATAAATGTGCAGCTAAACTAATAATGGCTAAAGTGCTAACACAAATGTTTCATGTTTGGGGTAATACAGGAAAGGAAGGAAACAAGTGAAATGCTAACATGGAAGCACTGAACAGAGAAAACTATAAAGCAATTAATACAAGAAGTATCACTGTTAGAAGAATATAGAAAGTGGAACAGATAATCAAAAATACTTAGAAAGGTAGATGTGGTAAAAATAATGCACAGTATCAAACGGACTAAGATTTATCATACACTGCTCATAATAAACTGAAATTATCAGCATGAGCAGAAAAACGTAGAAGATATGCAGATAAATATAAAGGAAAAGTACAAAATAAGCAATTTACTGATGACCCAAAAGATTCTAAAGAGAAATGGGAAATAAAGGAACAGAAACAACAACAAAGTAAGGAACGTGTACATTTTGAAGAAGCATTTAGGAAGACCCTATTGAGCATAACAAAAATGCTGAATGGATAGAAGAATTAAAAGAAACAGTAAGGAGCTCTCATGAAGACGATATGAAATAGGATGAAGTAACAACCAGAGAAATTGAGACAAATTTAAGAAAAGCTCCTAAACAGAAACCCTCAGGCCCAGATGCGGTACCTAACTGCTGGCTAAAAGCATTAACATCTTTACACAATGATATGTACATCTCAAACAGACACCAGACTAGTTAGCAATAGGAAAAACAATACTCCTCCTTAATAGTGAGCCTCAAGCCATCTTAAGAATTACAGACCAATAACTTGACTATATGCTGGCATTGATGCAGGCAGGGTAGTCATTTAAGAAAAAAAAATCAATTATAGCAATAGAACAAAGGGTAACAAAAGAAAGTTATATGGAACAAAGGATCATTTGCTGCTAACTAAAACTGTAATGGAGAATTGTAAAAGGGAAGAATCTAAGTATGGTATGGATAGATTACAAAAAAAGCATTTGGCAGCATCCCACATTCATAGATAAAGGTATGCTTACAGATGTACAAGATACACTCTTCACTGATCTTTTACATTACAGTGAGCATGAAACAGTGGCACACAACTTTGCAGTTGAGCCATGATAAAGGGCAAATTATTAGCCCATGGATAAAAATTCAAAGGGGGGATATTCAGGGTGATTCTTTGTTACCACTGCTGTTTTGTCTTGCCCTTAACCCATTAAGTTGTTTACTTAACAGCTTAGGACATGGTTGCAATTTGTCTCCCAGAAATCTCCATCATCATCAGCCCCCTTTTTCACATTTTTCTATATGGGATCAGGGTATCGTGTTAACTGTCCCCAACTCTCTCGATTCAGTGCCACACACCTGCCTTCTTCAACACTCATGCCTGACTATCGCAGATCTTCTTTCCCACAATCCATCCACCTCTGATGGACATCCTCGCTTCCTCTTACCTTCTTCCTGTCTGCCCCAATTCTTCCTCACCAGATTGTCTTCTGCTTTTCTACGCGTGCCCAAACCACTGTAATCTGTTCTCTTTGATCTTTTCTGCAACTGGAGCTACTTTGGCTTCTGCTCTTATGTCATCATTTCTTCATCTGTCCCACAGTGTGCATCACCTTTCTCAGGCACTTCATTTCCATCACCTGTAGTTTCTTTAACTGCTCTGCCTTTACTGCCCAGGTTTCTGTACCATACAGTATGTACTGGTCGCACCACTGTCTTGTACACCTTACTTTTCAGATTCTTTGGTATTCTTCTGTTATAGACTACACCTGATACTCTATGCCAGTTGGCTGCAGCCCCTCTGATTCTAGCTTTGACCTCTTCATCCAGACTACCCTTCTCAACTACCCCTCCCAGATACTTGAAGCTGTTTACCTATTTCACTATCTTCCCTTCTATCTCTATTCTTAACTTCTTCTGATTTCCCCAATTTGCTGCCATTACCACCGTCTTATATGGCTCCCAGAAAACAACCTTGTTTAAAGTTTTCTCACCTTAAAATTGTATAGTTCATCAGATCAGGAGTTGAAAGCACAACTACAAATGGTTAAACCATCCCCAGATGTTGACATTCAGTAGTGATAAATGCTCAAAAGCAACATTTACAGCAGGAAAGGTGCAAAACCAAAACAATACAAACATGTGACATGAATGCGATATAAAAGAATTAAGCAGGAGGGAGTGTATAAATATTTGAGAACAGATGAAGGAACAACAATAAAACATGAACAAATGCAAATAAAGCTTGGTAAGGAATAAAACTGACATTGAAAATTGCCTTGACATCTAGGAATAAAGTCCAAGTTATAAATCACTTTGCTCCGATTTTAACTTACAGTTTTAGGGTGATTGCCTGGTTGGAAAAATTACTGGATTTATTGGAAATGAAAACAAGAAAAACTCATGTTTATCAAATGATATATAAAAAATCAGTGTACACCTAGGTTATATATTCCTTGCTCTGAAGGAGTTATGGGCCTCTTCGAAGTTGATTACATGTATAGATCTGCAGTCATGAGACTGCATACATATCTGTTGACCTGATCAAATCCAAACATAGTGAAAGTTTTAAAACATGAGGAGAAGTCGTCCAAGATGCCATCTTAGCTTAGTTTAGCAGAAGCATTTCTGCATCCAGCGGGAATGGAAGTCAAACAAGAAGTAGGCAAAAATCAAACAGCAATTGAATGTGCCAAAAAACAAAAGAAAGAATAAGGATCAGATGAGACAGGAAAAAAAAATGGAAAATCTACACACATATATATATATATATATATATACACACACACATACATACATATGAGTGGCAAATACAGAGGTCTCCTGGAAAAACATTATGTTGACCAAAGTCTGATAGAGGAATAGTTAAGGAGAAATGAACTGAAACAAAAAGATGAAGGGTTAGTAACAGCAGCTTGGATAGTGGACTTCATGCATGGTTTACAAAATCCATTGAAAAGGTGGGAGAAACATAAAAATGCAGGCACCAGAAACAGTGGAACATCTTGTTGCTGGGTTTGATACCCTCACATCACAGGGCGTGTATACTGAATGGTACAATAATGTGGCAAGACTTTTGTACCGAGGATAGTGCAAATATTACAAAATAAAGGAGCTGAGATGTCTTGCATACAGAGACACACAAAGTCATACAATATCAGGATTTGCAGGCAGAAATGAGAGCAATGTGAAATAGATACTTGGTTCCAACAGTAGTACAAGCAGCTGGTCTTATAAAAAGAATTTAGTCGTACTTAGATATGGTACCAATTCATGTAACACCATATGAATTAGAGAAAAAAGGCAATTCTGGACACATTGTGGGTTCCGATAAGAGCACGTTTGGATAACATACAAAATTTAAAAAAATACTAATTTCAGGAACTCTAACTGTACCTTGACTTGGGAATGTGGTCTGTTCCTGTAATGGTTAAAAGACTTGGAGAAATAAAACTGCAAAGCAGTCATACGAACTTGCACCAGAATCATCTGGAGAGATGTCCATCTAACAAATTGGTTCAGCTGGATTAGGTCTAAGAATGGCCTTAGGTTTTAGTTCTTTTTAGTACTAAAAATAAACTTGAGTAGACTCTGGATCCTCCCTGGTCTGGTTTGACCTCCTGCATTATTCTTTCATTTAGCAGCTTTGATATTTCCTGCACTGGCTTCTTTCATTGTCACGTTGGAACATCTGGAAAGGGTCTTGTATTCTAATTTTGGAGGATATGCGAAAGGGATAAACTGGCCTCTTGTTATCACTCAAACACCTAAGAATCACAGGAAATGGCTAACTAGGCATGAAGATGGAGAAATAAGTGCCCCTCAACTGCCACCAGAGCAAGGTAGTTGGACAAGCCTTCAAGAGCACTAGAAGGGTTCTTCAGCAAAACAACCTCAAAGTCTTTGGTTCTGTGGTCCACCTCTACATCCTGGGCAATGTCAATTGAGGTCCCTGCCTTCACCAGAGAAGGCCCTGTTACCAGAATTGCCCTCGGCAAAGCTCTGGGACATTTGGACCCATAAACATTTTCCACCCTTATAGTTCCGTGAAAAAGACCTCCGAGTTGTGGAGAAACAAATTCCAGTGGCAGACTGGGTTTTACCATCCTGTTCATGTCTGGTTACAGTATCCTTTATTTTAGGCTCAAACAAGTTGGACCCATCAAGGAGGGCATTCAGGAAAGATGCCAAAGCTTTCTGCAAAAACTGTACCGATGCATTCAGGCATGGCAGTGAATGGTAAGGTCGGTACTTACTGCTCTTGCCGTGCTATGGACACATACGTAATGGACTACATGATGGTCATATGATTCCAATATCCTATGGGATTCCACCATTATGTCACCTGATGGAGATTTCTACAACTTTTTCAAATCCCTTTACAATCTACTTAAGTGATCTGTGTAGTTCAGCATTCTGAGGATAAAGATCACTTAAGCATTTATTAACTTCCCAAATCTGTCCAAAGCCCTAACCCTCTCCACAGAGATCTTTTTTGGTGGCTGCTGCCACTACAGTAGCATCCACTGTGGGCCCCTTACTCAAGAGAATGCTGTCTCAAGAAGAAACTAAAATTTTATCTGGCACACATGGGATTTGTTCCACCATGTCAGTCTCCTTCCAAGCCTACTGATACACCAACTCAACCAAGTTGTCCACTGGGGAGTAGCCCCAGAATGAAGATGGGCCTGCACCAAAATCCTTGTGAAACATAGACTCCTCCTAAGAAGGGCATCAGTGGACCAACCCCCCTTCTGTCTAAGCAATTCTAAGAACTTTCCAGAGGAGATGTCTTCCAGGAGAGATCTGGGGGACCCTTACCCTCATTGAGGTTGGTGTTTTCTATGAGAGACATGATCAGGAAAGAGTCAGAAGCTGGAGAGAAACCCTGAACCTGGGTTTGTTCAAACCTAATTGGTGCTATCTGTCCCATAGATAGATGGTGATGAGGCACCAAAGCACCTGAAACTGCAGGGATTCTTGTTGGATCCAAGAAGATACTGGTCTTCCCCCCTCTCTTGAATGGGAGAGAATCTTTTCAAAGGCCTCAAATGCTAAAGCAGGTCATGAGAAGGATATCCTTGGGTACAAGGACCTCAACCAAGGCTCCTCCTGAAATTAATATCGACTAGGAACCAGGGCAGAAGCTGGTGTTGAGATGTCAAGGGCCAAGAGTCCAAGAGACAGGGAAGGCTAAGACAACATTCAAGGCACAGTTGAAGTAAAGTAGGTCAAGGAAATTGTCAAAGCTGATGATGCCCAGGTCATTGGCTTCAGCAGGGGGACCACATAGGACATACTTTAATCCAAAAAACAATGATGGGAGTAGCAGGGCCAGGTCTCACCACCCAAGGCTGGATGAGCAGGAAGAACTCCCAAGCTAGGTCTTGGCCTTCAAGCTGGCCCTCATCATCATATCCACACTGGCCTTAGTCATGCTCATTGAATGCCATGCTGACTTAAAAGAAGATGCCACTGAGGGTGGTCTAGAGGATCAGTTCCCACGTCTTTCAGGTTGAAGAGTTGGGGACTGGATCCAAGAAAGACGGCTCAGGTGACAAAACAGATCCAGTAGCAAGAAGCAGCCAGAGGTCAGATACAAGCCTGGTCAGACTCCAGAGCAGAGGAAGGGGGTGTTGTGGGACCTTTGGAGTTGTGTCTTAAGTACTAGAGATATCCAGTGACCTATTACTATTTTCTCCCTAGATATGCCCTTAGAGGAATCCCTGTCCTTATCTTTTCCTTTGATTTATCCCTTTTAGACTTTTTGGAGGACTTCTTAGAAGTAATGGATCCTGCAAAAGAAATGGAAGAGTCTCCCACTTGGGCAGGGAGAAGGTCCTTGAACACAAGCTTGGAGCAGTGATCCAAAAGGGCTTGAGGCTCAAAAGAACAGATTTCACATAACTGGTCCAAATGAACAGACCCCAAGCAATCCACATGTTTATCATGTAGATCCTGCAGTGGGATTTTGTGGCTGTAGGCTACACACTGCTTGAAACTCAAAGCCTTGTCTGCCATCTTGAGCTATCCTAAAAAAGGAAGGAAGACTAGAAATAATGACTTGACAGGTCCAAACAATCAGATGAACCCAGGCAAGGCTCTTCTCTCCAGTGTAAAATTCAGGTTTATTCACAGTACAAACTGCACAAGCGCTTTCACAGACATCTTCATCAGGTGCCTTAAAATAGCATAAAAAGACTCCCTCCTTTTATACACCTATTTACAAATCACATGACTTTACTCATTAGTCACATGATACTGACATTACATCAAAACAATTCCAACACAATAAAACATTTTATTAAAAAATAAATAAACTAAAAAAAATATAGAAATACTCTTTAAACTACCTAAACAAAGGTCTTGATTTAAGTTCAGGTCTTAGGGGGACATGGTCATTCAGGCCATGTCCTGCATCCCCCCTTAATCTAACTATCCAAGTTGCTTCCAACTCCTCAGTGCGATTACGTATATCACCTGCTTTTACACTCAGGTAAATCCTGCCTATTGCCGTAAAAAAGAAGTTATGTACTCACCATAACGTTCCATCTGAGTAGATACTTCATTTGTCTGCAACCTGTGGGTAGTCGGATCCGAACCGGCAGCTTTCCAAGCTCCAAGATCCGAGCTCCTCCCCCTACCCATAATCCCTTGCTACCAACCACATTACCTCAGATCGGTTATTTTGCCCTATAGGCTAAAGACGGAGAAAAAAACTCCAAAGGAACAATATCTTACCGAGGTTCGGGGGATGGCAGGGGGGGTCAGTTGCAGACAAATGAAGTATCTACTCAGATGGAACGTTATGGTGAGTACATAACTTCTTTATCTGAAGTAGTTACTTCATTTGATCTGCAACCTGTGGGACAGAGTCCCCAGCTTACCTAAGACCCTGGGTGGTCCCTACGGAAGGATATTCCGAAGCACAGCGGAGCCAAAGGAAGCCCTACTTCTGGAGATCATGTCCAGTTTGTAAAGAGAAATGAACATATGGGAAGAGGACCAGGTAAGCTGCTGAACAAATATCGTCTACCGGAACTCTAGACCAAAAAGCCGTCGAGGTAGCCACAGATCTAGTAGAATGCGCACGCACGCCAACTGGAGCTGGCTTCCCAGATGAAGTGTATCCCTGTCTAATACACTGAGAGATCCAATTTGCCACTGTCACCTTAGAAATTGGTTTGCCCATGGCTGACTTAGCATAAGAAACAAACAACTGGTCTGACTTGCGGAAATCTTTAGTCCTATGCAAGTAAAAACGTAGTTGTCTGTGTACATCCAATTTGTGCAATGTGTATTCACCCTTGTTTTGGAAATTCGGGAAGAAAACAGGAAGGTTAATTGACTGATTAATGTTAGCCTCTGTGGCTACCTTAGGCAGAAAGGAAGGATTAGTCCTGAGGGCCACTCTATCTTTATGAAAAATAAGGTATGGATGCTTAATGCACAGAGCTTGCAATTCTGAGACTCGTTTGGCTGAGGTAATAGCGACCAAAAAGGCCGATTTCCAAGATAAGAATTTTAATGGCACTGAGGCCGCCGGCTCGAAAGGTGGTCTTGTTAATGCTTGTAAGACCAAGGTAAGATCCCATGGAGGAATTGCCGGCTTAATAGGGGGCTTTAAGAGAAACATGCCTTTTAAGAAGGTCTTGCATATTTTTGCTGACGCCAAAGAATCTATGCCATCCCCTACGTGATAATGAGAGATGGCTGCGAGCTGGACCATAACCGTGGACGCACTAGCTCCTTGTCTAAAAAGAAGGGACAGGAAGTCCAGGATAGTGGGAATAGGAACCGTAAAGGGATCCAATTCCTTATCCTTTGCCCAGATGGAAAAGCGTTTCCATTTACTGTTGTAGAGCTTTCTGGTGGATGGCTTATGAGCTGCCAATAGAATGGCCTTAACAGGGGACGTGATACCGGGAGTCCTAGCCATTAATGGAACTGGATCAACCAAGCCTTGAGGTTGACCAGGTTCGGAGTGTGGCATCTCGGATGCGAGATTAGGTCTGGTCTGGGGTCCAGAATCCATGGGGGAGCCACACTGTGAGACTGCAGAAAGGAGAACCAGATTTGTCGAGGCCAGAATGGGGCTATGAGAATCACTCTGCTCCCCAACCGACAGGCTTTCTGGATGAATTTCATCATCAGAGGAAGAGGAGGATACGCATAAAGGAGACTGGGCGGCCAAGCATGAACCAGAGCGTCCCTGGGGGATTCCCCTCTGGGGGGAACTATCGCGAAGTAATCGCTGCATTTTATGTTCAGGGGAGAAGCGAAAAGGTCACAGCGAGGTTGACCCCACTCAAGGAATATCTGCTTCGCGACAGATGGATTCAGAGACCACTCATAAGGGCTGAGGAATACCCGACTTAACTTGTCCGCTAATATGTTGGACCGTCCCGGAATGTGCGTTGCTACCAGAAAGCGGTTGGTGGAAATCGCCCATTCCCACACACTCATGGCTTCTCGACACAGGGGGTAAGATCTGGTCCCTCCCTGTTTGTTTATGTACCAGACAACAGACATGTTGTCCGTCTGGATTGCAATAGTCCCTAGAGGAAGAAGGTGATGAAGAGCTTGCAACGCCAAAAGCACTGCCCTCATCTCTAGGACGTTGATATGCAATGCAGTCTCTAGAGGAGTCCACGTGCCTTGGACGGACTTGCCCGCGTAATGCCCCCCCACCCGAGGCAAGAAGCGTCCATGGTCAACGTGGCTTTGACTGGGGGAATCACAAAGGGTCTCCCTTCTTTGAGTTCCTGAGCCTGTAACCACCAAAGAAGGGAGTCCCTGCATGCCCTGCTCAGGGGAATCGGCATGTCTAAGGGATGAATTGATAGCGACCATTGGACCTGGAGAGTCCACTGTAACACTCGCATTCGCAGACGGGCATGAAGAGAAAGGCCGATCGCTGCTGACATAGACCCTAGCGCCCTCAGGACTAATTCTGCTGGAGGAGCAGGGCTCCGAAGAATGTCTAAGACTTGAAGAGACAAATTGTTCAGCCTGACCGATGTAAGAACCACTTTGGAGATCCGAGTATCCAACCTGGCCCCTATGAATTCTAGGGCTTGAGTGGGGCACAGGCAGGATTTCTTTAGATTCACTGAAATGCCCAAACGATGGGCCAGAGAGAGGGCGTAATCTCTCGCCACAACTAGAAGATGCCTGTTGGGGGCGGTGAGGAGCCAGTCGTCTAGGTAAGGGAACAACTGAATGCCCTGGAGTCTCAGGTGGGCTGCAACCACTGCCATGACTTTGGTAAACACTCTGGGGGCTGAGGTTAGGCCAAATGGAAGAACCCTGAACTGATAATGACTGGCTCCTAGCCAGAAGCGGAGGAACCTCCTGGATCGTCTGTCCATTAGTATATGGTAGTACGCATCTTTGAGGTCTAACGAGCACATCCAGTCGTTCTCCCGCAGAAGGGGGAGAATAGATTGGAGGGTGACCATCCGGAACTTTTCCTTGGGTATGAACAGGTTCAGGGACGAGAGGTCTAGGATGGGTCTGAGGTCCCCCGTTTTCTTTGGCACCAAGAAGAACCTGGAGTAATAACCCAACCCGGACTGATCTGGGGGGACGGGCTGGATGGCTCTTTTTCTTAGCAACTCTGAAATTTCCAGAGCTGCGGACTCCCTCTGATGGGGTGGAACATCGGGGAGACGTTTGGGGGGGGTGTGTGAACGGTATAGTGTAACCTCTGGATATAATCCGGAGCACCCATCGATCCTTTGTAATGGACTCCCAGTTTGACAGGTGCTCCGATAATCGCCCCCCGACTGCCTCCACAGAGGGACAGTCGGGCAAGCCCGCAGGGCTGTTGTGTGGGTCTGTCCGAGAAAGGTTCTCTAGACCCGAAGTTACGCGGCCCCCCTCTGCCTCTGGGCCGGCGTCCACCTTGTCCTCCTCTGCCTCTAGAGGACGAGTTGTCCGCAGCAGGACGGGATTGCTGAGATTTACGGAACCACAGCTTCTTTTGCCCCCTCTGATTCCTGGAGAAGGATCTTTGGGGGCTAGAGAAGCGGACTCTGATGGCAGACAGCGTCTTCCCATCCTTTTCGCTTTGGACCAGCGTGTCGCGAACTGTTGAGCCAAATAAGGCCAAACCGTCAAGAGCTCATGAAGGACGCCTTAAAGGGTTCCGTGAAGTCACAAAGGCGGAGCCAGGAGTGATGTTGCAAGACCACTCCAGCTCCGCTAGCTCTAGCGGCTCCTTCCATGGCATGGGAAAGAAGCCGCATAGATGTATTTGATATGGACTTTAGAGTGGCCATTCGAGTCTCGAAAACCTTTTTGTCTGGGACCGACATGGACTCCGGAGGGGCAGCAGCGTATTCCTTAATTAAGTCATGCTGTAGCCTAATGGTGTGTGCCATGTAGTTCAGCGACCTTATGGCAAAGGTCGCTGAAGCAAACATCCGCTTCCCAATACGGTCCAATGCCCGGGACTCCTTGTCTGGCGGATGGACCGAAGAACTTTCCTGGGCAAGTTCTTTCCTAGTGGCCGCCGCCACCAACATAGTATCAACCGGCACGCCTTTGGACCAAGAAGGTCTATCAGAGGGAGGGCTGAGGACCTTGTCTGGGCGTCTAGGGATAGGCTCCATGGTGTCGGGCTCTTTCCAAGCCCTGGTGGTAATTAGATCCACCAAGGGGTCGGCTGGGGGGGGGGGACACCCAGGAGGTAGATGGGCCTGCCTCAAAGGCCTCCAGAAATACAGACTCGTCCAGGGAGGGCTTTTGGGCAGACCAACCCCCTCTTATATGCAACATTTCCATGATGTCTCCGAAGGAGACATCTTCAGGGGGTGACCTTGGGGAGCCCTCCGTATCATCCAAATCCGTATCCGTGGTAATGGACTCGGGGGAGTCCAGGTGCCTCCTTTTGCACAGATGCTTCCGAGGCGCCTCTTCGGTGGGACTGTCCGAAGAGGGCTCGTCCGCAGGGTGGTGTTCTTCCATAGGAACCAACTGGAGGGCTTGGGCAGGCTGTCCAGATGGACGGATGATCAAAGACAGACCCTGATACAGTTGGGGTACGGGTGGATCCGAAGGCCCAGTCGGGGACCTGGATGACCTCGACAGTACTCTCTCCACTACCTCAAAAGCCGAGGGAGATTCACTGTCCCCAGCCTGAGAAAGTAACCTCCCTGGCTCCGAGGATAGGATCGGGGTCGGAGCCGAAGCAATCGGACCCGAGGTAGTGGTGCGCTCCGACCCAATCAGCGCCAAAGACACAACCACCCCCTCGGATCCGATGCTCAACCCTCGGCCCCAAGAGCTCGGATCCGACAAGCTCGAAGGTATAGTCGGCGTCGAAGACACAACCCGCTATCGGCGCCGATGTATCCCTGGGTCCGAAAGGGCCTGGATCCGACAACTCCGAGACCCGAAAACGGGTTGGAGAAGGAGCGATCGGGGCAAAAATAGGGGCTGCACTCCCTCCCAAAGGGGGGGGGCAAGAGCATCCCCATCTGCATCTGGGTCTGCAGAAATCTTCGCATCATCCGATCCATGTCTGCTTCAGAGATGCTTCGTGTAGATCGCGAAGAGGCAGTTGAGGCGGGCCGGGAGGGCCGCCTCGAAGACCTCGAGGGAGATATCCTCTTCCTCCGGCTCCGGAGAAAAAGAAGGTGAACGGAGCAGAGAGGACGAGGATCCGGAGACCCTCACAGGGGACTTCAGAATTTTCTCAGGCGGAGCTGAGGGAAGAGACTCGGCCCACCTTTTTGATCTGTGACCCTCTCTGTCCTTGTGCTTCTTCTCCCTGTGGGAAGAAGCAGTAGATTCCACAGAGCTGGTAGCGGATAAGGGAGGTTGAGTCCCAGGTACAGCTAATGGAGTAGCCGGCGCCGAAGCTACAGGAGTAGCTTGAACCCGGCTGGGAGAGGAAGAAGAAGCTGATTCCTGGGGAAGTTTTCCCGCCAGGATCAGCTTGTTCTTCCTGTCCCTGAGTGCCCGGGGGTTGAAGGCCGCACATATCTGGCAGGCCTCCGATAGATGGGCTGCCCCCAGGCACAAAACGCACTGAGTGTGGCCATCAGCTGGGGAACGCTTGTGGCCACACTCAGTACATTTTGAAAATATGGCCTTAGATTCAGCCATAAAGCCCTCTCACACACACACCCAAACACTAGGGGGGGGGAGAGAGATAAAGTTAAACTAAAGGAAGATTAGTTTTTTTTTTTTTTTAAAGGGGGTTTTTAGGTTTGATTTTAAAACACACACACACACAAGTTTAAACAAGAAAAAGTCTATAATTAGAACAATCTCACCAGGCCAGGAGCTCTTCACTATGAAGCAACTGTCTTTAGCCGCGGCAAAAAACGATCTGGGGTAATGTAGTTGGTAGCAAGGGATTATGGGTAGGGGGAGGAGCTAGGAGCTCGGATCTTGGAAAGCTGCCGGTTCGGATCCGAGGTCGGATCCGACTACCCACAGGTTGCAGATCAAATGAAGTAACTACTTCAGAGCTTAAAAACATGCGATGAATCTGTACCAATAACATGTTTAGCTAAGGCACTAACTTTGTTCCTTTTACAAATATGATACAAGTGTTCACGAATCCTTTCTTCAAAACACCTATCAGTCTTCCCAATATAAAATTTCCTACAGCTTAAACAATGAGCAAGATCAACTATATGTTTAGTTTCACATGTGGTGCTAACTTTAAACTTGTACTTCTGACCAGGATGGTCAAATTCTGAACTAGTATCTATCTCACTACAAAAAGAACATTTACCACAAGACAAAGTCCATGTGGACTCATGTTCATAATGCTTGCCCTTAGGATAACACAATCTCCTTTTCAAGAATTTCTTGTTCATAAATAGGAACTTAGGTGCATTTTCTATCACTGTAGCTATTTCTTTATCAGTAGTCAGAATATTCCAATGCCTTTGAATAATATCCATATATTTATTAACATCACTGGTATATCTTAAGGGTACCTTCAATTTATTCCTACCCTGCCTCATTCCATCCTTAGACTTCTGTCTTTCTCCATTTGAATAATAAGGTTTAGCTCTGGTGTCCCTCATGTTTACGGCATCTACATTAGTTTGAATCATTCCTTCATTATAGCCCCTTTCTCTCAATTCCTTAGTCACTGTCTCTACTTGTTGTAGAAAATCAACTTCCCTAGCATTTCACCTTGAAGCGTTGAAAATTTGGTTACGTACTACATTTTTAAACGTATAAGACGGATGCATACTATCTTTCTGTAACAGATGATTCACATGACAGCTCTTCCTATTTAGTGTAGTATAAACTTTCCCATTTTCATCTTTCTTAACTGTAACATCCAAAAAGTTAACTTCCAAATCAAAGCATTTCGACATAAACATCAAGAAATCCGTACTTTCACTGAGGTACTTTTCAAGCTGAGAAAAGCCAACATCTCCCTTATGCCATGCTATAAAAAGATAATCTACAAATCTGAAAAACAGGACCTGTGTACCATAAGGTCCATCAAGGACCTTCACATGTGAAACTAAACATATAATTTATCTTGCGCATTGTTTAAGCTGTAGGAAATTTTATATTGAGAAGACTGATAGGTGTTTTGTAGATAGGATTCGTGAACACTTGTATCATATTAGTAAAAGGAACAAAGTTAGTGCCTTAGCTAAACATGTTATTAGTACAGATTCATATGTTAAGTTTATGGCAATAGGCAGGATTTACCTGAGTGTAAGAGCAGGTGATATACGTAATCACACTGAGGAGTTAGAAGCAACTTGGATAGTTAGTTTAAGGGGGATGCAGGACATGGCCTGAATGATCATATCCCCCTAAAACCTAAACTTAAATTAAGACCTTTGTTTAGGTAGTTTAAAGAGTATTTCTATATATATTTTTTAGTTTTTATTTATTTTTTAATAAAATGTTTTATTGTGTTGGAATTGTTTTGATGTAATGTCAGTATCATGTGACTGAGTAAAGTCATGTGATTTGTAAATAGGTGTATAAAAGGAGGGGGTCTTTTATGCTATTTTAAGCACCTGATGAAGCTGTCTGTGAAAGCGCTTGTGCAGTTTGTACTGTGAATAAACCTGAATGTTACACTGGAGAGAAGAGCCTTGCCTGGGTCAGTCTGCTTATTCTTGCTACTTGGACTGTGTGTATTTGGACACAGGTTGCTGGAAGTATTTTTTTTTTGTTTTTGCTTTGCAATAGGTCCAAACAATAGTTCATCACCTAAACAGTGAGCTCACAATTTTTTTTTTCTTTATGCATGGAAGAAATTTCCTAACACAAAACCAGAAACAAACATGCAAACCACTACAAAGACAATGGAGGAAGGCAGTCAACTTCTCCAACAGGGGACAAAGAGAGGGAAGAGAAAGACTTTAGAGAAAAGTACAGTTTTGTACCTACCATAAATGTAGATGTTCGAAGATCCACATTGCTGCAGTCCTTACATATGGGGTAGTCTGCTGTCCCTCGGTCGGCCCGAATACCAAAGTATTAGGCTGACGTCGGTCAAGGGCGCTCAGAACTGACATCAGAGCGTCAGGGTACAAGAGCGCATGACCGACGTCATATCCTCAGTCTTTTCTTGCCCCAGATGTCAGAAGGCCCTAAAAAGAAAGCCCACAGCCAAAAACAGAATACTTCCCAAAAGCAAAATATATACAAATCACAACTACCACCCAAACCATACAACCATTCCAAACTATAGAGGGGAAGGAGGGAGGGTTAATTGGACTGCAGCAATGTGGATCTTCGAACATCTACATTTATGGTAGGTACAAATCTGTACTATGTTCTTCATCTCACATTGCTGTAGTCCTTACATATGGGTAGAATCCCAAAGCAGAGGTAAAGGGAGGTTGGCAAAATCATAAAGCATTAGGAGCTGCCAAAATGCCCTGTAATACTGCAGTGGCGAATCCAGCCCTAGATTTAGAATAAAGAGGAAGGTGGTAATGTTTAGAAAAAGTATGCACTGAACTCCAAGTAGCTGCTTCCAAAATATCTTTAGTAGCCACCCCCCTTAAAAAGGCTGTAGAGGTAGCAGTAGCCCTAGTGGAATGAGGCCTGATTCCAGCCGGAATCTCCTTACCATGATGGGAATAACAGAAAGCAATGCAAAAACCAATCCACTTAGAAATAGTTTGTTTAGAAACAGGCTTTCCCTGAGAACCCAAGGCAAAAGAAACAAACAACTGCTGAGACTGTCTGAACCCTTTAGTTCTGCTCAAATAATAACGCAACTGCCTGTGAATATCCAAAGTGTGCAAAATCTTCTCCCCTTTATTTTGGGGATCTGCATAAAAAGTAGGCAAATGAATAGTTTGGTTCAAGGCCACACTAGAAACCACCTTAGGCATAAAAGTAGGATTGGTACGTAAAGATACCCTGTCCTTATGAAAAATTAGGAAGGGTTCAACTGCCATAAGGGCCTGTAATTCAGAAACCCTTCTTGCAGACGTGATGGCCAACAAAAAAGCAGTCTTCCAGGACAAAAACTTCAATTCGGCAGTAGCTGCAGGCTCAAAAGGAGGTAAAGTAAGTTTTTCCAACACAAAATTGAGATCCCAGGCAGGAGTAGGAGCTCTACGCGGGGGTCTTATGTTCTTTGCCCCTCTAAGAAATTGCTTAAACAAAGGATGAGAGAACAAAGGAGGGTCACAGTCATAGTGAGCAGAAATGGCTGCAGCATGAACCTTTATAGAGGAGAAAGACAAACCCTTGTCTAATAAATCTGTAAGGTATTGAAGAGAAACACTTAAATCAGGCTTGGAAACATCAAAGTCCTTAGCTTTGCTCCAAACAAAAAATCTCCTCCATTTATCAGCGTAAACTTTCCTTGTACTAGGCCGTCTGGCCTCCAAAATAACATTCAAAACTTGTTGTGGAAGCTGAGACCCTCTAGGGTCTAGAACAGAATGTGCCAGGCTGTTAAATGCAGGGACTGAATCCTGACATTGAGGAAATGATTGCCATCATGTGACAAAAGGTGCGGAATCAAAGGCAAAGGCCATGGAGGCTCCTGTACTAAACTTCTCAGCAGAGGGTACCAGTGCTGTTGAGGCCAATCTGGAGCTATCAGAATCATGGATGGCCTGTCTTGTCTGGCCTTCAAGAGTACCTTTGGGAGGAGAGGCAGAGGAGGAAAGGCATAGACGTGAAGATTGCTCCAACTGAATGATAGAGCATCCACTTTCCAAGCTGTGGGATGAAACATTTTTGTGCAAAACTTTGGCAACTGGAAATTTAGTGGAGAAGCGAACAGATCTATGTCTGGAGTTCCCCATAACACTGTCAACCTTCAAAATACATGAGGATCCAATTTCCACTCGTGGGGATCCACAATCTGTCTGCTCAACACATCTGCTAAGGAGTTCTGTGCTCCTGGTAGAAACCTTGCCTGAAGATTGAGGTGTAAACTGAGAGCCGTCTCCCACAAAATCATCGCTTGTCTGCAAAGAGGGTACGAATGCGTTCCCCCTTGCTTGTTGATGTACCACATGACAGTTGTGTTGTCTGTTTGAATCAACACTTGCCCTGGTTGAAGTAAATCTTTGAAAGCCAGCAATGCAAATTGGACTGCTAACATCTCCTTCAAGTTGATATGTAGATGTTGAAGTCTGGCAGGCCACGTGTCTTGAACCCATTTTCCATTGAGGTGTGTTCCCCAAGCCTTGTCCGAGGCATCTGTCGTTAGAATCTGACTCGCCTCTGGTCGGGTCACAGAGAGTCCCTTGTTTAGGTGACATTCCTGAGCCCACCACAAAAATTCCTTTTGAATGCAAGGTATTATTTGAATGACAGTGTCCAGATCTTGGCAGTGTTGTGTCCATACGTTCTTGAGATACCATTGGAGCTTCCTCATATGCAGTTTGGCATTGGGAAGCACCAGGATACAAGATGCCATGAACCCCAAGGCTTGAAGGACTGTCCTTGCAGTCAGCCTGGACCGTAGAGACAATTGATGGAAGTAAAGAGTAAGGTTCTTTTGCTTGTCCGGGGTCAAAAAAGCCATCTGGGAAGCTGTATTCAGTCTCACACCCAGAAAGCACATTTCCTGAGAGGGTATTAGACTGGACTTTGTTTCGTTCACAGAATACCACCCTAGGCACCTTAACACTGCCATCACATACTGTAGATGATGAAGAAGTTCGGCCTTGTCTTGAGCAAGAATCAGGCAATCGTCCAAATAAGGATAAATTTGTATTCCTCTCAACCTGAAGAAGGCTATCACTGGAGCCAGAACCTTTGTGAACACCCTGGGCGCAGTAGATAAGCCAAAGGGCAATGCAGAGAACTGATAATGTGAAGTCCCAGCCCGAAAACGCAGGTACCTCCTGCAACTGGGCCTGATAGGAACATGAAGATAAGCCTCTTTGAGATCCAGAGTTACCATCCAGTGATCTTTGCCCAACAGAGGTAAAAGCTGTTGCAACGTCAACATTTTGAACTTTGGAATGTCCAGGAATGTGTTGAGGATAGATAAATCCAAAATCGGTCTCCACGTGTTCCCTTTCTTTGGTACTAGAAACCGGCGAGAATAAAATCCTAGGCCCACTTCTGACAGAGGGACCGGCTGAAGGGCTCCCATTTGAAGAAGTAAAGAAATCTGCTTGTAAGCCTCTACCCTTTGTTGAGGAGGAACGTCTGGCATGCCTTTGAAAGGTGGCAATGTATGGAAATAAAATTTGTAGCCTCGGTTTACAATGTCCAATACCCATTTGTCCTGGGTGACTAAAAGCCAGTTTTGCTTGAAGAGTGCTAACTTTCCTCCCAAAGGAGCTGCCAGGCAAGAAGAATCTGGCAGCTGAAAATGCAGGTCATTGGGCCTGCTTACGAAAGGACTGGCCCCTGCCCTCACCTGAAGATTGTGCAGGAGAACTCCAAGTTCTAGGCCTGAAAGTACTCTGAGCTCTGCCCCTACCACGTCTAGATCTACCTCTAGACTGAGAATCAGAAGAAGGATACGTCCACCCCTTAGTAGGCCAATTTCTACTAAACTTTGGAGGCTGCACCTGCAAGAAGTCTTTAACCATCTGCATAGACTTAGCTTTGTCTTCCATCTTTTTCAAAACCGACTCCACAGGAGAACCAAATAAAACTTCAGACTGTAAAGGAGCATCCAATATTCTAGATTTAACATGCTCTGACAAATTCTGATCCTTAAGCCAGGCGTGCCTGCGAAGAACAGAACCAGTGGCAGCCACCCTGGAAGAAGCCTGTAAAGCATCAAAACCACACTGCAAAGAATGCTTACCCACCTGTTCAGAGACATGTACCAAATCCTGTAATTCCTTACATTCAATGCCCTCTGCCAAAGCATCCACTTTAGCTTTTAGTTGAGAAAGGAGGAAATTTTGATACTTCAACATATGAAACTGGCAATTCAAAGCCCTCATTGCTAAAGTAGAAGAGGTATACACCTTTTTACCCCATCTATCCAAAGCTCTAGCCTCTTTATCTATAGGAACTGGATTCTTTACAACAGAAGCCCTGACACCCTTAGGTCCCTGACTAATAGTTTCTGGGTCTGCCCTAGGACTCTTATACAGATATTTATGAGCCTCAGGTACTCTGTAATACCTGTCTGGTTTAACTGGCGCAGGAGGCAAAGAATCTGGATTAAGGGAAGCCTCGGAGAAAACATCTTGCACAACATCCAAAACAGGAGGTATAGCCAAGGGCCTATGCTGTGGTAAAAACAAGAACTCCCTAAGCCTCTTCCGGGAATCAGAGAAATCCTGACCTTCCCATTTAAAATGCTCCCTCATAGAATGAAGTGTTTCTGAGAATGAAAAATCTTCTGGAGGAGAAGCAGAAGGAGTGGAATCCTCCGCATCAGAATCAGAATAAGTAGGAAAATCTTGAATGTCTTCAGCCGAAGACTCTGAATCATCTGAGGCCAGTTCCAAACTCTCCATCTCTGGCTCCACTCTGGGCCTCTTATCAGGAGGGGGCATAGAACCTCTTATCAAAGTAATTAAATCTTCTGCCATTTTAAGCATGTGCTTTTTAGGCACAGAACCTGCAGAACTAGGACTGACACCAGGGAAAGGAAAACTAGCCCTGCCTTTGGAAGAAGCCTTAGAAACAGAAGGAGAAGGCCTAATCCCTTGGGTAAGGCAGGAGAACAGTAACCTGAGAGGCCCCTTCAGCTTGACCTGCCTCCGGAGAGGCCACATCTTGCAAAATCAAAGTCTCCTCCTGAGACTCAACTGAAACCTCGGCCGGATCCACAGACTCCCCCGTGGTTCCTAAAGAGCCGGCGTCCGGAACGGACGACTCATCCTGTCTGGGTTTTAAAGATTTGTCTTTGCGCTTCTTCGCGGTAGCGGGCGTCGGAGGATCCGACGGCATATTATAATTACACCGCTTACCGAAAACAAGCCTAGCGCAATCTAACCTACGCTCGATGGTGCGCTTATTAAACTTAGCACAAAAGCGACACCCGACTACGTCGTGCTCAGGTCCCAAACAAGGAATACAAAGAGAGTGATAATCCCTATGCGGTATCTGTTTCCCACAAGAAATACAATTATTCACTTTTTCTGACATCCTGTAAATAACAGAGGCAAGAAAAAACAGAAATATTCCCCAACGGGGTACTTAGCCCAACTTGGATTCGGTCTGAAACTCAGAATACGAAAATTTCAGAACGCCGAACGGCACTCGCAACGCTGCTTTTGCATCGGACCATGCGGCAAAAAAGACTGAGGATATGACGTCGGTCATGCGCTCTTGTACCCTGACGCTCTGATGTCAGTTCTGAGCGTCCTTGACCGACGTCAGCCTAATACTTTGGTATTCGGGCTGACCGAGGGACAGCGGACTCCCCCATATGTAAGGACTGCAGCAATGTGAGATGAAGAACATCTAGGCAATATCAAGATTTTAAGCCACAAAACTTACAGGCTGTGACTCTGAAAGAAACTGAGACAAAAGTATCACTTATCCGAACAGCCAATAATTGAGCCTTGGCGAATGCGCGTGTCCTCTATTGCAGTATGAGATCAAAGGGCTGTTAGGGAAGAGGTGCATTAGGGAAGAAGTGAGGATCCTGAGCCTTGGATGTGTACAGATCTAACATGAACACATCTGTCGGGATAGATGGAAAAGAAAACATTGGGGCCAAATGTTTAGCAGCAGCTGGTTTCACTAACTCATTATGACCTAGTGATGCCTACAGCCGCTACTGCAGTTACATCATAGTGACGACTCCAGGTGTCTAATATAACCTGTTCATTTTTGCATTAATAATTTCAAACCCACATTACATACAAGCTATTGAACGCTTTCTTCTTAAAGCTTACATGTTAGGCAATATAACTCATGTCTGTTATGGCTCCATAGAGATGAACATTTGTTTGAAATGTGAGGCTATAACTTGATTTTGTCAAGAAGCTCAGAATGCAACCATTGGGAGTGGAGTACAAACCTCCATTGGTATGAATGAGCTATGGGAAACAGCTGCCGGGGCTATCTGGGCTGATTATGTAAAAACTTTTAAGACTGAGGAACTTTATACAATCTATCTGCTCTGTTGGAGGACAGCAGGCAGACAAAAATATCTTGCAATGCTGAAGGAACAGAAGGATCTGCAATTGGTTCAGGAAAATCTAGTTGCAATAAGTCATACTTCTTTGGGGACTATGAAATGTCATTATGTTCTTACTGAAACAACTGATTCATTTGAGAAATCGTTTCAGAGAATCTTTCAAAGGGAATGACAAACTATAATCTCCTCGGAATCTGAATCAGAAACCTAAGGAGTCAAAATAAAATTTGTCCCTTCACAATCATTTTAGATTTAAATTGATGACCTCTTCAGAAAAAGAACCCTCTTTTCTTTTACTACAAACCAATGAAATGGAACGATCAAGAGCCTGAACTAAACCCTGAGCCAAGTAGAATAAATCACTCTGCCCAAAGTGATTGAGACAACACAAGATATAGGGCTGAGTTTTTGCTGTGTTTTGACAGAAACTTTTGAAACAGCAGACCCACTTTTGCCAGAAAAAAACTCCCTAAAGATAGGTATAGTAGTCTGATAAGTCAGAAATAATTCCCCTGCCCCTTCTCCCAGGACTGTCAAGAATGCCTCTCCCTTGCCTGCCAAGGGCACTCCCAACAGTTGCAAATGTGTCTAAATCCCTGATCTACAGGGACTGTAGGGACTACACTAAAGGGAGCTATGGAAAAAGAGGAATGCTTTGAAGAACCAGTAATGGCTACAGCAGAGTCACTTTAGCAATCTGCTGTGTTGGCAAAGGCTGTTTATTAATTGTCCTCTTTTTATGGTTGTAAGAAGGAAGAACTGAGGAACTAGTATGTTGTTCCACGGTTAAGGTGAAAAACATGCTACATTTTTGTGAAAGCCTGGCAGCAGTAGTTAGGAAAAACAGGTTAATAGTAAAAACAGTACCCCCCCCCAAAAAAAAAAAACACAGTAAAAAGCACTTTAAAACCTTACCCCAGTCCCCAAAAGAAAAGAAAATGGTGTTCTCATTTAAAAGTAAATAAGTCACGACAGTTATTAAAAAATATTCTTTCTACCTTTAAAATATTACTTTACATAAACTACAGTTGTGTAAGTTACTGGTATATAGGTAATAGTGCCTTTCTACCCTCCCTCTGGCAGTCAAAGCTCAGAGCTCCTCTCCCTGCATGTCTGTGGGTGTGATATCAAAATCACCTGAGAGCATAGGAACTGCCTTTCAGACTCTCAGACAGAACCCTTTCAGTTTTCTAGGGTCCAAAAAGAAGAGATGAAAATGCAGGCGTATGAACACTTGTTCCAAACCAAAAACCACACACACACACACACACACACACACACACACACACACACACACACACAAAATAAAAAAGGCTGCTGAGCATAACTCAATGACATCTCCAACATCGAACTATGTACATCCAAAAAGGGGGATGGTTGATGGGTACTGCTAATATGGCAATGTGTTCTATGAACATCGACTGTTACAGGTAAGTAGGACTTGTACTACTGTACTTTGTTCAACAAACACATTGCCTTACAAGCATATGGGTAGATTCGTAAAGCATACTCAACCCGGGAGGAGGAAGGGTCCTAGTGAAGCCTACTATGGATTTAGAAAAGGCTTCCAGCTTGTAGTGCTTCATGAAAGTATGGACAGAGGACCAAGTTGATGCCCCTAGAATACTTCTAAATTTCACTGCTTTCCAATATGCCACTGAAAAGGAATGGGCCTTTACCTTGCCTGGATTTACCTTGTCATAGTGAGTGCAATGCAACAAAAACAATACCAGAGGACAAAAAACTTGCAGTGGTTTGCTTAGAGACAGGTTGACCCTTCTTTGCCTCTTTGTAAGAAATAAAAAGCCTTTCAGCCTTCCTGAAGGGTTTCACTCTGTTAAGGTAGTACCTGATCAGCTAATGTGTGTCCATGGTATGAAGTATCAACTCTCCCTTAGTCATAGATTTTAGGAAGAACACAGGGAGACTAATAAACTGATTAAGAGTGAATTCTGAGACCACCTTCAGCATGAAAAAGAAATTGGTGCATAATACAACCCTATCCTTTTGGAAAGTCAGGTAAGGTCATCGTACCATGGCAGCTTGCAACTCAGAGATTCACTTTGTAGATGTCAGAGCAATAAGCAAGACATTTTTCCACATTAAGACCTTCAGATCAGCTTGAACAGCAACTTTGAAATGTGGTAAGGTAAATTTTTCCAGAATGTAGTTGAGATTCCATGATGGAAGAATTTGCTTGTGAAGGGGTCTCATAGGCAATACTCCTTTCATAAATTGTTTTACCAGAAGAGAAGATAGAAGGGGATCCACTGGTAGACAAGTACAGATGGCTGCTAAATGCACCTTAATAGTCATGTACAGTAAGCCATCCTGAAGCATCTCACATAAATATTTGAAGACCAGAGGAATGCTAACATCAAGGGACCCTCTGTTCACATTTAAGCACGACTTAGAAAACCTAATCCATTTGTAAACATAAGATTTTTAATAGCAGATTTTCTAGCCTCCTTTACACCTGATGCACATCTTCGTATAAAAAGTGCCTAAACAGTCAAGACTGTATCATCCAGGCTGTTAGCTGTAGTTGCTCCAAATTGGGGGGAACCAGTCACCCATGAGACTGTGTGAGCAAATCCAGAGTGTGAGAAAGTCTGTGGTAATTGCCCTTGTCCAATACTATTAGAGTGGCATTTCATTCTGAACCTTCAGAAGTACCTTGTGAATCAGTGGAACATTCCTGTCCAAGGGAACAAGAATGCTTCTGTCCTTCCAAGTATGGCTGAAAGGATGTCTCGAACAGAATTTCTTCAGACATCTGTTTTGAAAGGCGGCAAACAAATCTATTTGAGGCATTACCTATATCTGGACTAGATCCTGGAATACCAGTGCCTTAAGCTACCACTCATGTAGGTCTGCCATAATGTTTGCTCTGACGGGATGCATGATACCTGTAAAGCCAGCTCCCAGGCCATCACTGCCGACCAGCACAAAGGGTATAACTTTGCATCCTTTTGTTTGTTGAGGTACTGCATCACAGTAGTGCTGTCCATAATCACCAGAAGATGACCCAAGGTCCATAGGTGGTGAAGAACTTTAAAAGCATGGATTACTGCCGTTGCCTTGATACTAATGTGCTACTGTATGTCCGTGGACATTCCATGTGGCCTGCAGTTGCACTCCCATTGACATAGCTCCCCAACCAAAATCAGATGAATCTGTCTGGACAGACTGTGCCTGAAAAGATGGGAAGAAGAGAAGACCTGGACTGATACTCAGCTGTGCTTTCCACCACTTTAACTCTCATCTGATAAAGGATAGAATCATTAGCTCAAATTCCAGGGAATATAGGTGCTGGATCCTACTGAACTTTCCACATGTGGAGATGGACCAGTAGTATAAGAATCATGGATGCCATAAGTCCTAGAATTTTTAGTAATTCTCTTGCCAAGGCAAAGTTCCTCCTGGAGAATAAACTGCCTGAACAATGGATCTAACCACAGCCACCACGTCAGGTGAAAACCCAATCAGATACCGTTGCCCTGTGACATGGTAGGTCTTCTGTCTCATTTTGTATGCATTACACAAGTTGGAGAATCCCCGAGCTGAGACATATCAGCACTGGAAACAGATTCTACACCCTTGACTTGCCCTGCACCTAAAAAGTTTGGTTCTGCTGTACCTTAACCAGGCACTGGTACAGCCCTAGAGGACATGTATGATCCTTCTGTCACATACAGTTGTGGTACTACCCCCCAACACTGGCGAACCTGAAGGTGAATGGTCCAATAGCCTGTTTAAAGCTACCGCGGAGTCGCAAGCTGCAGGCTGAGGTATATTTATTGACTTACTTGTATGTTTTTTAGGTGCAGAAGAGGTAGATGGTCAGGGGGGCACCGTACACGAGTCCATCAAGTCAGGGAACAGCAAACTGGTCAACCCAGTAAAAAGCTGGACAAATACTATTCTCCCTCTATATAGCACTCTAAAGACTGTTTCTGTAGAGATACTATTCTGAACACTGCACTGATGGAAGAAAGGTATTTTCAGTAACACAGTTCAAAGCAAAAAAATATACGAGTACAAGTCATATATATATTTTTCTTTTTTTAAAGGCTATTTTTAGTCCAAATGAATGAATATAATCTGAAGCAGTATTAGACAAAAAATAAACCATAAACTGATGAAAAATTCCTGTCAAAAATGTTTAACATGCAATATGGCTCCAAAATTGCAATTTAAATGAAAAGAATTGGCTACAATGTTATAATCCTGCTCAGTTACCTCAAATAATCATAACTCCAAACAACAAAAAGCAATAACAGCAATTTTTCCTGTCAATGCTTCCAAATGAAGTTTTTAATCAACAGGCCTTCCTGTGCCAGTAAAAAAAAAAACAGAAGCATATATACAATTTCTAATCAGAAAAAAAAGTCAAAGCAGCAGAATACACTATTCCAGCACTTATAAAAAAAAAAAGCAGGAGAAAAAAATAAAAACCCAAAAGAATTTCTTGTCCGAGTTCATCAGCTGCAATATCCAGAGGAAGAAGCAGTCTTCTCAAAGATCCTTTTCTTACTGTGGCACTAGAAAGCTGACAGGGTCCTGTTTGTGGGTCTGAAAGGTAGTCCCTGTACTCTCAGGTGACTGGGATATCAAATCCACAGACAGGAGGGGGAAGAGCAATGAGTTTTGGTAGACTGCCACAGACAGGGTAGCAGGGTACAATTTCCATCATAAAAAGTGAGAGAGGAAGTTTCCCTCCCTGAATGTATCTTACAAGCTCAGAAATTAAACCATGTTAGCAGACTGTTGATCCTCAAAAGCCCACAAGAGAAACTCTATTCCACAGGAAAAAAGGACAGAAGGGCTTGGCACCTAAACCTGTCTTTTTAGTCAGCTCAGCTAGAGTTAACAGTTTGGCTGCAAAGAAAGTACCCAGAAGCTCTGGAAACTGACCAGCTGCTATATCCTTTGCAGGATATAACCCAAATAGCTAAGGCTACTGCAATAGTGATCTTTATGATGAACACTGGTAGTTACGTACTTAAACAACAAAATCAGTGTGCAAAGCAGTCACTGCCCTTAAGGCCAAATACAACACCAAACATACTTGTCATAGGTGACTCCATAGTCAGACACACTGACGTCCCGCTCACCAGACTGAGTAAGGAGAAGGTCACAGTAAGCTGCCTGTCGGGCGCTAGAATCCGCCACATAACACAAGCACTCAGGTCTCTCAACAGCAGGTACAAGTACGACTCAGTCATTGTCCACGCTGGTGTCAACGACCTGAGACGTACCTCCTTGGACTACATGAAAAGAGACATTGAGGAGCTCTCTGATTATGCAGCCCAGGCAGGTATGACCCTGACCTTGAGCAGTATCCTACCTTCACCTAGAATGATGCCACAATACAGTGATAAGATGATCAGCTTTAATTGGCTTAAATTCTGGTGTCATTCAAAGGGATCAATGTCTGTCTGCCTGGGATGACATGCTGCACAAGCCACGCTGCTTGAGGGACGGCTTGCACCTGTCACCCTAGGCTTCCAGATATTGGCAAAGGCTCTTGCCACCCCTATAGTGCCTTTTTAGGCAAGGCTCAAATTCTAAACCTACCACCCTAGAACACAAAAAAGTAAAAAAACTAAAGGTAATGCTGCTCAATGCCAGAAGTCTCAATCTCAAGATGCACGCACTCGAGGCCCTTCTCAGTATGGAGAACATCGATGTCTGTGCTGTGACAGAAACCTGGTTCAAGGCTCCTGAGAGCACCCCAGCACTAGCAGGTTTCACCTCATATCATGCGTTCCGGCCCCAAAATACGGACAACACAAAGAAAGGAGGGGGGGTGTCTATATTCATAAAGGACACCCACACCTCAAGGTTGGTGGCAACGCACGATGCATCGGAGACCATCCAGGTGCAATTAACCATAGGCAAGACTGCTCTGCAATTTGTAGCATGTTACAGGCCACCCTCTCAAACTCAGGAACCTCACATGGCCTTCCTGAAAACAATGGAGGGGATAAATGTATCTCCAAACACCATCATACTAGGTGACTTCAACTACCCTAATATAGACTGGGAACACTACTCAAGTCCAAACACTCTAGCCCAAAGGTTCCTGGAGTTCATAAACTCAAATGCCATGGAACAACTAGTCACCATCCCCACAAGAGGAGAAAACATACTTGATCTCATCATCACGAACATGGGATCACAATGTTCAACACCGAAGTATACCCCTCACTGGTGAGATCAGACCATAAACTAATCTCGCTGGAGGTCCTCATCCCGCCCCACCTGAAATAAAAAGACCACGGTGAAAAACTTCTCAAAAGCCGACTTCACACTTCTAAAACTAGTGTGGTCTCCTTTAAGGCCCCTGAGCCAGTGGTAAACATTACTCAAACCGCTGAATCACTTACAAATGCCTTCTACCAGCACCTACAGGACTGCATGGATCAGGCAATCCCAAACAAAACTAAGACTCTTTGTACCAAAGGCAAGCGTCCAGTCTGGTGGACCCCAGCCATAAACAAGCTCTACAACAAAAGGAGGAAGCTACTACAAGATAGAGCAAAATCCTTGAAAGGTAAGACACCTTTGATCATTATAAGTAAAACTAAGAGCTCTCATAAAATCATCCAAGGCAAATTTTGAGAGAAAAATCGCCAAGGACTCAAAAGACAATCATAAGGCCTTCTTTAGCTATGTTAGAAACCTAGGAGGAAACTCCCAGATATGCTCAGAATTAGTTCAAAATGATGTGAAGATTACTGAACCTACACACATTGCCAACATACTGGCTGACAGGTTCAGTGCAAACTCCCCCCCCCCCAAAAGGAGAGATATCTATACCAGAGGATTGTAGCCCCCCAAACATCTCCAACACCCAGGTGAGAACTGCTCTCTCCAAAGCAAAAAACACAGCATCCATGGGACCAGATGGTGTCCCCGGCTGTGTGCTCCACGAACTCAATGAGGAATTAAACCCGCAGTTAGGACAGCTGTTTAATCTTAGCCTCACCTCAGGATACGTACCCAAGGAGTGGCGCACGGCGACTGTGGTCCCACTTCACAAGTGCGGTGCCTCCACCGACCCTGGAAATTACCGTCCCATTAGCTTGACAAGCCTTATCTGCAAAGCCATGGAGAGGATCATAATGGAACTCATAAATAAAGACATAGGAATTTGCAGACTTTGGATCCAACCCAGTTTGGCTTTGTCAAAGGCAGATCATGCCTTTTAAACTTGGTTGACTTTTTGAGACAGTCACCAAGGCCATTGATGAGGAAAGGCAGTCTATACAGCCTACCTTGACCTGGCAAAGGCCTTCGACACAATACCCCACTCAGGTATCATCGAAAAACTCATCAGCTTGAATGTAAACCCATACATCACAAGATGGGTTGCAAACTGGCTAAGTGACAGAACCCACAGGGTCAGAGTTGCTGGAGCCATGTCAGACTCAAAGCCTGTCACAAGTGGTGTCCCACAGGGCTCAGTCCTGGGTCCACTCTTGTTCGGCATCTACTTTTCTGAAGTACAAGCAAACACAGGAGGGTTATGGCTGACAAAGTTTGCAGATGACTGCAAACTGGCGCCATAGTCGAAAACACATCTGACACAGATATCCTTCAGAAGGGCCTCACAGAAACGGATAACTGGTGCCAGAGCCATGGCCTAAAGCTAAATGCCAAGAAATGCATAGTCATACCCTTCGGGAAAAACAAGGTTACCCCTAGCTACCATATAGGTGGCAATCCACTGAGCACAGAAGAAGTCATCAGGGATCTCGGGACCCAGGTTGACAGTAGCCTTTCGTTTGACACTCATGTTGCTAAAGTGGTTAGGAAAACCTTCTACATTGCCCACCTGATCATGAAGGGATTCACATCTAGATCAAGGGAGGTCATCGTCGCCCCGTACTCATCACTCATTAGACCTATGATTGAGTACAATGCCCCATTCGAATGTATCTGACCCGACACCTGCAGCAGCTGGAAAGGCCCCAAAAGTTCCTCACCAAAAGGATAAAGGGTCTCAAAAATATGTCTTATGCTGCCCGACTGAAAGAACTCCAGCTCTATTCAGTCTCATACCGCTTGCTCAGAGGTGACCTGTGCCTGACATATAAGGCCATGTCAAACCCTGATTTGATGAATATGCTTCACCTCAAAAATCTAGATCCTCAGAACCACAAGGGCGGGAGACTTAAACCTTGACACGGTTATTAATAGAACGTGCTGGAGGGACAGATTCATCACCCAGGGACTCCCTATGCTGTAGAACAAAATCCCGGTACATGTGAGGCAGAGCACCTCGCTGGCCTTGTTCAAGAGGAATCCTGACCAATGGATGGGGGATCGCAGATATACCCCAGGGATTACTTCAGTGTCACTGCTTGACAGAGGCACAGCAAAATAATATGCATAGTTTTATTCAAACTAAAGGGGTGGCGAAAGCCAAATAACTATGGGCTAGGCTTATAAATGCCCTTGGGCAGATAGCCTAGTATGAACCTATGGATCCTTTTATTCACATCTGTCCAATATGACTTATTGGCCTTTGATTCACTTGTTGGATCCGAGTCGGCTAAACTAGTGCTCCAGCTTCAATCCCCATTAAGAATTATTTTTCCCATTATGCCCTTGTGTATGGAGATACCTTAAATGTAGTTTCATGCTAATTAGTGAAGGTGAATTCAAGACAGTCCATGACAAAAATGGAATTGTCCTTCAAGTCTTACAAGTCAGCAACTTGGAAGGGGTGTGGAGGGTGAGTTGTCATACTGGATGGATGCCCAGAAGGATCCAGCATTAAGGTATGTACATAACAACCATATCCTATTCATTCCATCCATACAATTTGACTTATAGGTCAGAATCATCCAGGACTCATGGTTTGGAGGATGGACAGCTGGACTCTTCTAGGAGAGTTCCTTTTTTGTGGCAGTTACCAAAACCATGGCATCCACTGCTAGACCGTTCAACCAGTGGGGCTGATCCTCACGCTCTGAGAGAATTTTGTCTGGTCTCCTGGGAATTGGCTCTATACTATCAGGAGCCTTTCACACATGCTGCAAGATGAGTTTGATCAGTTCATCAGCAGGTGGGGTCACCCAAGAAGTAGAAGGCTGGGCACGAAAAGCCTGCAAGAAAAGATTCCTCGGGGGATGGGTTTGTGGGCTTCCAATCACCTCTCTGTTTTAGAATTTCTAGGATGTCTCCGAAGGAGATATCTTCAGGGGGTGACCAAGGGGTCCCCCCCCTTCATCGAAATCTGTATCCTCAGTGACCATTTCTTCTGGAAAATCCAGGTGCTTCCTCTTGCTCGATCTCTTACAGGGTGACTCCTCAGGGGAAGGTCTGAGGAGGACTCTGAAGATGGGGAACTCTGCAATTGCTCTTGTGCCTGCTGCCCCAAGGTAGCAGATTGTGTTAGCTGTGAGCCAGAGGATACATAAATGTGACACTCTTGACGGGAATGGTGTCAACTGTGAGCCTGCTGAGGCCAGAGAGCCCAGAACTGAGAAGGATAACCTTGGAACTGGGGTTAGACCCCACTCCAGAGTAGGAGCCACGAGAGGACTTGTTACCGCCAAGGCACTAAGAATGTAGATGGCACCATGGAAAAAATTGGAGCTGATACAGGGATCCCGGAACCAGCAGCAAAGTCACGGTCCTATGAGTGGGTTGGCTCCAATGGAGCCACAGACCAGAGTCTCGATTCTGGAACCAAGGTGAGAGCCACCATCTGTACCGAAGTAGCTGTCACCGAGAATGAAGTAGTGGGCTCCAAGACCTGCAGAGAGGTTGAAGGAGGAAGATAAGTGGGTGTCCCTGGGAGATTAACCCTTGGCTCCGAATGGGAGAAAGGTCCTAGGGGGAGCAGGAAGGCTCCTGGCTGCCAAGAGCTGATCCAACAATCTGACTACATCTAGCTCTGAACAGCTCCTGGTGGAATGGACAGACATCCCCGAGAGCGATTCTGGCCCATCAAGAAATGTACTTAATTGCTGACCCAAGAAGGGATCTGTAGATGGGGAGTACCTAGTCCTCGGTGTACTCTCAATCTTTGGCACTGTGTTCTGTTGACCAATAATTTGCTTTGCAGGGGAGGAAGTTACCGGTATGCTTGGAGAGACTATTGTTGGTACTGAGAGGGTCATCAGTACAGATGATAAGGTTGGTGCTTTAGGAGTTTTGGTAGCTTCAATAACAGTCGGCACCATGGGAGCTGTGACAGACATCGGTGCCAGAACAGAAGTCGGTGTAGATTTTGGTATTTTAACCCTTGGTTCCGAGGATTGAGTCGAAACCTGAGCCTTAGTAGATTTAGCTTTGTGTGCCTTAGGAGATGCAGGTACTGAGTGACTCCTTTGCTTGGATTCTTTTCTGGGAGACTTGGATGTCTCTGCCTCCAATAAAGCCTCACCAAAAGGGCATTTTAGCAACCCCTTGAGGATAAGTTTAAGCCTCTCTGCAAGGGTTTGAGCACTGAAACCCTTGCAGAGTTCACATGGTGGTTGAATCTCCAAATGTGGCACACCTAAACAATAAACACATGAAAGATGCCCATCAGAGCTGGGTATTTTTCTCCCACATTTGTCACATTGCTTGAACCCTGTGATTCCCTTTTGTTTTTCTGCCATGTTCAAAAACAGCAAGAGGGTATGAGCACAGACACACAAAAAACTAACAGAAAAAGATCGGGAAGAGTACAGAATACAGCTTTTTTTTTTAAATGGATGTACCACCAATGGTACTTAGAAAATTACCCCAGAGGGTAATAGAAGGAAAGGAGGAAAAATAAGGATACCACCAATGGTATCGAAGAATTACCAGAGGTAGAGAGAAGGGATGGGCTTATACCAACAATGGTAAGAAGAATTTACCGGACAAGGTAAGAGAAAAGGGTTAAACAAATACTCACAGCAATACACATGCACTAACAATAACTACCAAGGAGAAAGCAACAATATAGAGAAGTAGAAAAATATACACATAATACACACACACACACACACACATCTATAAGAAACATTTAGCACTTAGCTGAGAGCACAGTTGACACTTCAGATTTTCTACACGGCAAATGAGACCTGAGGGGAAAGGAAGACAGGCAGTATGGGTAGCCTTGGCTTGAGAGTTTCTGGCCGACACAAGTTTGTTATAACAGCCGAGTCAGTTCCGAGGGTTGGAACCAGAACCCAACAGTCACAAATGAAGGAAGATTGACATCAGATACATTTCCCTAGACAAAAGCTTCAAATCAGTGGTAGCAGAGGAGTCAAATGGATGCCCTGCCAGCATCTGCAACATGAAAGGCAAATTCCACGGTGGGACAGGGCCCCAAAGAGGAGGTCTTAGCAGAAAATTACCCCTAAGGAAGGCCTTTATCCCTGTTGCTGTGGAAGCTGGAAAAGGCTAATTGTAGAACAACTGGAACCAGCTTAAGAAAACCCAGGACTACCTCCAAGGGGCCCAAGATGGGAACAAAACCCTGGGAGTCAGCCCAAATAGCAAAGTGCTTCCACTTGCTAGCATACACCTTTCATGTAGACATGTTCTCAAAGGAAGAGATGATATGCACCATACTGCTGGAAAGCTTGGGATTTCTGGCCATCAGGGGAACTGGAGAAACCATGCAGTTAGCTTTAGAGTTTGGAGATCAGGCAGATCCAGACTGGCAGGATGGGAGATGAGATCCATAGGGGATCCAGCACCCAAGGAGGGTGCTTCAGAAGAGACCAAAGAAAGGGGAACCAAACCAGACAAGGCGAAAAAGAGAGCTATGAGGATTACAGTCACTCTGCAGGTGGCTGCCTTCTGAAGAAATTATGTAAACATCCTACAACATGGTCTTACACAAATGACTAATGCCAAAGTCATGGCCTTAAACTCAATGCAAAAAAAATGTATTCCTTTCGGTAAAGCGATATTCCTGCTACCTACCATATCAATAGCAACACCGTAAGTATGCACTCAGTGATGAGAGACCTAGGCAATCAGGTTAACAGCAACCTCATCTTTGACCACCATGTCTCCACAGTGGTAAGAAAGTAATTCTATATTGCTCATCTCATAAGAACACTGCCTCCAAAAAAAGAGAAGTTATAGCCTCCCTGTACTCTTCCCTCATCAGGCCAATAATTGACTACAACGTCCCTTTTGGTATGTACCTATCCAAGCACGTGCAGCAATTGAAAAGACCGCAAAGTTTCCATACAAGGAAAATTCTAAGTGTTCAGCATCTGCCCTATGTGGATTGTGTGAAATCATTGTCACTTTATTCTGTTTCATACAGACGTCTCAGATGCATTCTCTTCCTTGCATACAAGGTAATCTCTGATCCTGCTTTACTGGAAATGCTGTGTTTCGTAAGTCAAATGGTACACAGGTTACATGGTCTAAAGACCTTAACCTGGTATATGACATTAACAGAACCTGCTTGAGGGACAGATTTGTCTCCCAGAGGTTACCACACCGTTGTAACAGACTCCCACTTCATGTTAAACAGAGTGACCTCATTGGCACTCTTCAAATCCAATCTGGATTGAATGGGTACTGCAAATTCACCCTGTGGGTTCCACCTGTGTCCCTCTTGGACAGGGGCAAGAGGTGCTGATCTGGAAACAAGGTTAGAACTTGGTTAGGCTTGTAAGGGTCCTAGGCCCAATTAGCCTAGTAACTTCCCATGATTAAAGGGATCAGAGTAAGCGTACAAGAAACCCAGAGGCCAAGTATACAGAACAGCTTTCTAAGTGACTGCCAGTAAGAAGGGACGAAGGTGCAACAGCTGTCGCACTTGGTGTTTGACAAGGATGCAAACAGGTAGCAACATGTTGTGCTCCAGCACTGAAAGATCTGAGCAGCAACTCTCAGATTCAGGGATCACATGTGAGGAAGAAGAATGCTTCTCTATACACCATCTGCCAAAATGTTGGACCTCTCTAGGATACGAGTTGCAGTCAGAAAATGCTGAGATGAAATCACTCACAAGAGACCCCTCATGGCCTACCAACAAAAAGGGTAAGACTGCATTCCCTCCTGTTTGTTCAGATGCCAAAAGACCAACATATTGTCTGCCTGGACTGAGATCACACACTGGGGAGACTGTCCTAAAAAGCCTACACCAGCAAGAGAACTGCCCTCATCCTCAAGACATCGATGTGAATAACAGCCTTGGAAGAGGACCAGGTATGTTGAACTGCCCTCCCTTTGACATGCTCCAACCCAGGGGATGGTCTTTCGTTGGATACAGAGGAAGACTCCAGCCACCACCTGACCTGATCTTGACATACATTCATCATAATTATGGGAAAATCCACTGGATGTGATACACAGAACCATTGCACTGCCAGAGTCCATTGCAGAGCCTTCATGTGACAACTGGCTACTAGAATGAGACTGATGGAAGACACCATGTGCCCCAACAGCTTTTGATTACTGAAGACTCAAAATTCTGGACACTGAAAACTTTGCAATCTGAGAAATGCTAGACTGCACTGTGACCATCTGGAACATGGTCTGTTTTACAAAGGGATTGAGCTTGCGCAAATCCAAGACTACCCTGAGGTTCTTGTTCTTCTTTGGAAGCAAAAAGAATCTTCAGTAGACCCCAGATCCTCATTGGTCTGGTGGGATCTCTTGGATGACCAGCAACTTCTGAATCCCAGCAGCTGTCTTCTGTCTCTGACTGGGTAGAATGTCTGGGAGATGAAGATTCAAATGTGGAAGTTCTAAAATGGAATTCTGGACTGGAAGCCAACCAGAGTGGCCTGTCTGGGAGCAGACTGAGGGAGAGTCACAGATGCTGATTTAGGAGGAGGCTGGAACACCAGTTGTAGTTGACCATTCCCTCTCCTGACAGGAAAACCGCCTTTCTACACCGTTGAAAGCTGAAGCTAAAGCTGAAGCAGGCCAACCACAGCCGAAGAACTTTGGGTCTGAAGATCACAAGGATGCTGCACTCCAGTGGAGCCATGGTCTGCCCTAATGCTGAGACTGGAGCCAAGCAATCAAAGATGGCTGCCCCAAAGGCGATCCCAAAGCTAGAATCGAACCAGACTGGGAAACACCCATCTCAACATCAGCCCTGAGGTCTGCTGGGCTCTGACACAGTCAGTCAAGGAAACCAAGGCATGAGCCATAGTGGTATTCAGCCAAGCCATCAGCTCCAGCCTGCAGAAAGGAAAAACTACCAGCCCCCCAAAAAAAGAAGTTATGTACTCACCATAACGTTCCATCTGAGTAGGTACTTCATTTGTCTGCAACCTGTGGGTATCGGATCCGATCTCGGATCTGAGCTGGCAGCTTTACTAGCTAAAAGATCCGTGGCTCCTAGCTCCTCCCCTTACCCATAATCCCCTGCTACATACTCCCTTTCCCCAGATCGAGTTTGCCTATACTAACAACCAAGACTCTCGACCGAGGACCATAACCTACTGCCTAACTGCATGAACAAATATCATTCACAGTCAGGAAGCACAATACTGGATAGGGGGCATGGAGGGGGGGTCGGGTTGCAGACAAATGAAGTACATACTCAGATGGAACGTTATGGTGAGTACATAACTTCTTTATCTGAAGTAGTTACTTCATTTGTTCAGCAACCTGTGGGACAGGGTCCCCAGCTACCTAAAATAAAACCCTGGGAGGTCCTCAAGGAAGGATATTCCGGAGCACCGCGGAGCCAAAGGTAGCCCTACTCCTGGATATTATATCCAATTTATAATGAGAAATGAATGTATGAGAAGAGGACCAAGTAGCTGTTGAACATATATCATCCAGAGGAACTCTGGACCAAAAATGCTGCAGAAGTAGCTATGGAACGAGTTGAATGTGTATGGACTCCGGAAGGAGCAGGTTTCCCCGGAGGCTAAATGAGCATGGATGATGCATTGCAAAATCCAGTTTGCTAAAGTAACTTTGGTAATAGCCTTACCCAAGGATGGTTTGGCAAAGGACACAAACAATTGATCAGACCTGCGAGTAGCCTTCGTCCTGTGAAAGTAAAAGCGCAGTTGTCCATGTAAGTCCAATTTGTGTAATTTATATTCCCCTTTGTTCTGGAAGTTGGAAAAAAAACACTGGTAAATTAATCGACTGATTAATATTTGATTCAGAGGCCACTTTGGGCAGAAAGGAGGGGTTAGTCCTGAGAGACACTTTATCCTTATGAAAAATTAGATAAGGGGCTCTCATGCAAAGCGCTTGAAGTTCTGAAACCCTCCTGGCTGACGTAATAGCGATCAGAAAGGCTGTTTTCCAGGATAAAAATTTTAATTGAACCGAGGCAGCTGGTTCGAAGGGCGGACTTGTTAATGCCTGCAGAACCAAGGTCAGATCCCATGGTGGAACCACAGTCTTAACTGGCGCTTCAAGAGAAAAATTCCTTTCAAAAACATTTTGCATATTTTTGTTGAAGCTAATGATCCCAGCTCATCTCCTATGTGAAAATGAGAGATGGCTGCCAACTGTACTTTAACTGTAGATGCACTGGCTCCTTGATGAAAAATATGTGACAAGAATTCAAGAACAGTCGGGATAGGGATGGTAAAAGGATCCAAACCCTTGTTTCTTGCCCAGATGGAAAAATGCTTCCACTTACTACTGTAAATATTTCTGGTAGTAGGTTTGTGCGCTGCTACCAGAATGGCTTTCACTGGTGAGGAGATACCGGGAGTCCTTGCCATCAGTGGAACTGGATCAACCAAGCCGCAAGCTTGAGGTTTTCCAGGTTTGGTGGTTGCAATCCCGCAGGATGCAAAATCAGATCCGGGATGGGATCCAAGGAGGAACTACACTGAGACTGCAAATAAGGGAACCAGATCTGGCGAGACCAGAATAGGGCTACGAGGATAACCTTGCTCCCCAATCGACGTGCTTTCTGTAGGAATTTCGTCATGAGGGGAAGAGGGGGGGTAAGCACAGAGGAGACCGGGTGGCCAAGCGTGAACCAGAGCATCTCTGGGGCTTCTCCCCTAGTGGGGGAATTAGAGCAAAAACCTCGCTGCACTTCGTGTTTGACGGAGAAGCAAAAAGATTGCAGCAAGGTCGACCCCATTTGAGGAAAATTTGTTTCACTACTGACTGGTTCAGAGACCACTCGTAAGGTGTGAGGATCAAGCGACTCAGCTTGTCTGCAAGAACGTCGGACTGTCCCAGAATGTGCGTTGCTATCAGAAAATAGTTGGTGGATATCGCCCATTCCCAAACTCTCATGGCCTCCCGACAAAGGGGATAACATCTGTTTATGTACCAGACTACCGCCATGTTGTCTGTCTGTATTGCAATAGTCCCCAGGGGAAGAAGGTCATGAAGAGCTTGCAATGCTAGAAGCACCGCCCTCACATCTCCAGGACATTGATATGCAGAGCGGTCTCTAAGGGAGTCCATGTGCCTTGGACGGTTCTGCCCATAGAATGTCCCCCCACCAGAGGCGAAAAGCGTCCGTGGTCAACATGGCTGGGGTTGAGGCATCACAAAGGGTCTCCCTTCCCGCAGCTCCTGTGAGCGAAGCCACTAGAGGAGGGAGTCCCTGCAAACCTTGCTCAAGGTAATAGGAGTGTCTAAGGGGTGTAGCAATAGAGATCATTGGACTTGAAGGGTCCATTGAAGAATTCTCATTCGCAGACGTGCATGCAGGAAAGACTGATTACTGCCGCCATACAGCCTAGCGCTCTCAGGACTAATTCTGCTGATGGAGCTGGGGACTGAAGTGCCATAACATGACTTGACAAACTGTTCAATCTGTCTGATGTTAAAAGGGCCTGAGAGAGGCGAGTATCTATTTTGGCCCCTATGAATTCCAGAACCTGTACAGGACGAAGGAATAATTTTTGGAAGTTTATTGAAATGCCCAGACGCTGGGCAAGATTGAGAGAATAGTCTCTGGCAGAACAAAGCTGATGCCTGTTGGAGGCGGTGAGGAGCCAGTCGTCCAGGCACGGAAAGACCTGAATGCCCTGGAGTCTCAAGTGGGCTGCAACACCTGTCATGACCTTGGTGAACACCCTGGGAGCTGTAGTGAGGCCGAACGGAAGAACCCTGAACTGATGATGACTGGCGCCCAGCCAAAAGCGGAGAAACCTCCCGGATCATCTGTCCATAAGAATATGGTAGTACGCATCCTTGAGGTCTATGGAGCACATCCAGTCATTCTCCCGAAGAAGGGGGAGAACTGATTGCAGAGTGACCATCTGGAACTTTCCTTTGGAAATGAACAGATTCAGGGAAGAAAGGTCTAGAATCGGTCTTAAGTCCCCCGTCTTTTTCGGCACTAAAAAGAACCTAGAGTAATTGCCCAATCCGAACTGGTCTGGGGGGACGTGCTGGATAGCTCTTTTCTAGCAGCTTCGAAACCTCCGAAGCTGCCACCTTCCTTTGATCGGGTGGGACATCGGGGAGGTGCTACATAGGAGGTGGAAGACTTAGAAAGGGAAGGCGTAACCTATGGATATGATTCGGAGCACCCACCGATCTGTCGTAATGGACTCCCAATTTTGGAGGTGCTTCGACAGACACCCCCCCGACTGCCTCCAGAGAGGGACAGTCGGGTAAGCCCTCAAGGCTGTTGTGCGGGCCTGGCCGAGAACGGTTCTCTAGACCCGAAATTACGCGCCCCCCCCCCTGCCTCTGAAGGACAAGGGGTCCGAAGCTGGACAGGACTGCTGAGACTTCCGGAACCTCATCTTCTTTTGTCCCATCTGATTCCTAGAAAAGGATTGTTGGGGATTAGAGAAGTGGACTCTGACGGCAGACAGCGTCTTCCCGTCCTTCTCACTTTGGACCAGCATCTCGCAGATGGTCTTGCCAAAGAGCGAAGAACCGTCAAAGGGTGAGTTCGTGAAGGACGCCTTGAAGGGTTCCGCAAAATTGCAAAGGCGGAGCCAGGTGTGATGCCGCAAGGCAACCCCCTGCTCCGCTAACTCTAGCCGCTCCCTCCGTGGCATGGGAGAGTAGCCGCATAGACGTGTTAGAAATAGATTTCAGAGTGGCCATGCGAGTCGAGAAAGTCCTCTTATCCTCAGCCGTCATGGACTCCGGGGGAGCCCCAGCGTATTCCTTTATTAAGTCTCGCTGGAGTCTGATGACGTGCACCATGTAGTTCAGTGCCCTTATAGAAAAGGTGGCTGAAGCAAACATCCGCTTTCCAATGCAGTCCAACATCCGAGATTCCTTATCCGGAGGACGGACCGAGGAACTCTCCTGTGCTAGTTCCTTCTTCGTGGCGGCCGCCACCAACATGGCATCTACTAGTGAACCCTTAGACCAAGCCTGCCTATCCAAGGGAGGACTAAGAATTTTATCTGGCCTTCTTGGAATTGGCTCCACGGTGTCTGGTTCCTTCCATGCCCTGGTAGTAATTAAGTCTACCAGGGGGTCACCCGGGGGGGGGGGACACCCAGGAGGTAGACGGGCCTGCATCAAACGCCTCCAGAAACACAGACTCATCCGAGGAAGGTTTCTGGGCAGACCACCCTCCTCTAATTCGCAACATTTCCATGATGTCTCCAAAGGAGACATCCTCAGGGGGTGATCTTTGGGAACCTTCCCCTTCATCCAAATCTGTGTCTTCCATGAGGGACTCAGGGAAGTCCAGGTGCCTCCTTTTGCACTTCCGTTTACGAGGGACCTCCTCGGTGGGGCTATCCGAGGAGGGCTTGCTCACAGGGTCCTGTTCCTCTAAGGGAACTGGAGTGTTGGCGCAGGCTGTCCCAGAGGCCGGATGATAGACCCACATGCGTAGGGGGGGCAGGAGGATCAGTCGCCCGGACCGGGGATCTGGAAGATCTCTACAGAACCCTCTCCACTACCTCAAATGCCGAAAGCAAACTGCTTTCCCCAGGCTCCGAAAGCAGCCCCCTCGGCTCCAAGATAGGGATCGGTGTCGGAGCTGAAGCAGTCGGACCCGACAGGGAAATGTGCTCCGACCTGAACGGAGCCGAAGACACACCTACCCCCATGGATCCGACGCTTGGCGCTCGGCCACGAGAGCCAGGATCCAACAAGCTCGAGGGTAAAGTCGGCGAAGTAACCGGTACTGTCGGCGCTGACAACTCCCCAGTTCTGAAATGGCCCGGATCCGACTACTCCGAAACCCCAAACCGGGTCAGAGAAGGAGCTATCGGGGCAAAGAAGGGGGCTGCTCTCCCCCCAGAGGGGAGGGGGAGGCAGAAGCACCCCCATCTGCATTTAAGTCTGCAAAAATTGATGCATCATCCGATCCATGTGTGCATCGGTCAGGCTCCTCGTCGATCTAGAAGAGGTCATCGAGGCGGGCCGGGAGGGCCACCTCGAAGGAGACTGATACTCCTCCTCCAACTCCGGCGAGAAACAAGGCGAACAGAGCCAAGAGGGAGAGGATCCGGAGGCCCTCATGGAGTCTCAGCCCGCCTCTTGTGCTTTTTTTTGTGTCTCTTCTCCCTAGAGGAGGAAGAAGAGTTCTCCTGACCTTGGGAATCTGAGGGAGGTTGAGTCCCAGACAGGGTAGGAGGGTCCAAAGGCCCGGGGGCCGCAGTCGCAGCCTGTGCCTTAGAGGGAGAGGAGGAAGAAGAATCCTGCGGTAATAATCCCGCCAGGATTAACTTGTTCCTCCTATCCCTGGTGGCCTGGGGGTTAAATGCTGCACACATTTGGCAGCTGGTGGACAAATGGGCCACCCCCAGACAAAGAACGCACTGAGTGTGGCCATCAGCTGGGGAAAGTTTATGGCCACACTCAGAGCACTTAGAATACGGCTTTGGGCCCTTCAGCCATAATACACCACACACACACACACACACACACACTAAGGGGGAGGGAAATAAAAATTAAGGCAAAAATTACCACAAAAAATTTAAAGTAATAATAATATACGACGACTAGGGCGCTAATAAACACACACACACACAACAAAAAATATCTGAATCTGACTTTTAAGGTTTGATGAACCAGAAAGTTCTCACCCACGCCTAGGAGCTCTTCACTTGAAGCTTCTCTCAGCCGCGGCAAACGAGATCTGGGGAAAGGGAGTATGTAGCAGGGGATTATGGGTAAGGGGAGGAGCTAGGAGCTCGGATCTTTTAGCTAGTAAAGCTGCCGGCTCAGATACCCACAGGTTGCAGAACAAATGAAGTAACTACTTCAGATCCTCGGATCCATGGGACCCAAGAGAGGAAAACAATCTGATGGAGCCAAAGCACCGGGGAGGGATCTTGGTGCTGAGGGAAAGAGGCCTAATTGTATCAGTGTCTGAAGAAATGACCTGATCAGCTGCTCCAAGTCCAAAGCTTTTAGACTGCCCAAAATGCTGACCCCAAGTCGATGAAGCGACCGAAGGGGGTTTTGGAGGTCCATCTGGGATGCAGGGACACCGTTAATTGGATTCAAACAGCAGAATCCTAGATACAATGCAGAAAAGGGAAGGACTACATCAGAAAAGATGGAAAGAAAGGTGACCTAGCCCACCCCAAACCAGCTGTTCATGCAGAAAGTGACTAGGGATGCTCAGTACTTGAGAAGAATCCTTCCCTGAAATTGGCACAAAAGAAGACCAACTCCAATAGACTGAAGGAGATGGTAGCGCCGAAGCCATTGGGGGGATCCAAGAGCTTTGAGACATTTGGATCCAGCAGAACAAAAGGTGCAGCAGAGGAAGAAGCTGGAGCGGACCATTTATGGTCCCCTTTAGCAGACTTGAGATCCTTGGATCCATGCCTGTAATCTCCCTTGCAGAAAGAGCTGCCTGAAGGAAGAAGACCCTACAACACTAACTTTTCTCTCATCATTTATGGCCCAAGAACTTAAGTCTTTGCAAATGGAGCCAGTCAAATCCAGATGGACTGTCCCAAGGCAGTAAACGGATTTATCATGAATGTCCTGCGAAGGCAACTTATGACTACACATGGCACATTTTTGAAATCTCTTCGGATCCATAACAAAACCTACACAAAGTAAAAAAAAAGTCAATGACACAAAAAAGTTCACAGCTACTCTACTACTATAGGCACAACACACAAAACCAAACACTCTAGACATGAAAAACCCAAACACTAAGATAACTTGACCTACACCATCTAGAAACTACCTATCACCAAAACCTTACTTACACACACACGCGCTTAATAAAAGGATGGAAGACAAAGGGAGCAAAAGCACACTCAAAAAGAACCAAAAAGGATACAGTTTGGTGGAACGACAACCATAGCTGCTGTCCAGGAATGCAGGCAAACTAAATCTTAGGCTTTCTAAGGTGAGCAAAGCATTTTGGGTAGAGGACGCAGAGCTCAGCTAACTGAAATCTTGGAGATTTGGCCAATCATGAATCTAATAACCCAAAGGTTGAATCAACATGGAAAAAACATCTGATCAGAAAGTTAGTTTGGCTTAAACTTGGATATTACTTCAAATATATATATATATATATATATATATATATATATATATATATATATATATATATATAAAACTTGGTTCTCAAAGAAACTATGTACCTGTGGAAAATGAGATAGGGTATACTCACCATAAGAACTAGCAACTTGGATACCCTTCTTGCAGAGGTCAGAGCAATCAGTAAAACTGTTTTTGGTGTTAAGAACCTCAAGTCAGCCAGGTTAGCTGGTTCAAAAGCAGCAAATGTTGGCTTCTCTAACATTAAGATCCCAAGATGGGACACCAGTTTTCTTGGAGGCCTCTTATGCAAAACCCCCTTCAAAAATATTTAGACATGAGAAAGCATTGCAATATGAGGATCTATGGGCAAACATACCGAAATGACTGATAAATGAACCTTGATGGAGCATCAAAGGCCATAAGATATTAACTCGCAAAGATATTGTAAAATCAGAGAACAAGTAGCCCTTGAATGGGTATTGGTTTTATTGATGCCACCAACTAGAAATCCTTTCCCTTTTACTATTATATGATTTTTAGTAGCGGCTTTCTTGCCTCCATTAGTACTTGCTGCATGTCCTCAGTAACCAGATGTCTAAAGGGAATTAAGATCTTATCATCCACGGAGTGAAATGAAGCTGACTGGGGTTGGGGAACATCAAACACTTCTGTTTTTGTGTGAATAGATCCACCCTGTGAAGAAGCTTGCACTAAATGCCCCTGACCATTCCCAAAAGAAGGGAGAAAAAGAAGCTATGTACTCACCATGTTCCATCTGAGTAGGTAAACTTCATTTGTCAGCAACCTGTGGGTTTCGGATCTGAGCCGGCAGCATACCAAGAAAAAGATTTGAGCTCCTAGCTCCTCCCCCTACCCATACTACACTGCAACCTCCTTCCAATCCTCAGATCGAGTTTGCCAATCCACACGTGACACCAACAAACTAACCCGAGACCCCTAAACCAAGGACAAACCTCCAGCTCATAAGCTCTGAACATCGAGCTCAGCAAAAATAACGCCAAGGTAAGGGGGAAGGAGGGAGGGGCGGTTGCTGACAAATTAAGTTTACCTACTCAGTTGGAACGTTATGGTGAGTACATAACTTCTTTACCTGAAGCAGTTAACTTCATTTGATCAGCAACCTGTGGGACAGAGTCCCCAGCTAAGGATATTCCAGAGCACTGCAGAGCCAAAGGAAGCCCTTCCTCTTGACACCAAATCCAGTTTATAATGAGTAATAAAGGTGAGAGAAGATGCCCAGGTAGCTGCTGAGCAAATGTCATCCAGGGAAACTCTAGACCAGAATGCTGCAGACGTTGCCATGGAATGTGTAGAATGAGCATGAACTACTGGTTCTGGTAAACCAAGCTCTCTGTATGCTTGTAGGATACAAAGGAAAATCCACTTAGCAAGAGTCACTTTTGAAACTGGTTTCCCTAAAAAGGGCTTACCAAAAGAAACAAAACGATCAGATTTACGAAAGGCCGCCGTCCTGTGCAAATAAAAATGGAACTGCCTGTGAACATCCAGCAAATGAAGTTTGTATTCCTCTTTGTTCTGAAAATTAGGGAAAAAGACAGGCAAATTAATAGCTGGATTAATGTTAGTCTCAGAAGCAACTTTAGGGAGAAAAGATGGATTAGCCCTGAGAGACACCCTGTCCTTATGAAATACAAGATAATGGGGGTTTCATACAAAGAGCTTGAAGCTCCGACACTCTCCTTGCTGAAGTTATAGCTACCAGAAAAGCCATCTTCCATGACAAAAATTTTAAGTCAACTGATGTCGAGGGCACGAAAGGAGGCGCAACCAAGGCCTGAAGAACCGCAGTCAGATCCCATGGCGGGGACAGATTCGTAATAGGAGGTCTTAGAAGAAAAGTGCCTTTCAAAATAGTCTTACAACTTCTGGCAGGAGCGAGACAGCCTAAATTGTCCCCTACATGGAAATGAGAAATAGCCGCCAGCTGGACCTTCACTGTGGAGGAGCTGGCTCCTTGCTGGAAAATGTGCGACAAAGTCTAATACCACTGAGATAGGAGCGATAAAAGGATCTAGATTTCTCTGTGAAGAACAAATGGAGAAGCGTCTCCCATTTGCTACAGTAAATTTTCCTGGTAGAGGATTTATGTGCTGCAACCAAGACGGACTTAACAGGAGAAGAGATATCGGGAGTCCTAGCAACTAGTGGAACTGGAGCAGCCAAGCTGTGAGCTTCAGGCAGTCCAGATTCGGAGGAAGCATTCCCGAGGGATGATGAATCAGATCCGGAATGGGATCCAAGATCGAGCTATGAGAGGAGACCATAGGCAGGGGAACCAGACTTGACGAGGCCAGAATGGGGCTATAAGGATCAATCTGCTCCCCAACCGGCAAGTTTCTGCAAGAACTTTATCGTGAGTGGAAGCGGGGGATACGCATAAAGAAGACCGGGTGGCCAAGCATGATCAAGAGAGTCTCTGGCAGCTTCACCCGTCGGGGGGATTAGAGCAAAAAACTCGCTGCACTTCGCATTGGAAGGCGATGCGAAGAGATCGCAGCAAGGCTGACCCCACTTGAGGAAAATCTGTTCCGCTACACAAGGGTTCAGAGACCACTCTTAGGGAGAAAGGATAGTCCTGCTCAATTTGTCCGCCAAAATGTTGGACCGACCCGGAATGTATGTTGCTATCAGAAAGCGGTTGGTGGAGATCGCCCCTTCCCAGACTCTCATGGCTTCTCGACAATGGGGATAAGATTAGGTTCCCCCCTGTTTGTTGATATACCAGACCACTGACATAGTCTGACTGGATCGCAATAGTTCCCAGAGCGAGATAAGCATGAAGGGCCTGCAATGCTAAAAGGACCGCTCTCATCTCTAGAACATTTATATGCAGAACGGTCTTGTTTTGACTCCACGTGCCTTGAACAGTCCTGCCCGAACAATGCCCCCTCCCACCCTAGGTGGGAAGCATCCGTGGTCACCGTGGCTTGGGGTTGGGGCGCAAGAAAGGGATGTCCCTCCTGCAAATTCCGAGACTGGAGCCACCACGTGAGAGAATCTCTGTGCACACTGCGCAGAGGGATCGGAAAATCTAGAGGTTGATGAAGAATCGACCACTGAACTTGCAACGTCCACTGTAGAATTCTCATTTGCAGACGAGCAAAAGGGATCAGGTTGACAGCTGCTGCCATGGACCCTAAGGCTCTCAGGACTAATTCTGCAGGGGGTGCAGAGGACTGAAGAAGAGCTAACACATGAAGTGCCAGGCTGTGTAGCCTGTCTGGGGTTAAGAATGCCCTGGCCTGACGAGAATCTATTCTCACCCCTATGCAGTCTAACACTTGAACAGGTTGAAGGGAAGACTTCTTGAGATTTATGGTAATCCCTAGCTGAGGTGATATCCGGAGAAAGAAATCTCTGGCTAGTAACAGTAGATGCCTGGTGGGGGGGCGGTGAGGAGCCTGTCGCCCAGGTATGGGAAGACCTGAATGCCCTGAAGTCTCAGGCGGGCCACTACAACTGCCATGACCTTGGTGAACACCCTGGGGGCTGTGGTGAGACCGAAGGGTAGGGCCCTGAATTGATAATGACTGGCCCCTAGCCAAAAGGGGAGAAACCTCCCGGATCGCCTGTCCATCAGAATATGGTAGTATGCATCATTGAGGTCTATCGAGCACAACCAGTCTTCCTCCTGCAGGAAGGGCAGGATGGATTGAAGCGTGACCATCCAGAACATTTCCTTGGCACCGAACAGGTTCATTGTTGATAGGTCGAGAATCAGGTCAAGAATCGGCCTTAGGTCACCCGTCTCTTTTGGCACCAAAAAGAACCTGGAATAGATGCCTGATCCGGACTGGTCTGGGGGCACCTGCTGGATGGCTCTTTTTTCTAGTAGCTTTTGTATTTCCAAGGCCGCGACCTCCCTCGGAGCGGGTGGGATGTCCGGGAGGAGCCTTCTGTAAGGGGGCTTGTTTATGAAGTGAATAGAATAGCCTCTGGATATTATTTGAAGCATCCAGTGATCTGTAGTGATGGACTCCCATTGAGCTAGGTGCATCGAAAAACGCCCAACTGACTCCAGAGAGGAGCAGTCGGGCAATCCCTCAGGGTTGCTGCATGGGTCGCTCTGAAAAAGGTTCACATGACCCGAAGTTCTTCGGACCCCCTCTGCCTCTGGACCGGAGTCCACCTTTTCCCCCTCTGCCTCTGGGGGAGAAGGAGTCCTGAGCGTTCCGGGACTGCTGAGATTTCCGGAGCCACAGCTTCTTTTGCCCTCGCTGGTTCCTGGAAAAAGACCTTTGAGGGTTAGAGAAGCGGATCCTGATGGCTGACAGCATCTTCCCATCTTTCTCACTCTGGACAAGCGTATCGTGGACAGTCTTCCCGAACAGGGTCGAACCGTCAAAGGGTGCGTTAGCGAAGAATGCCTTGAAGGGTTCTGAGAAATCGCAAAGACGGAGCCAGGCGTGACGCTTTAAGGCGATGCCGGACCCGCTAGCCCTAGCGGCTCCCTCGGTGGCATGAGAGAGTAAACACATGGACGTATTGGACACAGACTTGAGAGTGGCCATACGAGCCGAGAAGGTCCATTTATCCTCGGCCGACATGGACTCCGGGGGAGAGTCAGCGTACTCATTCATGAGGTCCCGCTGCAGTCGAATTATGTGGGCCAAGTAATTCAGTGCCCTTATAGTAAAGGTGGCTGAAGCAACAGTCCGCTTTCCAAGACGGTCCCATAGCCCTAGACTCCTTGTCTGGGGGGTGGACCGAGGAACTTTCTTGGGAGAGTTCCTTTTTCGTGGCTGCCACCACCACGACATCAACCGGGGAACCTTTGTTTCAGGAAGCTCTATCTGCCGGTGGACTCAATATTTTGTCGGGTCTTTTGGGTATAGGCTCCAGTGTCCGGTTCCTTCCAAGCTCTGGTGGTGATAAGGTCCACCAGAGGGTCGGCTGGGGGGGGGGGAAGACACCCAAGAGGTAGATGGGCCTGTGTCGAACGCCTCCAGGAATACGATACGACTCATCAGAGGAAGGTTTTTGGGTGGACCACCCCCGGCGAAGAATTCCCATAATGTCTCCAAAGGAGACATCTTCGGGGGGTGATTTGGGGGAACCTTCCCCTTCCTCCAAGTCGGTATTCTCAGTGAGGGACTCAGGGGAGTCCAAGTGCCTCCTTTTACACTGGCGTTTGTGAGGGACCTCCTCGGGTGGACTCTCCGGGGAGGGCTCACAAATGGTTTCATGTTCCTCCAAGGGAACTGTCTGGGGAGCAATAGACACAGGCTGTCCTGGGGGGGGGGGACTGGATGACGGAAGACAAACCCAGCTGTGAGGGAGCAGGAATGGACCACAAGGAGAGTAAGGGGTCTCGATCCTTCAAAGAGAACCCTCTCCACAACTTTGAATGCCGAGGGAGAACAGGCCTCCCTGAAACTGGTAGTGAGGGTAGCTGAGACCCTCGGATCTGATGAAGGGATCTGAGCCGAAGTTGGAACGGCCGGACCTGAAGGGACGGTATGCCCTGACCACAACTGAGCCGATGACACACTCATCCTCTTGGATCAGAAGCCCGACTCTTGGCTCCGAGAGCTCGGATCCGAAAGTGGATCAGACTCGAGGGCATGGCCGGCATCAAGGCCGAAGGTACCATCGGCGCTGACCCCCCTGACTCCTCGGATTCATAGACTCCGATATCCGATGGTGGATCGGAGAAGGAGCTATCTGGGAGAAAAACGGAGCCGAACTCCCAGCACCGGGGGGGTTGGGGGAGTCAGCAACACCCCCATCTGCAGTTGAGTTTGTAGAAACCTTTGCATCATCCGATCCATGTCTGCTTCAGAGATGCTACAAGTCGATCTAGAGGAAGCCACCGATGTCGGCCGGGAGAGCCGACATGAAGACGACCTCGAGGGTGGTCTAGCCTCCTCCTCCTGAGAAAATCGTGGTGAACGGAGTCGAGGAGAGGATGGCCTGGTAACTTTCACAGGAGACAAAATCACCTTAGTGGGAAGAGCCGTTGGATCCAACTCTGCCTGCCGCTTGCGGCCCTTCTTCCTTTCGGAATGTCTCTCGGCCTCCCTGTGTTTCTCTTTTATTCTCTCTTTCTTGGCCTCTCTCCCTGTGGTAAGGTGGGAGGGTGAGTCCCAGACAGGGAAGGAGGGCCTGACGGCTGGACAGCCATAGCCATGGCTGGTGAGGAAGCAGCAGAAGAGGCAGAAGTTGATTCTGCAGGTAGAAAATCCGAGAGAATTAACTTGTTCCTCCGATCCCGCAGGGCTCGGGGGTTGAAGGCCGCACAGATTTTGCAGCCGGATGACAAATGGGCCACCCCCAAGCAAACTACACACAGTGTGAGACCATCGGCTGGTGACAGCTTGGGGCCACACACTGTGCACTTACAGAAAGTCACTTTCTGACTTTCCGACATATTAGGGAACACACACACGTACTCTACGGGCGGGAATGGGGGCCTACACTGACAGAAAGTTAACAACTTTCAAAGTACAAAAAAAACCCCTATAATTATCGTAAACGGTAACCGTAGAGAGGGATAAGCTAATAATTATTACTAAAATTATCAAAATGGCACACACAGACCAAAGTTTTTTGAAAAAACCCTAACAACTTGCCTGGAGCTCAAAAATCCCATGCTGGCGAAGCCGCGGCAAACGAGATCTGAGAATTGGAAGGAGGTTGGAGTGTAGTAAGGGTAGGGGGATGAGCTTGGAGCTCGGATCTTTTGCTTGGTATGCTGCCGGCTCGGATCCATATCAGATCAGAAACCCACAGGTTGCTGATCAAATGAAATTAACTACTTCAGATCCACGGTTGCCTGTGCCAGAAGGGAGTCACCACAATGATCTTAGGGGATTCCTTCTGAATCTTCAGAAATATCCCAGATATCAGTGGAAAGGGAAGAAAAGCACACAAGAGCACTCCTGTCAAAGGAAAATAAAAGGCACCTGTCTTCCAGGCCTTCTTGCATGGAGTCCTGGAGCAGAATCTTGTCAGCAGACTGTTCAGAGAGGAAGCACATAGGTCAATTTGAGGAACTCCTCACAAAGGAATCAAATCTTGGAAGACCTCTTGATCTAGTTTCCATTTGTGGGATCTGTCCTTGTCCTACTTAGCTTGTTTGCCACACAGTTTTGCTCTGATTGAGTGCAGGATGCCTGTAGAGTGAGACTGTGCTGTGAAGCTCTATCCCAAGCTAACATGGCTAATCTGCAAAGGGAGATATGACTTGGTTCCCCCTTGCTTGTTAATATACCACAAGATTGTGGTATAATCTTTAACAACTTTAAGTAATTTTGAGGACCAAAGAAGATTCAGAGAGTTGAGTGCCTTGATTAGGGCAAGCATCTATTATATTTATGCGCTTGAGTGTGTCCTCGTTCCAAACACCTTGCACTTTTATCCCTCCTAAAACTACTCCCCAAGCAAACTTGAGACATCTGTGGTGACTGACTGCTTTAGAACAGAGAGAGAAAAGGAGAACTTTAGTTAGGGATATTTGCTGTATCCACACCAAGTGATTTCTGACAAACCCAGCACTGGGATTTGAAAAGACAAAGGACCAAAGAGACTTCAGATACCATTCTATCTTTCTCATCTGGAGTCTTGCCAGGGGTATCATGAGAATCACAGATGCTATGAGACCTAAAAATCCTGAGGTATTACCTCGCAGTGAGCAAAGTGAGGAAAAATCTTAGAAACAGACAGATTTAGGTTCATAGGTGTGTACTAGGCTAATGGCCCTGGAGCCTTTAAAAGCCTAGCCCATAGGATTATCCTGGCATCATGCCACCCGACCTTAGTTCCTAGTGCCTCTGTCGTATTTTTCTTGTGGAAGAAAAGCTCGTTGAACTTAGATGTCTAGCTGACACCACAGAAACACAATCCTGTGGGAAGGAGCCAAAAAAAAGACTTTTGAATGTTCTCTTGGAATCCTGGCTTTTGCTAGTGATCTCTCACCCAAGTGAGAGATTTCTGATACTTTGAAAAGATTCTGCAAAGGTACACAACGCACCTAAATATGAAAAAGTGTGGATACCCTGTAGCCTACAATGAGCTATAACCGGAGCTAGATACTTTATGAACATTCTTGGTGCAGTGGATAATCTAAAATGCGAGTCAGAGAACTGATAATGTGATCCAGACGCACACAAACTGAAGAAACATCTGAAATTTCAATGAACATGGATGTGATAAAACATCTTTTAAGTCTAGTGTTACCAGAAAACTTGAATAAGGAAAAAGAACTAATGTTGTGACATATTTTGAATTTGGACACTATCAGAACTGGTCTCCAAGCATTTTTTTTCTTTATTTAGCTTATTTACTGGGTTAGTACACTGATTACACCTTTCCTCATCTGGGAAGGAGGAACTGGCTCTATCACACCAAGTGAAAGCATGTGATGGACAGGTTGGGGGGTCTCTGGCCTAGTGTACGAGGGATTACCCCCCGGAAAGGAGGAATTTCCTCCCACTACAACCTGTAACATTGATGAATAATCTTCAGAACCCCCTCATCTGAAACTATCTGTTGCCAAAGAGAAAAGTGGAAATTCAGACTTTCTGGAAGGGAAATGGGGTTACTTGGGGGGGGGGGTGAACAAGGTCCCTTAAATAGTCATTCTAACTTGTTGGACTGTCCTTGGTTTTGTGAGGATCTAGAATTCTTTTTGGAAGCCCCCTGCCATTTCTTAAATGTCTTGTTTACCTGCATTTTGTTGAAACTATTCTGCTTTTGTCAGAACTAGATGCAGGATTAGAGAATCCCTTAGAAAATCTGGAAAAGGAGGACTGTATAGGAGATTCTCTGTATCAACTTAGCCCTTTCATCACACTTTTTGATCACTCGGCAGCAGAGAGGCCAAAAACAAAATCTTGATCCAAAGGAAATCTAAAAATCTCATTTTTAACATCAGCTGGGAGGTTCTAAGAATGCAGCTAGGCAAACCTCCTCAAAACATTAACAGTGGCCGTACCTCTGGAAGAAGTTTTGACTGAGTCACTGTAAACTAGTAGTAATGACCTGTACAGTAGAAATAACTGAATTTAAAGCAGAATTTCCTCACATGAAAGAACTGCACTCAAAACATTCCTCACACTTTAACATGAGCCTGACAATTCACAATTCTGAAAACTCAAAAGTTGCAGAAGCATACACTTTTTTCCTCATACTTTAATCTTCCCATCCTTATCAGAAAGCATAGGATTGGAATTAACTGAATGTTTAGCAGCAGTAGGATTAATTACAACTATAGCTGCTGGGTTGGGTTTGGGAAAAGTATATAAAAAAAACTTAAAAGACTAAGGAACTTTATACATCCTATTTGCTTTTTAGGGGCAGCTGACTGACCACCAGGAAAATTGCAGGCAGTAACACATCCTGCAAAGCTGACAGAACTGGAGGAATGGGTGAAGGTTCTGAAAATTCCTTCTGTAACAGCTAATATAATAGTATTTAGAGGGACTGAGAAAAGTACAGTTGCATGCACTTACCATAAATGTAGATGTTAAAGTGTATTCACTGTTGCAGTCATCGCATTTGGGTTATCTGCTTGCAGGTAGCCCTCAGTTGGCCTGATTATCGAAGTCTTGGGTCCTGCATCAGTTGCTGTCTGATCTTCCATGATGTCAGGTAGTCAGGGGCATAAAGCATGCAGCCGACGCCATTACATCAGTTTTTCTTGCCCCAGATGTCAGGTGCCCCCATAATGGGAAGCAATTATATACAAGGTTACACCTCCAGCAAAAAAGCAAATACACCAAAAAGCTTTATGCATAGCAAACAAGAATAGAGGCATAGTCAACAGATGTCAGGGGGCTGGAGGGAGGGTAACCATGACTGCAACAGTGAATACACTCGAACAGCTACATTTATGGTAAGTGTACACAACTGTTGGACCAGCTAAAAGACCCTGCAAGACTGCAGTGGCAAAGCCAGCTCTGGATTTAGAAAACATTGGCAAGTGATAATGCTTGGTGAAGGTATGTACAGAACTCCAGGTAGCAGCTTCTAGGATGTCCCTGGTATGGACACCTCTGAGAAAGACTGTAGAGGTTGATGCAGCCCTTGTTGAATGTAGTCTTATCCCCTTATTAGGTAGGTTTTCCATGGTGCTTATAGCAGAAATGAATGCAATGGCCTATCCACTTAGAAATGGTTTGCTTTGAAATGGCCTTCCCCTCTGCCCCTGTGGCAAATGCCACCAGCAGCTGTTCAGATTTCCTGAGAGGCTTAGTCCTGTCCAAGTAAAATCTAAATTGTCTGTGCATATCCATGGAGTGTAGTATTCATTCCCCTTTGTTCTGTGGATTAGAAAAGAAGGTTGGCAAATTAATGGACTGATTAAGTGCCACACTGGATACCACCTTGGGCATAAATGAGGGATAGGTCCTGAGGGACACCCTGTCCGTATGAAAGATGATGAAAGTCTCCACTGCCATGACGGCCTGTAATTCAGACACCCTTCTTGCTGAAGTGATGGCTAGAAGGAAGGCTGTTTTCCTAAAAAGGAATTTCAACTCTGCATTTGCAGCTGGCTCAAAGGGAGGAAGAGTGAGCTTTTCCAATACAAAGTTAAGGTCCCAGGCTGGAGTAGGGGCTCTGCTTTAGCAGTGGATGAGAGAAGAGGGGTGCTTCTGTGTTGTAATGTGCTGAAATGGCTGAGGCATGAATTCTGATGGAAGAAAAGGAAAGGCCCTTGTGAATCAGTTCAGTTAAGTATTGAAGAGTACGGGGTAAATTGGGTACTGCTGTGCCCATCCCCCCCGAGTTTGGCTCCAGGAACAGAATCTTTTCCATTTTTCAGCATCGGATTTTCTAGTACTAGGCCTCCTTGCCTCCAGAATGACATCCATCACTTGCTTACTGAGTGATGGAAACTGAGAGGTCAGGTAATTTAGCCAGGCTGCAAGGTTCAGGGTTTGAAGCTGTGGGTGCAGAATCGGACCCTCCTGCTGGGACAGCAGGGCAGGGGTCCGAGGCAGGTGCCTGATGCACTGCATAAGAGGGGGGTGTACCAGTGTTGGCGTGGCCAGTCTGGTGCAATCAGTATTGTCCTTGGTTTGTCCTGTTTGATCTTTAGTAGCACTTTTGGAGAGGAGAGGCAGAGGGGGAAAGGCATAAACTGTTTTTTCCAGGTGAAGGACAAGGCATCCATTTTCCATGCTTGTTTGTGGGGAGTCCTTGTGCAGAATTTGTCCAATTGGTAGTTCTGAGGGGAGGCAAACAGGTCTACCTCTGGGCTCCCTCCATTTGTTCATCAACATGTTGAATATTTTTGGTTCCAGTTTCCACTCGCGTGGGTCCATGAGATTTCTGCTTAGGTCTGCCAGTGCATTTAGCTTTCCTGGCAAGAATTGAACCAGAGCCATGGCTAGTCTGCAGAGAGGGTATGAGTGGGTTTCCCCCTGCTTGGTTATGTACCACATAACAGTGGTGCTGTCAGTCTTTACCAATAATTGTCCTGGAAGAATGTGGTTCTTGAAGGCTGTCAGAGCATCCTGTACAGCTAACATTTCTTTTTGACTGATATGCAAGTGCATTTGACTTGGGTTCCATTTGCCCTGAATGCACTGCCCTGCCAAGTGAGCCCCCCCATGCATAGTCTGAAGAGTCTGTTGTTAGGGTTTGGGCGGCAGGGATAGAGTGAATAGCAGTCCCTTGTTTTGGTGGCAGGCCTCTACCCACCAAAGAAACTATCTTTAGACAAGGTATGATAGGAATCATTGATTCTAGATCCTGAGAATGTTGACACCATAGGCTTTTTAGATACCATTGTAGTTTCCTCATATGCAGTCTTTCATATGGAATTAGTAGAATACAAGAGACCATAAACTCCAGTGCTTGCAGTATTTTCCTTGCAGATAGTTGGGTCTTTGTGGCCAGTAGATTGAAGTAGGCTGTCAAATTAACTTGTTTCTCTGGTATGAGGTAAGCCCATCTGGGAAGTTGTATTCAAGCTTGCTCCCAGGAATACAATTTGTTGGCAGGGTACAAGATTTGATTTCTTTTCGTTTATGGTGTACCCCAGAGAAGTTAACAATTTCTTTACAAATGCCAGATGATTTAATAGTATGTCATGGCTTTCTGCCTGAATTAGACAATCGTCCAGATATGGGTATATTATAGAAGTTATGTTCTTACCATAACGTTCCATGTTAGTTGTCTTCTTCTCGCCTTCTTCTTGCTGGATGGGTTCGGAGCCGACCTCGGCTCCGACTCGGCTACTCTAAAGCTCGAGAGTTGGTTCCACCGGCTCGAGGCTCCCCTTATATCCCACAATGCTAGGCGAGAGTTACCTCAGATCTCGTTTGTAAGCTAACCCCAGCTTATAACAGAAAAACAGTATAACTGTGAAAAAATAGAATCCACCTCTAACAACAGGAAGAAGAAGGGTGACCTATATCCTGAACAGGAAATATGCATAATAGCATATAGCTAAGAAAGAGGTGGTAAAAAGAGAGGTCACAATCACAACTCCTCTAGGTCTGTCCAGGCCAGGGGAAGGAGGGTGGGGCCTAAGAAGAAGGCGAGAAGAAGACAACTAACATGGAACGTTATGGTAAGAACATAACTTCTATATGTTAAGTTGTCTATCTCGCCTTCATTCTTGCTGGATGGGACCGCGTCCCTAGCACCTTGTCCCGGGTGGCCTAACGGAACAGACTCCTGAGAACAGTGGAACCAAAGTTAGCTCTATGCCTAGAAGCTAAATCCAACTTATAATGGGAAATGAAAGTGTGAGGAGTAGCCCAAGTAGCCGCTGCACAAATGGTGTCAATAGGCAGTCTGTCTTGAAAGGCTAGAGAAGTAGCCAAAGCTCTGGTGGAATGGGCTTTAGGCTTATTAGGCAGCTTTTGGTGTCTAATTTCATAAACAAGGGTAATCAGAGATGCTAGCCATCTAGATAAAGATACCTTTGAAACTGGAAGTCCCTTTCTGCTTTCTGCATAGGAGACAAACAGCTGATCAGATTTTCTGAATTGTTTTGTTCTGTCCAAGTAATACCTTAATTGACGATGAACATCCAGACAGTGTAATTTTGTTCAGACCTATTTGAATACTCCGGAAAAAAACAGGAGGTCAATGCATTGGTTTAGATTTGAGGTTGAAACCACCTTAGGCAAAAGGACGGGTTAGTTAAGGAAACTCTGTCCTTATGGAACACAAGGTAAGGAGAACGACAACTGAGTGCTTGAAGTTCTGAAATTCTTCTAGCTGATGTGATAGCCACCAGCAAGAGAGTTTTCCATGATAATAATTTTAAGGAACATGAAGCTGCAGGTTCGAAAGGGGAAAGAATCAAAGAAGCAAGAACTAAATTTAGGTCCCAAGGAGAAGGAGGATTTCTTACAGGAGGTCTGAGAAGAAAAACTCCTTTCAAAAAGGCTTTGCAGAGTTTGTGGGACATTAGGGCGGATTCAGAAATACCCACATGGAAATTAGAAATAGCTGCCAATTGAACCTTAAGAGTAGATGGAGATGAACCTGCATGGAAGAGTTCAGCAAGAAAATCGAGGACTAGTTGGATGGAAGCGGTGAAAGGATCTATGTCCTTTCCTTGTGCCCAATAAGAAAATCGTTTCCACTTACTCAAATAAATCTTTCTAGTGGAAGATTTATGGGAAGCTATCAATATATCTCTAACAGAGTGAGATAATTGAGGAAGCCTGGCTAAGGTTGGAAGTGGAGGAACCAAGCAGTGAGGTTCAGAGAGGGAGGGCGATGAAACTGACCCGACTGATGGATCAAAAGATCTGGAACTAGGTCCAGATTCCACGGTCGCTCAAAAGAAATTGATGTAGAAAGGGGAACCACACTTGTCGAGGCCAGTAAGGAGCAATGAGGATCAATGAGGCCTTCTGAGCGATAGCTTTCTGTATTACTTGAGAGATCAGTGGGAAGGAGGAAATGCATACAGAAGTCCCGGGGCCAAACTTGGACTAGAAGCGTCCCTGCTGGGTTGGCCTGGTAAAGGGAATAGAGTGAAGTAATCTCTGCACTTGCTGTTTTGGGGAGTAGCAAAAGATCGCAGCAAGGCTGACCCCACTTGAGAAATATCTCTCTCACTACAGAGTCTTTCAGAGACCACTCGTGAGGCATGAGAATAGCTCTGCTCAACTTGTCCGCAATGTGATTGGACTTCCCGGGATATGCGTTGCTATCAGAAAACGCTGAGAAGAAATCGCCCATTGCCACAGTCTGAGTGCTTCTCGACACAGGGGTATGATCTGGTTCCGCCTTGTTTGTTGATGTACCACACTACAGACATATTGTCTGTCTGGATTACTCGTTCCCAAGGGAAGAGAGTCTTGAAGGGCTTGCAACGCTAAAAGCACTGCTCTCATCTCCAGAACATTTATGTGCAAGTGGCATTCGTTTGGTTGCCATGTGCCCTGGACTGTCCTGCCCTGATAATGCCCCCACCCGATCAGGGAGGCATCCGTTGTCAGAGTAGCAACTGGAGGAGGTGGAACAAATGGTCTCCCCAACAGGAGCTGGGGGGAAGACATCCACCACATGAGATGCTTTCTGCACGCTTGCGTGATCATAATGGTGTGAGACATTGGAAGTTCCTGGTATGACCATTGTGTAAAAAGCACCCACTGAAGGTTCCGCATGTGGTATCTGTCCAATGTTAGGAGAGGTATGGCCTGCCATGATTCCCAACACCTTTAGAACTAACCTGGCTTTGGCTCTGTTGTTGTTGAGAAGAAGAGACCAATTTCTGAATGTCTGATATCCTTTGGTTCGTTAGTGTTGCAGACATGTTTACAGTATCTAAATTTGCGCCTATGTAGGTAATAGTACGACAAGGCGACAAAACAGACTTTTCGCAATTTATTGAGATACCCAGTTCTTGACAGACGCGAAAAGTGTAATCTCTGGCCATCAAAAGGAGATGCTTGGTGGGAGCTGTGAGGAGCCAGTCATCCAAATATGGAAACACCTGGAATCCTTGTCGTCTCAGGTGAGAAGCTACCACTGCCATGCATTTGGTAAACACCCGGGGGGCAGTGGTGAGACCAAAGGGCAGGGCCCTGAATTGAAAATGACTGGTTCCCAGCCTGAAGCGGAGGAATCTTCTGGAGCGCCTGTTCATTTTATGTGATAGTGCAGCGTCCTGAAGGTCTATAGAGCACATCCAGTTTCCTTTCCCAACAGGGGAAGAATGGATTGCAGCGTGACCATTCGAAATCTTGTTTTCTTGACCGATCTGTTCAAGATACTGAGATCCAAAATTGGTCTCCAGTCCCCTGTTTTCTTTGGAACTAAAAAGAACCTTGAGTAGATTCCGGATCCTAGTTGGTCTGCTGGCACTGGCTGAATAGCTCTTTTGCAAGCAGTTTTGAAATTTCCAAAGCTGCTATATCCCTTTGAGCGGGTGGAACATCTGGAAGGGATTTTTTTGATTGACTTGGAAAACAAAGAAAGGGAATAGAATAACCTTCGGAAATGATGGACTGTACCCATTTGTCTTGTGTCAGGGATAGCCAGGCTTCTGGGTACAGTGACAATCTTCCCCGACTGCCTCCGAAGATGGGCAGTCGGGCAACACCTCAGGGATGCTGAAAGGGCTTATCGAAGGCTTCTCGATTGCCCTGGTTCTCGGACCCCCTGCCTCTAGGGCGGCGTCTACCATTGTTGTTCCCCCTCTGCCTCTGGCGGGAACCGACTCTGTCGTCAGGCGAAGTCCCTTGAGATTGTTTGGAACCACATCTTTCCCCTTCTGGCCTTTGGGGTAAGGCCTAGAAGGAGTGGAAAACGGACTCCGACGGCAGAAAGAGTCTTGCCATCCGTCTCGCACCTAGTCAGGGTTTCTTTCACTTGTGGACCAAAAGAGATGATCCATCAAAGGGAGTTTGTGAAAGAGCGTCTTGAAAGGTTCCAAAATTGCATAGCCGCATCCAGGCATGCCTACGTAAGGCTACACCTGTTCCTGCGGCTCTCGCTCCATCGCCGCATAAGAGGAGGCGCATGGAGGAGTTGGAAATAGTTAAGGATAGCCAGCTGCGTGTTCATTTTTCTTGAAACCAGCAGCTGTAGGGTCCTTAGCATTTCACTCGCTTCTTTGATCAAGTCCCTTTGAAGGCGAGTGAAATGGCACAGGTAGTTCAGCGAGCATAGTAAATGTCGCTGAGGAGAACATCCGCTTCCGCACCTATCCATGGACCTAGATTCCTTGTTAGGTGGATGGACAGGCACTGAAGGATCAGCCAGTTCCTTCTTTGTGGCGGCAGCTACCACCATAGCATCCACAGAGACTCCTTTTGATAAAATTCCTTGTCTGCTGGAGCTGTGATGAATTTGGAGGGTCTCCTGGGAGTGGGGTCCACTGAATCAGGAGCCGTCCATGCCTTTTAGCAACCACCTGCATGAGGGGGTCAAGGGGGACACCCAGGAGGTGGAAGGGCGAGAGCCAAACGCCTCAAGATACACAGATTCATCCTCCGAAGGGTTGAGGGCTGGCCAATTTCCCCTCTGTTTAAGGATCTCTAGAATGTCTGCAAAGAGACATCTTCAGAAGGGAGCGGGGGAACCCTCAGAATCATCCAGATCTGTGTCAGACGTGATAGACTCAGGTGAGTCAATGTGCTTCCTCTTGCACTTCCTCTTCCGAGGGGCTCTTCTGCCAAACCAGGAGGCCTCGGAAGAGGATGAAATCCCCAGGGGCTCCTGAGGAGTTGGCTCTCTGCGGTCCGGGATGAGGGAGTGAGTCGACTTACCCTGAGGCAGCACAGAGGGAGGGGCTGACGGAGCCGACTGTGGAGTAGAGCCAGGCTCTAACACACTCCGCATGACCTCGAAGCACCCCTGTCAGGCAGAGCCAGAGGTCCCGCTCGAGAGCTAACCCCCGGCACCGACAGTGATGGCTCCGAGGCCGATGTCGGAGCCGAACTCCTAGCGCCCGAAGCACCGAGAGGAGAGGGGCCGGACAAGGGTCGATGCCACTCACCCCTCGGAGCCGGCGAGGAAGTCCGGCCGAGATTCCTCCATGGAAGAAAGCGGAGCCGGCAGCGGGCGAAGACAATTGTCTCGGCTCGAGGTACCACAGTCTCGGTTCCGACCGACCCGGCTCCGAGCTCAAGAGAGTCGAGGAGGAAGGAGTTGATGGACAGGACAGGCACCGACTGATGAGACGGGCTCTGAAGCATCTGGGCCAGTGCCTCAGACTTAAGTAGTCGACTCACCACCCTCTGAAGGTCATGATCGGACAACCTCGATGACCTAGAAGAATGAGACCTTTGGCTCCGTTCAGACAGCAGGGAGAACCTGGAGCGAATGAATGGAGCCAAGAGAAGGTGACCTAGACCTCTTCTGGTTGTCGGCTCCGAAGATCTTGTCGGAGCCGACACGGGTACCTCGATAACCTCGGCTCGGCGGAGGAAGCCACAGAAACTGTGGACTGAGTCTTATCGGCTCCAGCGAGCCGATAAAGGCAAAGGTTGAACAACCTGAGGTCTCGGCTCAGAAGCGAGCCGAGACCTCGATGCCTTGGAGGGCTTCCCTGTTGAGACAGACAGGGAATCCTCAGGCTTCAACAAGCCTCTCAAAATAAGCTTGTTTTCCTTTCCTGCAGGACCCTGGGGCTGAAGCCATGGCAGACAGCACAGGAGTCCTGCAGGTAAAAGTCCCAGACAATAGACACAAGAAGTGTGGCGTCTGTCAGAGACATTTTCTGACAGCACGCATCACACTTCTTGAATCGAGACCTTTGCTTCTTTAGACATCCTAACTGGTGAACACAAACACACACTCAAACACACCAGTTATACCCTGTCAGAAAAAATTACTTTAGTAGAAATACTAAAAATAAAGTACAATAAAGTACAATAAACAGTAGCTTAAACTACACAAACACTCCCTAGGAAAAGGGAAGGCCCAAGGCCCAAGGGAAGAACTAAAAGTTCTTTTAAAGAAAAGCGGAAAATATTAGGGGATAAAGTACAATGAACTACACTAATAGGACAATAATTAAACTAAAAAGGGGAACAGAGTGACTTTTAAGAAAAAAGCTTAAACTCACCAGGAACGGTAGAACAACCAACCTCGCAGCTGTAGCGGCAAACGAGTTCTGAGGTAACTCTCGCCTAGCATTGTGGGATATAAGGGGAGCCTCGTGCCGGTGGAACCAACTCGAGCTTTAGAGTAGCCAGTCGGGCGAGGTCGGCTCCGAACCCATCCAGCAAGAATGAAGGCGAGATAGACAACTTAACATTTAATGTTTCTTTGTCTGCAAAATGCAATGACTGGATCTAGGCACTTTGTGAATACCCTGGGCGCAGTAGATAAGTCAAAGGGCAGTGCAGAGAACTGATAGTGCATGTAGCCTGCTCTGAAGCGTAGGTAATCTTCTTCAAGATTCCCTTCCTGGGATATGCAGGTAGGCTTCCTTTAAATCCAGTGTTGCCAACCAGGCATTTTTTTCCTAGCATGGGAAGCAGCTGATGAAGAGTTAGCATCTTGAATTTTGGGATTACCAAAAATATGTTTAGGGTAGGACGCCAGGAATGGTCTTTCCTGGGTACCAGGAAAAGTCTTGAGTAAAAATCTTTCCCCCATTCTTCTTCTGGGACAGGTTGAATAGCCCTGATGCTTAAAAGAGAGAGAACCTGCTTTTAAGCCTCTGCCCACTGATTTGGGGGTAGGTCTGGACAACCGTTTGAGGTTGGTAAGAAGTGGAATCTGTATCCTTGAGAAACTATAGTTAGAACCCATTTGTCCTGGGTAAGTAGTTTCCAATTTTTTGCATGCAGGGCGATCTTTCCCCCTAAAGGAACAGTCAAGTTGAGCAGGGCTTGGAAAGTTTAAAGTTAAGTCAATGAGACAGTTTACCTCACAAAGTTATCAGCCCAACAAGGCTCGAAAAAAATCCAGGAACCACGGAAGTACTGCAGTTGATTTCTTTTATTATAAAAACATGCACCAAAGATGACGCTGATGGTTGAGCGCTTTCATCTAGTAACTCTAGATTTCATCAGAACATCAGACATAGTATGTCATAACCTTTATATACCTTAATTAACCGCCTTTTTTCAAACACAATTAATCAATTACTTAATTTTAACCCTTGATATAACATTTGTATTAAAAACCAGCATCTCTAACAAATTACTATCTATTCTATCTACACGCTCACACAATACTGCAATTTTATAAGATCACAATTAAAAATGCATCATGTCACAACTAATAAATATTAATACTGTATATATATCTACCAATATTTTTAAACTACAATTATTCTTCAAAAAATGCATTCATGTGGACTTCTAAATAATCGTACAATGGAGCTTAACAATGCATCATATCACAACTAATAAATATTAATACAATATATACACCTACCAATATTTTTAAACTGCAATTATTCTTCAAAAATTGCATGTATTCATGTGGACTTCTAAAAGTTCATACAATGGAGCTTAACAATACAAAAGCCTAAATTTATACTTTCTGACTATGCATACATAATGATAAAACCATATACTATTTGTCTAACATTGCTTGTTTGCCTCTGAATGTTAAAGTGGCTGTATGTATACCCTCAGTAAGGGTTTAGTAGGGATTACTTCGTTAAGGCCAGGTGGTGTGGCAGCCTCCAATCTCAGCTGCCATTTGATTTCTTTTTCCCCCACAATGGCCTTTATATTTCCACCTCTGGGATTAATTGTGACCACCTCTAATATACCAAATTTAAAGCCCTTACATGTCTCACTATTTAATAAATGACGCGACAATGCGTTATTAAGTATCATTTCTCCTAATACAATAGATATGATCATAAATTCTATTCTTAAGAAAACGATCGGTCATTCCTACGTAGTAACTTTGGCATGTGTCACAAATGGCTAAATAAACCACATGTTTTGTTAAACAATTACCATATTTGAAATACACGTTGGTCCTATTTCTATTTTTCAACACTATATTGCTGCCTTCATATATAAATTTGCAGTAACTACAACATCCGCACTTTGTAGTACCCCTTCTACATGTCTTATTATCTTGCATGGAACTCTGTCTTATTTCAATAAGCCTTTTAAGGTTGTTTCCTGTCTTATATACAAAATTCGGTATAGAGGGGATTTTTTCTTTTATCGCTGAGTCACTTGTCAAAATGTGCCAATGTCTTAAAATAATTTGCTTCACCTCATGTGTATGATGGCCAAACTTCATTTCAGTCTATGATACATAGAAAAGAGACCTATAGTAATGGCTACTTGCATTATACTAGTGCCCATTCATACAAGGTCAAGTACAATATAGTGAAAGGGCAGCGAGAATGACATCAGAAAGGGATAATATGTTAAAAGAGGTAAGATTTATGGTGGGTATGTTTAGAGAGAAGGGATATCCTGAGAAGATGTTGGATGACTTAACTAGTTATGTAACGCAGGAATGGGGTAGAAAATACCCCCCATTATTAGGTATAGGCATACAAACAAACAATAGATATGACAATATAGAGGGAAATCACTACAAGAAAGCCTGTATTGTGAAGTATGGCCATCATACACATGAGGTGAAGCAAATTATTTTAAGACATTGGCACATTTTGACAAGTGACTCAGCGATAAAAGAAAAAATCCCCTCTACACCGAATTTTGTATATAAGACAGGAAACAATCTTAAAAGGCTTATTGAAATAAGACAGAGTTCCATGCAAGATAATAAGACATGTAGAAGGGGTACTACAAAGTGCGGATGTTGTAGTTACTGCAAATTTATATATGAAGGCAGCAATATAGTGTTGAAAAATAGAAATAGGACCAACGTGTATTTCAAATATGGTAATTGTTTAACAAAACATGTGGTTTATTTAGCCATTTGTGACACATGCCAAAGTTACTACGTAGGAATGACCGATCGTTTTCTTAAGAATAGAATTTATGATCATATCTATTGTATTAGGAGAAATGATACGAATAACGCATTGTCGCGACATTTATTAAGTAGTGAGACATGTAAGGGCTTTAAATTTGGTATATTAGAGGTGGTCACAATTAATCCCAAAGGTGGAAATATAAAGGCCATTGTGGGGGAAAAAGAAATCAAATGGCAGCTGAGATTGGAGGCTGCCACACCACCTGGCCTTAATGAAGTAATCCCTACTAAACCCTTACTGAGGGTATAAACACAGCTACTTTAACATTCAGAGGCAAACAAGCAATGTTAGACAAATAGTATATGGTTTTATCATTATGTATGCATAGTCAGAAAGTATAAATTTAGGCTATTGTATTGTTAAGCTCCATTGTATGAACTTTTAGATGTCCACATGAATGCATGCATTTTTGAAGAATAATTGTAGTTTAAAAATATTGGTAGATGTATATATAGTATTAATATTTATTAGTTGTGATATGATGCATTGTTAAGCTCCATTGTACGATTATTTAGAAGTCCACATGAATGCATTTTTTGAAGAATAATTGTAGTTTAAAAATATTGATAGACATATATACAGTATTAATATTTATTAGTTGTGATATGATGCATTTTTAATTGTGATCTTATAAAATTGCAGTATTGTGTGAGCGTGTAGATAGAATAGATAGTAATTTAAGTTAGAGATGCTGGTTTTTAATACAAATGTTATATCAAGGGTTAAAATTAAGTAATTGATTAATTGTTTTTGAAAAAAGGTGGTTAATGTATATAAAGGTTATGACATACTATGTCTGATGTTCTGATGAAATCTAGAGTTACTAGATGAAAGCGCTCAACCATCAGCGTCATCTTTGGTGCATGTTTTTATAATAAAAGAAATCAACTGCAGTACTTCCGTGGTTCCTGGATTTTTTTCGAGCCTTGTTGGGCTGATAACTTTGTGAGGTATTCTGTGGACTTCAGGAATTTCAATGAGACAGTTTACCATAGGGGAGTCTTACTACTTCCTGCTTTGGAAGTGGGAGCCCCCCACTGCTTAGTCCTGTGAGCACCCTGGGACTGAAGCCTGAGTGTTCTGCTGGTTCTGGGTTTGGACTGAAGGCCTGGAAGAGGCAGGAAAGGTCCAATTCTTAGAGGGCCAATGCCTACTAAATCTGGGAGGCTGTACTTGCAGGAAATTAACAGTTTGCATAGATTTAGCTTTTTCCTCCATCTTAAGTACTTCTGCTTTGTTGCCAAACAGGCGGTCTTGGTTTAAGGAGCATCCATAAAATTTTTTAAAAAATTTTTAGGTGCCCTTAAAAGACCCTTTAAATAAAAAACTCACACTCAATTTAAAAAAACCACATGGATGTTTTTACTTTTTACGTCTTAAAAAAATTTTTTTTGTACTACCATAACCAGATGGGGATCCATTTCCCAATTTTGTGT